>NW_027136921.1:362955-725911 GCF_040869045.1 Eurosta solidaginis | reverse complement strand
GACCTCACATCAACTGAATGAGTTCATAGGCTGTTTATAGTTATGCTCAGCGACGAAATTGAAAAGCCCTATTAGAAACCATAACTATGATATACATTATATTTGACCTCTAAGATCGCGGGTTCGAATCGAGCTCAAACCCTAACAATACTTATTTCATCTTATTACAAACTTTTATCTTTGATCTCTTAATAATTAATCTCTTAATAATTAATACTAGAAGCTTTTTAGGGCCTAAGCATGTGACGTTAGAAGATAGTGGCCAGTCGGAATACCCATAATTTGCCTACAGTCCCATCTTTTCAATAATAAAACTAACTTTGTAAATCTGCGGTTGTAAGACCAGTACATGAATCTCAAGACTTTGCAGCCTCGCGCTAGGTTCCTTTGCTGCCTGGTCGATCGTGGGCAGCCCTAAACTTCTTAAAATCTCGCCCAATCTTATTGAGATGTCTACAGTGGAGGCGTTGACGGTTGTACCATGTTTACCTACTCATCCGCCTTTTCATTTTCACCTACCTATACACATATGCCCAAGAACTCCAAAGGATGTATAGTTCTCCCTATCCCAATTCTCTTCAAGGATTGCTTTCACTATAACATATTTTTAGACGTTGCGCTATAAGATAATATTGCCTTAATTGCTGCTAAGCTGTCGGTGTAAAAATTTAAGCGGCTGAAGTTTAAACTATTTTCCTCCAGTATTTCTGCTACTTTAGTCACGGCACTTCCGCCTGAAAAATACTACAGTGACTAGGCAATTTCCCTGCTTATTCTATTACTTTGGAACTATCAATGTACAGGTATGTTGCTCCATCCGCAATCTAAGCGCCCTTGCGCTACCTTTATCGTTTCTCTAAGTGTTCATAGAAGCACAGATAGGAAACTGGGTTAGTCTGTTCGTCCAGTATTTGATGAAATTAGGCTACTATAGCCGTATGTTCTGCACCCGAGCTGTTTGGAGGCATTGAGTCTCGTTTCAGTTGTTTACTCTGTGTTCTTCGCAAAGTCTACCGGTACAATATTTAGAAAGGCATTTTCAGGAGCCGTTTCGTTAAGCTTTGATTACCCTTGAATTTTCTCGGAGAAAGGGCTTTGTTATGCGCAGTCATAATCGTGTTTGTATGGAAATCATTGGACTCCTCCAAATCCCCCATATTTGAAACCTCTATGGGTTTTTCCAGTTCCATTTCTTTGGCTTAAGATTTCTAAAGGCACGTTGCTTCTCCACCCTCCTTAGGGGGATGCTGAAGCTAATATACGCATTGTCGGAGAAGTATGGTTTAAAAAGTCTACAAGTTAACCATCCAATCATACCTTGATATATCACGTTCAGAGCTCAATGTTATATCAAAGACATTGCTGGATGTTGGACTTAAATACGAAGGATCACTGCGCCACTTTGCAGACGCTCACCTCTCTCATTCGTGTTTCCTCTTGTTGTTGTTGTTGTTGTTAGTTTTGTAGCTGTAAGGACATTCCCCGAAGGCCTTGAGGGGTGATACCGATGTTGATGGTCCTTTGCCGGATGCAGATCCCGTACGTTACGGTAACAAACCCCATTAAGGTACTAGCCCGACAATCTCGGGTACGATTTTGTATGACCACATGAAACCTCCTAGGTCTTGACGCCCTTCCACCCTCTAGATCCATGGGGAAGATGGGGTCGCCATAGCCTCGGCTGTTAAAGAGCCAAGGTATGTGAGGTTGACAATCGGGTTGGCAGAGCAATAAATTGCGCTTGCAACCCCCTTGAAGGTGTTGCGCTAAGCAACCCCTTGAATAAATTTGGTATTTATTTGCCTCTTACGACAGGCATACCTGCCGTGGGTATATCCCAAGCCCCAAACCGCTTGGGGATCGCATTGTGGAGCGTTTTTGCATCCGCGCCTATGACCAACCGCCCTTTGCGTCCTTCTTTTTGTACTAGCGTCTTGCCCATAAGCGGTGGGGCTTTGTAGTATGGAGCATATACCAGGATGCCAGGATAAATGCCCAACGAACATCACTGTGACCAACTAGAGTTGCACCCTTCTTTCCGCTTACCAGTTGTAAACGCCAAATCCGTACAAACTGAGCCCAGAAATCTTTCCTCCCGATGAGAGCCATAACCCTAATAAATCGGATAATCGAATCTTAAGATCCCTCGCAAGAACAAGCAAGATATCGATATTTCTGCAAATATCTTAACTTTAAGTTTAGCATGTCCTTATGTTGTCTTATTTTATAATGGTCAATTGTAGCAAGTCACGACATTTTCTCTTTATCTCATCACAACATGAGCAAACAAACATCTTTGAACTTATGACTTTTAAATATTTTTCTTTTCCAAACATTTAATTTCATATTGAACTTAACGTTTAAGATATTTTAACTAAAGATAAAGACAGCTGCTTTTGAATTTAAGCTTTTAATCTCGTTGTAGGATGACTGAAAGCATAAATTGTTTTATGGATCTGCGCTGACGTTGACATCTACTTCCTGGCCAGCCATGTTGAACTAACCGCTAGACGACACTAAAAATCAGATAAAAATTTATTAGCAAATGCGAAAATAGCACATTTGTTTGTATATTTGTGAGATCTATTTAATAGGAAACCTGTAAAGCAAAATTCCAATAAACCAGTTAACATACACACACACACACATTTCTCTTGAACTTTACCAGATGGTTCTAAGAAATACTGGCGAAGTGTACCAATAAAGTGGTAATTAAAGCATATTGAATGTACATACAGAAGCTGAAAATAAAAATTATTTTCTTCTTCTTTTCATCCGAAGCGTAGAAGCAAGCAAAACACAAAAAAAAAAAAATTCCTGTGGTCACTGGACAATTTCGACGAACAGAGATTCCGATAAACCACAAATATTCGCTTGAAGTAATTTACTAAAAAATGATAAAAAGGAAACGAAAAATTTAACAGTTATGTATGTGGATAATTGGAAAGGATATTTTAGTGCAATTAGCAAACAAATAATTATACAAGCCGACTCTCGACCGAACGTTTTCTTTAATCTGATGCTGTGGATGATAATTTTGGCAGCAGATCTAAAATTCAGCGATGCGATGTATTAAAATTTCTGGCATATAATGGTAATATTGAGGGAGTCCGCCCCTACCTAACGCCGCAAGCTCTCTCTTCCATGGCCTGGGCAAAGAGCAGAAAAGGTGGTTGTTTCAGTGAACGAGTCAAAATGGAATCAGCATCAATAACGCAAACAATATTATTCTAGAAACTGAAGAGAGAATCTTTGGATTAAGGAGGCAATTTTAAAGGTAAGTCCTCTCTCAATGGGCAAAAATCACGGTCTGTGAAATCCGTGTCATACATATCCTGATGGCAGGCTCGGAATCATGGAAGTCTCAACAACTTCCAAGAATATCTAATGCCCCTTAGAGTATTCGAGAGAAAGGGCCTCTGCAAAATTAAAAGTCCTTTCCGCGTCGCCATACGATATGTATCGAAGAGGTTGAATGATGAGCTGCATAAGCTTGACGCGGGTATAAATAAAACGCATCGAGTGAAAGCCCTAAAGTTTCGCACGCTAACCTACATTTTGCGACTGAAGGAAGATGCTTCCGCCGTATTCGGCAGCAGAAGAAGTTAAGGAAGTAATTGCACCAATCTTTCATCCTCACAATGTCATGTATGAAGGTTACTCCCAGCTTGCTTGGGAGGGGATTCTGTGTGAAAGTATTATCCGTTGATATGTCTAGAAACTCATTAGTTTATACAGTACACTGTAGTCTACGATGCCACCCAAGTAAACTAAGTCTATCCGATATACTAATCTGTCGGTTCTGGGATAACATTTTATAGTTTCTGCGAACATGTTGCTCTGGCAAGGCAGAAACTCCACCATCTAGGTAGCGTGACTGTTAAACCCTTCATGATATGGAGTAAAAATCCTGAAGACATACTTAAACACGAGCAAGATTAAGCACAATAAATCTAAATTAAGGTCGCAGTGAATCAAGGCCCAATAATAATAATGTACCGTAAGGTTACACTGCCGCAGAGACTCTCAGGGGAAAATAGTGCCAAGATTCGTGAAGTGACTCCATATATTTTGCAGAAGAACTCAACTAGGTAAGTGACCACTCCTATGTGAAGCAACTTTATCTGAATTATGATATAGTAAGCTCTGCTGATACCTCAAGTCTAAGCTCAGGATTCCTACCAATTATTGTTTGACTAAAACTGTCCTTTTTGCAAACTTCCTGACCGTTAGAGGTTTGTGGACTAGCCCGACTATTGTGAGTTAAGTACTTATCGGATGAATTGGTTGGCAAGATTGGTGGAGGGTTTTCAGCGAGAAGTTCATTGTAAGGTCTAAATCTTAGCTGATCATTTATAGTAGCGCTTTCTAAGCGAAAGTCTGCACGATTAAAGGGGCCGTGTTTTAGTTTCGATCCAGTGATCCCACGACTAACCTCTCGGATTGCCAAACTTCTTTCGACTGCATCTGAGTGCCTGATCTAGGCGCCTATTAAATCAATTATAATCGTCTCGTACAATATTCCGGACTACTGTCGAGCGAATTTCTTAGCCAACATGGACACAACTGAACCTGGTGTGGAAGGCTCTGAAGAAGGCAATGGGGAACTCATATTTATACTGTCGACCTGCGATATGTTGCTGTATCAGACACTGCTTTTTGGAAAGTAGCTAGACCCTTTAGCTCGAAATGAATAAAAGGCCGACAATTTCCCAAAAAGTCCATGCGATACGTCTTAATATACCATTACTGGTACAATTTCTTGGCTTATAAAGAGCAAAATGTCGATGACTTCATGCTTTTCTGCTCAGCAAATTTGGCTGGTTCGGATCTCTGGAGGATTTATTCAGAGGCAAAAGCAGTCTTATCAGATCAATTTTGTTGCCAGTCTATAATTCGTTCAGTAGCTTACGTCACCATTATGTGATATCTTACCAGGACTTCATGTTGCCCGAGTGAGATTCTCCTATGAGGATCGCCTCTATACATATTTAGATTCAGCCAGCAAACATCAACTACATAATTTGCGGTCACATATCTTGTTCAAAGTGAGGTGAGGTTCTTTTGGTGAACTCTCGCCGCCTCAGGTGTATTTTAAAGAATAGAGAGTAGCAAAGAATCCTTTGTAATCTACAAACGGTGATCTCAGTCATATCCTTTCAAATTGTTGTTATAATTTTATGATTCTTAAGGGAAAAATAAGCAGCCTACTTGATAGTAATTCAGACAGGCAGGGGTTCAATGTGAGAGTAAGCATTGTTGGATCTCAAGGGTTTGTGGAGCGGAACCCTTTCGAAGGGGTTACTTGCGCATGTTGTAGCTTCTTCAACTCAGCTATCAACCTCACCCACCCGTCGTGAATCCTGTTTATTCAGGTTCCGGCGACCCCAAAATTCTCACAGAAGGAGTAAGTTGAATTATCTAGTATGTTAAACGTGGTCATATCAAATTATTCACACTATGGTTGGGCTAGTACTTCAATTATGCTGTTTTCCGAAACCTGCCGGATCAAAATAAAACCAAGGGTCATCAAAACCTACAGAACTCGTCTAAACTTTTGGAGAGTCTACCAAGCACCACAAGGAGAAGAAGAACAAGTAAGGAAGGCAAAGTTCGGGTGTAACCGAATATTACATACTCAGCTGAGACCTTTGGAGACAAAATATGGGAAAATTACCATGTAGAAAAATGAACCTAAGGTAATCCTGGAATGTGTTTGTATGACATGGGTATCAAATGGAAGATATTAAAGAGTATTTTAAAAGAGAGTGGGCCATAGTTCTATAGGTGGACGCCTTTTCGTTAATTGCCATAAAGGTGGTCCAGGGGTGACTCTAGAATGTGTTTGTACGATATGGGCATCAAATTAAAGGTATTAATGAGGGTTTAAAACGGAGTGACCCTTGGTTGAATATGTAAAGGCGTTTCCGAAATATCGACTAAAATGTGGACCAGGTTGACCCAGAACATCATCTGTCGGGTATCGCTAATTTATTTATATGTGTAATACAACGAACAGTATTCTGCCATGATTCTAAGGGCTTTTGATTTCGTCCTGCAGAACTTTTTCATATTCTTCTACTTAATATGGTAGATGTCACACCCAGTTTACATAGTTTTTTCTAAAGTTATATTTCGCGACAATAAACCAATCCAATTACCATGTTTCATCCCTTTTTTCGTATTTGGTATAGGATTGTGACATTTTTTTCATTTTTCGAAATTTTCGATATCGAAAAAGTTGGCGTGGCCATAGTCGGATTTCGCATTTTTTTTAATACCGAGATAATGTGAGTTCAGGTAAGAACGTGAACTAAGTTTAGTAAAGATATATCGATTTTTGCTCAAGTTATCATGTTAACGACCGAGCGGAAGGACAGACGGTCGACTGTGTATAAAAACTGGGCGTGGCTTCAACCGATTTCGCGCATTTTCGCAGGAAACAGTTATCGTCAAAGAATCTATGTCCCTACCAAATTTCACAAGGATTTGTAGATTTTTGTTCGACTTATGGCATTAAAAGTATTCTAGACGAATTAAATGAAAAAGGGCGGAGTTACGTCCATTTTGAAATTTTCTTTTATCTTTGAATTTTTGTTGCACCATATCATTACTGGGGTTGAACGTTGACATAATTTACTTATATACCCTAAACATATTAAATTTTTTGTTAAAATTTGACTTAAAATTTTTTTTTTAAGTGGTGGTGTTCGTCATCCGATTTTGCTAATTTTTATTTAACACATATAGTATAATAGGAGTAATGTCGCTGCCAAATTTCATTATGATATCTTCAACGACTGCCAAAGTACAGCTTGCAAAACTTTTAAATTACCTTCTTTTAAAAGTGGGCGGTGCCACGCCCATTGTCCGAAATTTTACTAATTTTCTATTCTGCGTCATAAGGTCAACGCACCTACCAAGTTTCATTGCATTATCCGTCCTTATTAATGAATTATCGCAGTTTTCCCTTGTTTAGAAATTTTCGATATCGAAAAAGTGGGCGTGGTTATAGTCCGATTTTGTTCAATTTAAAAAGCGATCTGAGATGAGTGCCCAGGAACCTACATACCAAATTTCATTAATATATCTCAAACTTTACTCAAGTTATCGTATTAATGGGGAGACGGACGGAAGGACAGGGCTCAATTTTTTTTTTTCGACACTGATGATTTTGATATATGGAAGTCTATATCTATCTCGATTCCTTTATACCTGTACAACCAACCGTTATCCAATCAAAGTTAATATACTCCGTGTGCAAAGCACGCTGAGTATAAAAAAAGGGAGCCCCTACGAGTAGGCGATTCCAACGCTGACAAGCGAAATATCAGGCCAGCTTGTACAAAGAAATAAGTAAATAAAACCACATAGATGCGCATCCAGCTAAACGAGCATTTGTGGCTATATATCTCAACAGAATGTTAGGACGTCTGTGCCAATCGAGATTCACGTGAGAAAGATAAACTTTAATTACTCAAAAATTTTACGGAATGGTATTTGCTGGGGAAAAGCAGCTCAATCCAGCTTCTGCCAGCTAAGCCTATGTTATTTGGGTGATGATTATAAAAATCATGTATATTTTTCTATTATTCTATAGAATACATGCCAATATGGCATGACTACCAAAAAATTGTGCAGGAGATGTTTGCTTCTATGGCAGTGTTGCATGATATGACAACTAGGTTCCTAGCCAACGTTTTATAGTTATCTTAAAGTGAGTGACTATGGGTACTCCCGTAAAATAGACAACTGCTAAACATGGCTCGTTGTTTCCTCTAGGGATAGCATGTGCAAAATAAAAATAATTTTAGAAATTTATTAATGCAATGTGCTAAGTATCAAAAAGCATAATTAGAATTAAGCTAATTCTTAATACTTAATCGCTTAAAAGTATTTCATTTAATATATATGAAGCTATTAAGGAATTTCAAGGATTAAAACAATCTAAAAGAATAATTACTTAAAAACGGATACGGATGTGGAAACAGCTAGCCATTACTGCCAAGGACGTTCATCCATAAATCTTTATTGCCAGCAAACGCCATTCCCTAAATGGCCTTCAATGAAGGCGCAAAAAATGAAATAATATTCAACTTTTTAATGGTGGTACATCAGCTTTTAAGGAATCGAGCACGTACATTCATATCTTCTGCACGTTTGCAAGCGATACATAGGAAAAATGGCTTTAGTAAGAAAGAGCTTTAGGTCATTACGCCATCTGCAAGTTTATAAAATGCAAATAACTGCAATTTATTGCAAGTGGGCATCAATTATGCCATTCTATTTATGTAAGTGAAATCACAAAGTCTATGAGGAAATAGAACTCTTTTTTATACTCAGCTGAGCAGAGCTCACAGAGTGTATAATTTTGTTTGCATAACGGTACCCCGTAACGGCATAAACTAATCGAGATAGATATATATTTCTATATATCAAAATTATCTGGGCGGAAAAAGAATTTCATTTAGCCATGTACTTCGGTCCGTCCGCCCGTCCGTCCGTTTGTCCTTAAACACGATAACTTGAGTAAATTTTGAGGTATCTTAATGAAATTTGGTATGTAAGTTCCTTGGCGCTTATCTCAGATCCTTATTTAAAACGAACCAAATCGGACTATAACCACGCCCCCTTATTCGATATCGAAAATTTCGAAAAACCGAAAGAGTGCGATAATTCATTACCAAAGATGGATAAAGCGATGAAGCTTGAGGTGGGTTGACCTTATAACGGAGAATAGAAAATTAGTAAAATTTTGGACAATGGGCGTGGCACCGTCCACTTTTAAAAGAATGTAATTTAAAAGTTTTGCAAGCTGTAATTTGGTTGCTGAGTTTGTAATGATCGATTACAACCGAAATTAGCTTTCCTTATTTGTTTCTTTTTATATTTTCTTTGCAATTGTATGTATGTGGGCATATGCTTAGTCACATTAGCCATGAATAAGTCAAGCAAAAATATTTTCAGAAAGCGAACTGTTTTGCCAAGCGAGTTGTAGTCTTTAGCTGACTGTGAAACTAACCATCCGTTGGTTTAGAAATTTGGAAGGTGATCAATTTATTGCAGCGATAATGTAATGGAATACTCAAAAAAAAAAATATTGTAACGAATTTACTTGCAAATCCTCTTATTTGCAGTCCTCTGCTAAGTTCGAATCACTAAACTGTTGAATAAATAACTCCAATATTGAATAATGGAAAAATGGCCTTTATTAAAGTACTTCACAATAACACTTATACTTTGCTACTCGCTGGCTTAATAACCAAACTGATTGATAACTCAAATTAAAATCTACTATTGGCCGCCAGATCGCGTGCTTAATCAATAACTGATTGATTGCTCAACTCAAACTGAATTGCAGCGCCTCTACATCTGTTGCCTTTTATACCCTTTGGTTTCCTCGTTCGCATTTTTCCAGAATGTACTAGCATTGTCCATGAGCTCTCAAACTTCTCAGATATATGCATGTCTTTGCGCATTGACTCTCCGCTGCTCGTATTCGTAGATGGTACATATGTGTAGACGCAATTATTTATTCGTTTATGTAGATACATAAAGATTGAATTATTGATGTGAATGTATGTAGTTTACAGTCTCTCGCGCGCACATAGGCGTATAAGTAAATGCACCTGTGTGTGACATCTCTCTGGGCTGCCTTATATATGTGTAAACTTGATTTGATTATTAACGTAAATACTGCTTGGCATGGCCTTAGCATCGCCTTAGTGATGGGATAACTTAGTGATGGTAATATCCGTGACACTGCCCTCCACCTAAGTCTGATCGTCCCGATCAGACAAATCTCTCGATCTAAACGTTGCCAGCCTTTCCAAATGGACCACTTTCATTTTGGTTCGTGGTATACCGATGGTTTGTATGCGGTACACTACATCGTTGATCCGTTTTACAACTTTGTATGGGCCTTCCCAATTACACTGCAATTTCGGGGACAAACCTTTTTTACGTTGTGGGTTGTATAACAGCACCAAATCTCCTTCTTGAAAACCTTCTGAATTAATTGCTTTATCATATCTGGCTTTCATCTTGTCACTCATAATCTTTGTTCGTTGCCTTATCAGATCATGTATTTCTCTTAGCTCTTCTTCCAAATCACTAGTGGATTTCCTGACATTTCTCTCCGCATTGGCATCTATCCCAAACTTCAAATCAGCTGGCAGTCTAAGGTCATTGCCAAAAATTACTTTTGCAGGGGTTTGGCCCGTTGTCTCATGCACTGCTGATCGGTAAGCCATCAAGAATAATGGTATGCGGATATCCCATTCTTTATGGCACTTGTCTACTACTTTCCTTAAGTGCTCCTCCAATGTTCTATTGAATCGTTCTACCATACCATCGGATTGAGGATGCAATGCAGTTGTCCGTGTTTTTCGAATGCTCAATGACTTACACATTTCCTGGAACACAGCTGATTCGAAATTCCTGCCTTGGTCAGAATGTAACTCCATTGGTACACCATACCTTGCAACCCATTCGTTTTTAACCACTTCTGCTTCTGTCTCCACTTCTTGATTTGGGATTGAGAATACCTCTGGCCATTTGCTGAAATAATCCATAACAACCAGTACACATTTGTTTCCGCCGTTGCTAGTAGGAAATGGACCTGCGACATCCATGGCGATCCTTTCAAATGGCGCACCTGAGTTATATTGCTTCATCTGGCCATGACTTCGTGTTCTGGGCCCTTTCGCTCTGCTGCAAACCTAGCAGTTCGCAATCCACTCAGTGACCGACTGATGGCAACCAACCCAATAGAATCTCTGTTTAATCTTCTCGAGCGTCTTCCTGATTCCAAGATGACCTCCGCTTGGACCATTATGCAGCTCGCTGAGCACGTCAGGAATCCTCTTTCTGGGAACAACTTTCAGTTTATTCTTGTATTTACCATCCTCACTCTCCCATGCTGGATGAAGCAACCGGATATCAATTCTAAACTGTTCCACTGTATCCAATATGACTTCACAATGGGACTCTCTGCTGACATCTCTTCTCTGTTTGGTCTTTCATTTCGTTCGAGCCCTTGCATAACACGTGACAGATCTGCATCTTCTAGCTGACACTTTCCTAGTTGTTCCTTGTCCCATTCATCTGTACATGTTATATTCATTAGCCGGACATCTATAATGTCTTCTTTAGCCTCGGCTTTTGAACAGTGCTTGCATTCCAGACTACATGGTCTTCGTGACATTGCATCAGCATTTCCATGGGTACTACCTTTTCGATGTTCAATGGAAAAGTCATAGCTTTGTAGTCGCTCGATCCACCGTGCCAATTGTCCTGCCGGATTACGGAACTGCAGAAGCCATTTCAACGCTGCGTGATCTGTCCTGACACGGAATCGCTTGCCGTAGAGGTATTTGTGAAAATGTTTAATGCACTCTACCAATGCCAACAGCTCTCTCCGCGTAACACAGTAGTTCCTCTCTGGTTTTCCAATCAAACGGCTGTAATATGCAACTGCCTTCTCCTGTCCATCGACCAGTTGTGATAAAACGCCTCCTATAGCATATCCACTCGCATCTGTATCTAGAATAAATGTTGCTCCTGGAATCGGATATGCTAACATTTGGGCAGTGCACAAACGCTCCTTCAATGTTTGGAAAGCCACTTCTTGCTCCTTCTTCCATTCAAAAGCTTTGTTTTTTCTTGTAAGCTCATGGAGGCTATGGGCTACGCTGGAAAAATTTGGTACAAATCGGCGGTAATATGTGCACAGCCCAAGAAAACGTCTCAATTCATGTAGTTTCTGTGGTCTTGGCCAATCCTTTACAGCCTCTATTTTTTCGTTCGCAGTGCAGATGCCCTCTGTCGTCACCTTGTGACCCAAATAATTGACTTCCTTTTTAAACAGCGCACACTTTTTGGGGCTTAACTTCAGACCAGCGCCAGCTATTCTCTGGAAAACTTCCTCCAAGTTCTTAAGATGTTCATCAAAGTTCTTGCCCAATACGATGATGTCGTTCAGGTACACCAAGCATGTTTTCCAATGTAGTCTTTCAGTACCTGGTCCATGAGTCTCTCAAAAGTAGCTGGTGCATTACAAAGTTCAAAAGGCATCACTGTAAATTGCCAAAGACCATCACCGACACTGAAGGCTGTTTTCTCTTTATCTTCCTCCTTCACCTCCACTTGCCAGTATCCGCTTTTCAAGTCCAGCGTGGAAAACCATTTCGTACCAGATAGCGAGTCCAGAGTGTCGTCAATTCTTGGCAATGGGTAGCTATCCTTTTTCGTTACGTCATTCAACTTCCGGTAGTCCACGCAAAACCTCATTTTTCCATCCTTCTCTTTTACAAGTACTACCGGTGAGCTCCATGGACTAGCTGATGGTTCGATGACGCCGCTGTCGCTCATTTCTTGAATGATTTGACTCACAACTTCCCGCTTCGCCAGTGGAACACTACGTGGAGCTTGACGGATCGGCCTCGCATCTCCAGTGCCAATTTGATGTTTCACAACGTTGGTGCGGCCTAGTTTAGAATCATCCTGGTCAAATATGTTCGCGTACTTTAGGAGCAGTTGTTTTGTCTTACTCTGATATGCTTCCTCTAGCCCCTGCATCCATGCCGTGATGTCATTTGAAAGATCAGTATTACTAGCTGAAACGTGTTCCTGGAGCTGTTCACAGTTAATAACTACTGCAGCCTCTTGGCATCTTCCCAAAATAGCTCCTTTAGTCAGTTTGAGTGGTGACTTGAACTCATTGAGTACTCTTACCGGAATACGTGCATCTTGTTTTGTCATAGCCAGGGTTTTTCCTACAAGTATGTTTAGCGCTGATTTGTTTGCTGCTTCGACAACCCACAATTTGTTTGTCCCACAATCTCCATCAACCTTTGCCCAGATGACTGCTTCGGATTTTGGTGGTATTTGCTGACTCTCTTCCACCAGCACTCGTTTACTGCTGTAGCCTCTCTCGTAGCCGAAATTAAGTGGTACATCCATGTTTTTATATCGCATCGTCTTGCTTTGCATGTCGATCTTGATGCCCTGGTCGATTAAGAAGTCCACTCCAATTATGATTTCATCAACAATTTCTGCCACTAAAAAATTGTGTACTACCGTGACGTTCCCAATTGCGACTTCACATTCTACTTCTCCAATTACCTGGGTGTCCTCTCCCGTGGCTATACGTAATCTTGCTCCAAGCAATGGTCTTATCTTTTTGTTGACTAAATCCGCTCGAATGATGGAATGAGGTGCACCCGTATCTACAGTCAGTAACCGTTCCTTTCCGTCCACATGTCCTCCAACAGTAAGATTGCTCGATCTTCTTCCAATCTGCGAGATAGAGATTATGGGGCATTCAATTGCGGGAGCCAGCTGTCGCCCCTTGCGGCTGACTCGATTTAGTTTAACGATTGAGTGGTCTTGGATATTTGCTCATCACCTTCTGCTCTGCGTTTACGACCACCCACATTGTTGGAGCTATTGGGACCGCTGCTGCAATGTCGTGCAATATGATCTGGGTTGCCGCACCTGAAACATTTAATAACTCCGGCATTTTTCTGTTGTGATCCCTTCAGTGCTTCCAAAATAGTGTCTACCCAATCTGGTCTTTCCACTTCTACACGATGAGCTTTGTATGCTGGTTTACTCAAAGTGAGGCCGTTTCCTGAGTCAATGCATGTGATACCGTTCCAGCAAATGTCAGCTTTGGGTTTGCGTATGTAGCTCGCTTCGTTTCCACGTCCCGTATGCCATTTATGAAACTCAGGATTTTTACCCTTTCAGTGTATTCCACGGGTGCGTCCGCATTTGCAAGATGAGCCAATCTTTCAATATCTGAAGCAAACTCCTGCAATGTCTCATTTGCTTTTTGGTAGCGGTTTTGCAACTCAATTTGGAATATCTGTTTTCTATGCTCGCTTCCGTAACGTCTCTCTAAAGCGCTCATCAATGTTTCGTAATGGTTCCGCTCGTACTCAGGGATGGTCTGTAAGATTTCCGCGGCAGGCCCTTTCAGTGCCACGAACAGAGCTGCAACTTTATCTTCAGCATTCCATTGGTTCACTGCTGCGGTCTTCTCAAACTGTAGCTTAAAGACCTGAAAAGGAACAGAACCGTCAAAGGATGGTGTCTTTACCTTTGGATTACTCGCTGAAACAGCTGTGCGATTTAGTTGTAACTGCAGTTTTGATGATACCTGTTCCAAAATTTCTGCCGACATTTCAGATATACGTGCCTCTTGCGCTTCCAATTGAGATGCCATATATGTCTTTTGGTGTTCCAGTTGAGATGACACTTGCGACGTCATTTCTGAAATACGTGCCTCCTGTGGTTCCAGTTGGGATGCCATATATGTCTTCTGTGACTCCAGTTGGGATGTTATATTTGTCTTTTGTTCTTCCAGTTGGGATGTTATATTTGTCTTTTGTTCTTCCAGTTGGGATGTTATATTTGTCTTTTGTTCTTCCAGTTGGGATGTTATATTTGTGTTTTGTTCTTCCAGTTTTGATGACATGTTGGTGGATATTTGTGATGACATTTCGGACATTTGTGCTGATATTGCAGCCAATATCATGTTCAAGTCTGTGTTTGTAACTGTCTGCGATGTTTCGTTTTTCTCTTCAATTTTTGTTGTTGTTTCGTCCCCATCAGGATAAAAGACAAACTCGTCCACATCAATTCCTTGCGACTCCATTACCTCTCGTAGCCGTGCTTGAAGTTCGATCTTATTGCCGGTTGTATTTAATCCACGGTTCTCCAACTCCTTTTTCAGTTGCTGGATCTTCAATTCACTGAACTTTGCCATGTCCAAGTTGTATTCCCAATCTTCGGAATTTATTCAACAATTCCTCTTCGGACACCAATTGTAACGAATTTACTTGCAAATCCTCTTATTTGCAATCCTCTGCTAAGTTCGAATCACTAAACTGTTGAATAAATAACTGCAATATTGAATAATGGAAAATTGCCTTTATTAAAGTACTTCACAATAACACTTATACTTTGCTACTCGCTGACTTAATAACCAAACTGATTGATAACTCAAATTAAACTCTACTATTGGCCGCCAGATCGCGTGCTTAATCAATAACTGATTGATTGCTCAACTCAAATTGAATTGCTGCGCCTCTACATCTGTTGCCTTTTGTACCCTTTGGTTTCCTCGTTCGCATTTTTCCAGAATGTACTAGCATTGTCCATGAGCTCTCAAACTTCTCAGATATATGCATGTGTTTGCGCATTGACTCCCCGCTGCTCGTATTCGTAGATGGTACATATGTGTAGACGCAATTATTTATTCGTTTATGTAGATACATAAAGATTGAATTATTGATGTGAATGTATGTAGTTTACAGTCTCTCGCGCGCACATAGGCGTATAAGTAAATGCATCTGTGTGTGACATCTCTCTGGGCTGCCTTATATATGTGTATACTTGATTTGATTATTAACGTAAATACTGCTTGGCATGGCCTTAGCATCGCCTTAGTGATGGGATAACTTAGTGATGGTAATATCCGTGACAATATTGTATGGCTCAAGTTGCTTATAATTAAGTAGGTAGTACCAAGTTTTCTTATAATAAGTGGACCAAGGACCACCCTATTCGGAGAAATGGCATTTATGACTATAAGTGATGGGCTGAGGCCGAAGAATGAGGATAAGGGTGTGTTAAATAATGTACATAGGTACCTTATCCCCTTAGTCATTCTACGAGATATTTTCGCTCTTGCAGAGCGATTAAACAGCAGCCTTGCGATGTGCTAGATCATTTGCGATCCAGCCCGTACCTCTTACATCTGAATAGGCCTAGCCTAAAAGCACGTGGCGCCAAAGGCACTGTCCGGTGGATTCCCCAGAGTCCTTATTTCAATGACTGCATATCTGAATATCGTCTACTGTACATGCTTCGATTGATGCACCCATTCGCGTTTTTAATTTCCATCTATTCCTATATGACTTAGGGCCCAATATAGGTGTATACCTACTAAAATATCACAAAGTGAAGGTAATATGCTCATAAGAGACAAATTAATTTCTGGAAGGGGTGCATGGTGGTCGGCTTACCCTCGTAAGAGAGGACAACTTGAATAATGTATTACTGAGATACACGCCCTGGGTGTTTTTCTGAAGATCACATCACAATGGGGCTTATGCGAGGCGACTACATAAGTAAACAGAGGAACGCCGCAGCGTGTCATATTATTGCCAATGCTTTGGAAACCGGTGTTCAACCAACTGCATAGGTGGCTCGACACTGGACCACTCAAACTCACGGCGTATGCAGATGACGTTGTAGTCATCATAAGTGGCAAATATATATAAAAAAAATCATCTCTCTGATGGATCAGGAGCTTTGGTTCATGCCTGGCATGCCCATCTGGAGTTGCATCGGAATTGGGTTAACTGACAACACGGAAAAAACCGATCTGATATTATTTAGTAGGAAATAAAAGCTTCTGATTGGACTAAGCCCAAGCTCAAGCTTCGCGGTGTCACACTACAAGAAAAGTGGGATGGGTATTTTTTTCTTCCATGACAGAACTTAACCTGGCGTTTAAAGCAATTTTTTTTTTTAATCTAGCTTTTATTGAGAGCTTTCCAAGTGGACAGTGTCAGTGCCTGTATGTTAATGCTCTTAAAAGTTAAGAGACGCAACGCGTGGAGACGCGGCCGAACGTATGACTATTTTTTACCCAGGAAATGTTAATAGCATGGTTCCGATCATTAGACCACTAGGTCTTAAAACTTAAAACATGGACCTGGGTATTTTTGAAATGTTTTTGTACAATATGGATATGAAATGAAAGCCGCTGATGAGAGCTTTGATACAAAACTTTTTACAATAACTCAACCCGCTTACGGAATATAGGCAAAAATGTGGTTCAAGTGTATTATCTATCTTCTTAAATATAAAATTCTCTTGAACTCCTTCGAAACGGCTCGGCCGATTCTCATGAAATTTTGTGAGCATATCTAGCAGGTACCTCTTAATATATATATTTTTTTTAAACCGGGACTGGGACTGGGACCGCGGGTGGAACTGGGACTGTGACTGGGACGGGGACTGGGACTGGGACTGGGACTGGGACTGGGACTGGGACTGGGACTGGGACTGGGACTGGGACTGGGACTGGGACTGGCGCTGGGACTGGAACTGGAACTGGAACTGGGACTGGGACTGGGACTGAGACTGAGACTGAGACTGAGACTGAGACTGAGACTGAGACTGAGCCTGAGACTGAGCCTGAGACTGAGACTGGGACTGGGACTGGGACTGGGACTGGGACTGGGACTGGGACTGGGACTGGGACTGGGACTGGGACTGGGACTGGGACTGGGACTGGGACTGGGATTGGGACTGGGACTGGGACTGGGACTGGGACTGGGAATGGGACTGGAACTGGGACTGGGACTGGAACTGGGACTGGGACTGAGTCTGGGACTGGAATTGGGACTGGGACTGGGACTGGGACTGAGACTGAGACTGGAACTGGGACTGGGACTGGGACTGAGACTAGGATTGGGGCTGCGGCTGTAGAAAAATAAAAAAAATTAAATGGAAGAACAACGAGGGAAGGAGAAAAGGAGAAATAGAATGAGTTACACGAAGGTAGAGAGATAGGCATAGATAGGGAGGGAGAATCGCCTTCTTGTTCTATATAAAAATAAAGGGGTGGAAAAGAGGAAGAAGGAGAAAGAGACGCAGAGAGAAGAGTGTATAAAAGGATAAAGAAAAAGGAGAGAACGGCGGAGGGAGAGTAAGAGATACAAATTTCTTAAAAGTTTTGCAGACAGACCTAATTGGGACAGAGTATGCCGGGTCTGCTAGTATTAACAATAAAAAGAAGAACTTTTCGTCAGGCAAAAAAAAATGTATTGTCCAGACTGCTCTAAAATTATGAAACGTGGCAAAAAAAAAGAATAAAAGAAACAACAAAATTGTAATATATTTTTAATGTATTTTCCAGACTGATTCGGACAGCTTGGTGTGGTGCTCGGCCTACTATACTGAAGTTCCCGGGCAAAGTTATATACCAAATTTAGAAAAAAAATATTTCAACTAGAAAAAAGTTTTGCTGAGCGGGATCGCCAATGGCAGTTTAGAAAATTTCTGCCATTAAAATCTTCTAAGTGGAAATTCATCTGCCTTACGGATGACGTTGGGACTCGGTATAAAACATATGCAAGAAAGTTCGGCCTAAATCTCCTAGGAGGTTGCCGAAGAACTAAGGACTTATGGACAAAATTTAAACGCTACGCTCTGACCACCGACCAATGCCCTGCTATAGAAAATTGAACTCCTGTAGTTTGTTCAGAGGACTGCTGTAAAACATATTAAGTCCATTTTCCTTTTGATACAAGTATTGTTAACATCGAGTAACTAGGATACGGCGATGCCTATACGTACGCTCTTGCCTACAGCATCATCGGCCGCAGTGTGTATTATATAAATTGCCTGTACTGTGCACAATCTAATATCTAATATCTAATCTAATATATATTATAAATGGCAAAGTTTGGATGTGAAGATGTTTGGATGTTTGGATGTTTGGATGTTTGGATGTTTGGATGTTTGTCCAGACGTTTGTCTTTGTGACTCAATCACGCAAGAACGGCTGGACCGATTTGGATGAAATTTTGCACACATATAGCCAATAGTCTAGAAGGATCTACTAACTATATATTTTTGAAAAGGGGCGTGGTACCCGCCCCCTAGGAACAGTTATAATTTAATTATTATATTTTTTCGTCTTTGCGACTGAATCACGCCAGAATGGCTACACGGATTTTGATGAAATTTGGGACACAGACAGTAGTCTACTAGCGAAATTTTTTTCGAACATGGAAAGAGGGGTGGGGGTCCCACGACCCTTCGAGAAATTATTTTTCATAATTTTTACACATTATAACTTTACGTATACTGGCCTTCACCAATATCACAGACTCAAGGGGTCAAATAAGTCGAGGGCTTACAAAGTAAGCAGTGACACCCTCCGCCCGCCCCCGTTTATCTCCCCCTCTGGTGTAAAATCCATAAATTGTTATAACTCAATCTAAATTTTCTCCTAAATCAATAGTTTTTGGTATCTGGTACATACAGAACGAGATCTAGACAATTTTGGAGGAACGATCAGCGGTCCTCTCCTCTACTCCCGCCATCCGCCCTCCATCAATTGTTTTTATTAGCACGCTTTTATTAGCTTTACCTGTATGTTTCTATCTAACTTTTTATTCGCTCCAATGCGCCTGCTGCCTTATTAACATGGTTTTATAATTAGCTTCACCTTATTTGTAATCCCGTAAGGGTCATATCGAGACCCTTCCGGGATCATTTCTGGACGGTTTTCGGGATCGGTCCGGGATTACGCCGGGGTAATTTCGGGACTTTTTCGGGACTATTTCGGGATCATTTTGGGACCCTTCCGGGATCATTTCTGTATAGTTTACGGGATCCGTCCGGGATCCCGTCGGGGTTATTTTGGAACATTTTCGGGACTATTCCGGAATCATTTCGGGACTATTTCGCGATCATTTGGGGACCCTTCCGGCATCATTTCTGGATGGTTTTCGGGATCCGTGCGGGATCTCGTCGGGGTCATATGGGGACTTTTTCGGGATCATTTGAGGGCTCTTCCGGCATCATTTCTGGATGGTTTTCGGGATCTGTCCGGGATATCGTCGGGGTCATTTGGGGACTTTTTCGGGATCATTTGGGGGCTCTTCCGGCACCATTTCTGGATGGTTTTCGGGATCCGTCAGGGATCTCGTCGGGGTCATTTGGGGACTTTTTCGGGATCATCTTGGGGCTCATCCGGCATCATTTCTTGATGGTTTTCGGGATCCGTTCGGGATCCCGTCGGGGTCATTTCGGGACTTTTTCGCGACTAATACGGGATCATTTGGGAACCCTTTCGGCATCATTTCTGGATGGTTTTCGGGATCCGTCCGGGATCCCGTCGGGGTCATTTCGGGACTTTTTCGCGAATAATACGGGATCATTTGGGAACCCTTTCGGCATCATTTCTGGATGGTTTTCGGGATCCGTCCGGGATCCCATTAGGGTAATTTCGGGACTATTAGGGGATCATTTGGGAACCTTTCCGGCATCATTTCTGGATAATTTTCGGGATCCGTCCGGGATGGCGACGAGGTCATTTCGGGACTATTTCGGGATCATTTGGGATACCTACCGGCATCATTTCTGGATGGTTTTTGGGATTCGTCCGGGATCCCGTCGTGGTCCTTTCGGGACTTTTTTTCGACTAATACGGGATCATTTGCGGACCCTTTCGGCATCATTTCTGGATAGTTGTCGGGATCCCGTCACGGTCATTTCGGGACTATTAGGGGATCATTTGAGGACCTTTCCGGCATCATTTCTGTATTGTTTTCGGAATCCTTTCGGGATCCCGTCAGGGTCATTTTGGGACTTTTTTGGGGCTAATACGGGATCATTTGGGGATCCTTTAGGGTTCGTTTCGTGACTTTTTCTGTTTTATTTCGGGATCATTTGGGGACCCTTCCGGCATAATTTCTTGATGGTTTGCCGGATCCATCAGGGTCATTTCGGGACCATTTTGGGATCATTTGGAGACCCTTCCGAGATCATTTCTGGATCCGTCCGGGATGCCGTAGGAGCCATTTCGGGATTTTTTGTTGACTTTTCTGGGATAGTTTTTGGACCCTTCCGGGATCATTTCTGGATCTGTGCGGGATCCCATCTGGGTCATTTCCGGACTATTTCGGGATCATTTTGGGATCCTTCCGGAATCATTTCTGTATGGTTTTCGCGATCCGTCGTTGATTCCCTCGGAGTCATTTCGGAACCTTTTCTGGAGTATGTCGGGGTCATTTGGGGACTTTTTCGGGATCATTTGGGGCTCTTCCGGCATCATTTCTGGATGGTTTTCGGGATCCGTGCGGGATCTCGTCGGGGTCATTTGGGAACTTTTTCGGGATCATTTGGGGGCTCTTCCGGCATCATTTCTGGATGGTTTTCGGGATCCGTCCGGGATATCGTCGGGGTCATTTGGGGACTTTTTCGGGATCATTTGGGGGCTCTTCCGGCATCATTTCTGGATGGTTTTCGGGATCCGTCCGGGATGCCGACGAGGTCATTTCGGGATTATTTCGGGATCATTTAGGATACCTACCGGCATCATTTCTGGATGGTTTTTGGGATTCGTCCGGGATCCCGTCGGGGTCATTTCGGGACTTTTTCTCGACTAATACGGGATCATTTGCGGACCCTTTCGGCATAATTTCTGGATAGTTGTCGGGATCCGTTCGGGATCCCGTCACGGTCATTTCGGAACTATTAGGGGATCATTTGAGGACCTTTCCGGCATCATTTCTGGATAGTTTTTGGAATCCTTTCGGGAACCCGTCAGGGTCATTTCGGGGCTTTTTCGGGATCATTTAAGGATGGCTTTCAGGATTCGTCCGGGAACCCGTCAGGGTAATTTCTGGACTTTTCCGAGACTATTTCGGGATCATTTTGGGACCTTCCCAAGATCATTTCTGGATGGATTTTGGGATTTGTCCGGGATGCCCTCAGGGTCATTTTGGGACTATTAGGTGAGCATTTGAGGACCGTTCCGGCATCACTTCTAAATGGTTTTCGGCATCCGTTCAGATTCCTGTCGGAATAATTGCGGGACTTTTTCGGGATCATTGGGGTCCCTTCCAAAATCATTTCTGGATGGTTTTTGGGATTCGTCCGGCCTCCCGTCGGGGTAATTTCGGGACTTTTTCTCGACTAATACGGGATCATTTGCGGGCCCTTTCGGTATCATTTCTGGATAGTTGTCGGGATCCGTTCGGGATCCCGTCAGGGTCTTTTCGGAACTATTGGGAGATCATTTGAGGACCTTTCCGGCATCATTTCTGGTTAGTTTTCGGGATCCTTTCCGGGTCCCATCAGGGTCATTTCGGGACTTTTTCGGCATCATTTAAGATTGGTTTTCAGGATTCGTCCGGTATCCGTCAGGGTAATTTCTGGACTTTTCCCAGACTATTTCGGGATGATTTTGGAACCCTCCCAAGATCATTTCTGGATGGATTTCGGGATCTGTCCGGGATGCCGTAAGGTCATTTTGGGACTATTAGGTGATCATTTGAGGACCTTTTCGGCATCACTTCTGGATGGTTATCGGTATCCGATCAGGATCCCCTCGGAATCATTGCGGGACTTTTTCGGGATCATTTGGGGTCCCTCCCAAGATCATTTCTGGATGGATTTCGGGATCTGTCCGGGATCCCGTCAGGGACATTTAGGGGTGCGTTCGAGATCCCGTCAGGGTCATTTCGGGACTTCTTCGGGAATATATCGGGATAATTTCTGGATGGTTTATGGGATCCGTCCATGACCCCTTAAGGGTCATTTCGGGACTATTAGGTGATCATTTGAGGACCTTTCCGGCGTCACTTCTGGATGATTTTCGGTATCCGTTCGGGATCCCGTCGGAATCAATGCGGGACTTTTACGGAATCATTTGGGTTTCCTTCCGGCATCATTTCTGGATGGTTTTCGGGATTTGTCCGGGATCCCGTCGGGGTTATTTCGGGACCTTTTCGGGGCTAATACGGGATCATTCTGGATCCTCTAGGGGTCGTTTCGTGACTTTTTCTGTATTATTTCGGGATCATTTTGGGACCCTTTCGGCATAATTTCTTGATGGTTTGCCGGATCCATCAGGGTCATTTCGGGACCATTTTGGGATCATTTGGCGACCCTTCCGAGATCATTTCTGGATCCGTCCGGGATGCCGTAGGAACCATTTCGGGATTTTATGTTACTTTTCCGGGATAGTTTTTGCACCCTTCCGGGATCATTTCTGGATCTGTGCGGGATCCCATCTGGGTCAATTACGGACTATTTCGGGATCATTTTGGAATCCTTCCGGAATCATTTCTGTATGGTTTTCGCGATCCATCGTGGATCCCCTCGGAGCCATTTCGGAACTTTTTCTGGAGTTAGTCGGGATAATTTAGGGACCCTTCCTGGATATTTTCTGGATGGTTTCTGAGATCCGTCCGGGAGCCCGTCAGGGTAATTTCGGAACTTTTTCGGGACTATTTCGGGATCAATTTGGTACCCTTCAGGCATCATTTCTGTGTGGTTATCTGGATAAGTCTAGAATCGTGTCGTTGTCATTTCGGGTTTTTTTGGGACTACTTCGGGAACTTTTGGAAACACTTCCGGGGCGTTTCTGGATGGTTTTCGGTATCCGTCCGCGATAGCGTCGGGGTCATTTCGTGGCTTTTTCTGGATAATTTCGTTATCATTTTGGGATCCTATCAGGTTATCAGCTCATAAAGTTCTTTTTTTTACTCAATTACAAAAATAAAATGCATTAGACAGAAAAAAAAATTTTAAACAGATAACTTTATAAGCAGGCTAACGTGAATAGCCCACATATTTCATTTTCTCCTTGCGGACGGGGCCGCGGGTAAAGGCTAGTAAGTATATAATTAGATATTTATGAATTGTATATAAGCTCAATGAACGTGATAGTCCAAGTAAAGTTGCTTATAATACAAAGTTTTTTCGTGCAACGTCCATCCCAACAAATCAGATGTTCCATGAACATTGCAATTTCAAGTACGCAATCATGCAGTGCTTGAGACAGACTGCAATTTAAATTGTTCGCAATCATAGCCATAAATTTCTAATTAATTCCAGAAGATGCACATTTGCCCAGTTGGTGAGAGTTTCTTCTTCTTCTTCTAGTAAGTATTAGCAATCTGATTAAATCCACACTCCACTGAGCAAAGATTATATGCAAAATGCAAGAAATTAGAAGAAATGATTTTCAAACAATTTATGTATTGTGTAATTATGTGGATGCATGTGTATTTGTGTGTGAAAATACCCTCAGGGAAACTGGAGGATAAGTGTCTCCAAGCAGGGCCGTAGAGAGAAAATCCGGGCCCGGGACTAAACAATTTACGGGCCTCCTATAAAAAATCCACTCATACACTTGATTAACTTGAATTAATGACGTCTCATACATGAATAATTATTGATGGATTACATCAAAAAAATAAATTTTTGCCACATCAACTAAATGAGATTTGGACTAAGAGGTGAAAATAAAATCAACACAGAATATTTACTATTTATACTGTTTTATTGTAACATAGAAATAAGATTCTATTTTAACAGCCACACATTGTTTCAAATAATCTTTTCTAGTTATTTGGTAACATTTTAATACATTTTTGATAAATTTAATGATGATCATAAATTTTTATAGTCAGCTGAGCAGAGCTCACAGAGTATATTAACTTTGGTCGCATAACGGTAATCCGTAACGGCATAAACTAATCGAGATAGATATAGACTTCTATATATCAAAATGATCTGGGCGAAAAAGAAATTCATTTAGCCATGTCCGTCCGTTCGTCCGACCATAAACACGATAACTTGAGCAAATTTTGAGGTATCTTGATGAAATTTGGTTTGTAGGTTCCTGGGTGCTCATCTCAGATCGCTATTTAAAATGAACGAAATCGGACAACAACCACGCCCACTTTTTCGATATCGAAAATTTCGAAAAACCTAAAAAGTGCGATAATTCATTACAAAAGACGGATAAAGCGATGAAGCTTGGTAGGTGCGCTGATCTTATGACGCAAAATAGAAAATTAGTAAAATTTTTTACAATGGGCGTGGTAACGCCCACTTTTAAAAGAAAGTAAATTAAAAGTTTTGCAAGCTGTAATTTGGCAGTCGTTGAAGATATCAAGATGAAATTGGCAGGCACGTTACTGCTATTACTATAAGTGTGCTAAATAAAAATTAGCAAAATCGGATACCGAACACTCCCACTTAAAAAAAAAAAAAATTTTTTTACTAATTTTTTTTAAGTCAAATTTTAACAAAAAATTAACATCTTTAGAGTATATAAGTAAATTATTTCAACATTCATCTCCAGTAATGATATGGTGCAAAAAAATACAAAAATAAAAGAAAATTTCAAAATGGGCGTGGCTCCGCATCTTTCATTTAATTCGTCTAAAATACTTTTAATGCCATAAGTCGAACAAAAATTTACCAATCCTTGTGAAATTCGATATAGACATAGATTTTATGACGGCAATTTTTTCTGTGAAAATGAGCGAAATCGGTTGAAGCCACGCCCAGTTTTTATACACAGTCGACTGTCTATCCTTCCGCATGGCCGTTAACACGATAAATTGAGGAAAAATCGATATATCTTTACTAAACTTAGTTCACGTACTTATCTGAACTCACTTTATCTTGGTATAAAAAATCGCCGAAACCCGACTATGACCACGCCCACTTTTCCGATATCGAAAATTACGAAAAATGAAAAAAATTCCATAATTCTATACCAAATACGAAAAAAGGGATGAAACATGGTAATTGGATTGGTTTATTGACGCAAAGTATAACTTTAGAAAAAACTTTGTGAAATGGGTGTGACACCTTTTATATTAAGTAGAAGAAAATGAAAAACTTCTGCAGGGCGAAATCAAAAGCCCTTGGAATCTTGGTCGGAATACTGTTAGTGGTATTACATACATAAATAAATTAGCGGTAGCCGACAGATGATATTCTGGGTCACCCTGGTCCACATTTTCATCGATATCTCAAAAACGCCTTCACATATACAACTAGGGGCCACTACCTTTTAAAACCCTCATTAATACCTTTAATTTGATACCCATATCTTACAATTCTAGTCACGCCTGGTCCGCCTTTCTGGCGATATCTCGAAAATATAGAACTATAGAACTAACGCCCACTCCCTTTTAAAATAATTATTAGCACCTTTCCTTTTATACCCATATCGTACAAACACATTCTAGAGTGATCTCTGGCCCACCTTTATGGCGATATCCCGAAATGGCGTCCACCTGTAGAACTATGGCCCACTCTCTTTTAAAATACTCTTTAATACCTTCCATTTGAAACCCATGTCATAAAAACACATTCCAGGGTTACCCTATGTTCATTTTGCTAAATGGTGATTTTCCCTTATTTTGTCTCCAAGGCTCTCAGCTGAGTATGTAATGTTCGGTTACACCCGACCTTAGCCTTCCTTCCTTGTTATTATTCAATATAGAAGGTTCGGATATCAAAGAGTGGCTTTTCTTGCTTTTTTCGCTGCAAAATTTTTTAAATAATCTCAAAATTTAACTGTTTTGCCAAAACGGATTCAACACAACGCGTTGCAAGTCCTGATACTCGCTCTTGAGCTGAAAACGATCTATGCAAGTTTTTGGTTCTTGAAAGTACGCTGAAGGAACGTTGTGCACTAGCCACAGTGACAGGTACAGTGCAAAAGTTATGTAAAGCAACACAAATGTTGGGGAAAATCGTATACAGGTTTTGAACATATGTAGATGGCATTTAGCAATTACAATGGTGGCAGACTTTTGTCAAAATTTGCTTCGTAAATGTGTTTCGAGTGAATTATTTCGCATTCTTACCTTCGAGAAACGTCCGACTTGTATTTTTCGAAAAATTTTGCTGCACTCGCCCGAACGTAGTTTCATTCATGTCTTCAAATTGCCGCAAAAAGCAAAGCGACTCGCTAAAATTCTTAGCTGCAAATCGTTCAGTAATGCCAGTGATTACCAAATCAACGATCAGCAAGAATGTATTATTTTTAAAATCAGACTCTGGATCATACGTAATCATCTAATTTCCATTATCTTCAAAACGTCTTTTGTGTTTTCCCTTTCGAATGTCCTGAAACTTTGGCGAGATGTTCAATTGAACAGCAACTGTTTTGCATTCGTTCAAAATTGTTTTCCTTTGGTTCCATATCAACGTCAAATCAGCTAATAAGGCATTTAGTCGTCGGACCTCAACATCTATGGTGGCGTCTCTAGCTTGGAGTACGACGTTTCTTTCATTAATGGCAGTCAGTAGTTTGAACCAAATTGAGGACAGCAAGATACATTCGAACTTGTTGATGTACTTGAGAATGCCGGTAACATCTCCATATGCTTGTGCAACCAAATTTGGCTTTTTTTCTGAATTTCCCATCATTGTGGGGTGCTGTTGAAAATAGTAAAACATTTTTGTACAGCTCCGAAGAAAATATTTGCAGCCGTACAACATTCTGCAGCACCAACGATCAACGACAATAGCAAAATACTTGGCTTTCTTGCCTTGATCGTATATAGTTTCCCTCACGTGCCTTGCTGGAGAACTGGTAAACGTTTGTGCTGCTGTTGTGAAATCCTAACTTACTCCAAATGATCTCTAAGAATCGGATTATGGCTTATGAGATCTTAGATGCCCAAAAAATGACCATTGTTTCGTTCACCAAGATATATACTTTCCCGTTTGAAAGCTAGACCTCTTTCACGCAAAAATAAAATAGTGTCCAAAATTCTATATAAAATTTCTTTCCAGTTTTGAGTTTCAGTGACTAACTGTTCATTGAAATGTGTATCAATTGTAGCCTCCTTTTGAATTAGATTTTGTAAAGATCGACATTGAATATAATATTTAGTGTGATCTTGAGTATTTTCGTGTGATGGCAGTTTATCGTATAGCTTCTTCTATACCTGCAATTTCGAATGTCCGCCACGACAACAAATTTTAGGCCGATTTAAAGTATTGATGCTTAACAGACGACATGGGAGGCAATAGAAAGCATTGCTACTGGCACTCCACACTAGCCAGTCACGACCCACTTTCTCTCCATTTGGCAAGATTCTGTTTAACAACGAGGTAGGAAATGCGTCGTCATGACGATCACATGGAAAAATAACAGGACACTTTTGATGACCTCAACGAATTACTTCGTTGACTGCTTCAGATCGCAAAAACTCATTGTTCACGGTACCGATATCGAAGTCGTTTAAATAATCTGGACTTTGATACAGAGTTGTTGGTATTGTTGAAAGACTTTTTGAAGATGAACCTTCATCAGTGTCACCACGAAAATTTTACGATTTCGGATTCATGTATACATACATTTTTGTTTGATGTTTTTATTGTCTCCTCACTGTTCGAAGGCCCAGGCAAAAAATCGTTATCAATATTCGTTGCTTTTGAAATTCGGCTTACAATTTGCACATGGAACAACTAAATTGTTGAATTAAAAAAATGTGTCTTAGTTCTCTAAATTGCGGGCCTCCTGAGAAACCCCGGGGCCAGGGAATCCACTCCCCCCCCCCCTCCCTCCTCTCGTCGGACCTGTTTCCAAGTCATCACTCAATCGAAAACTTTTAACAGTTTTTCTTTTTAGATTTCGGAAGGAGCATTTACGGTAACGCTCGATTTGGCTACATTGGGAACGGTTCGTCCATAACATGTGCTTTTTGAAGGATCAGATATGACCATTGTGGTTCAATAAAGTATGCATTCTCAAGAGTTTTAGAGGAAGCAACTGTCATGTGCTAACAACTGTGTGCATATAAACCGTGTAATGCAGCGACGCTCTGTTTGATCTTTCTGCAAAAATTTTGTTACTAATCTAGCGGAGCCTATTAACGGCTTTCAATTAAACAGCTATCGTAGCCTTAAAGCTTTAACGTGGTCATATTGAATTGTTCCCCAGATGGTCGGGCTTATACCTTAATGGTGCTTGTTACCGGAACGTATCGGATCTATATCCGGCAAAAGACCATCAAAATCGATAACCTCTCCCTGGTTGTGTCTTTATCGCTACAGCAACAGCAACTTGCGAGCTTATGAAGCTTTCACAATATTAGTTGTCAGATTCCTTTCACGTTACCTGCCATTATTAATTTGCAGACATTAGCATATTCCAGCGAATTAAAACGCAGCGGCTACGCTGGCTAGGCCATATTATGCGAATGAAAGATAACGCTTCGGCTAAGCAAATATTTTTATCGGACCCTACTTGTCAAAGCAGAGAAAGAGAGAGCCCCCACTCCGCTGGATGGTTCAGGCGGAAAACGATTTGAACTCCCTTAGTGTGACCAATTAGCGCCAGTTGGCAGAGCGAAGAGCGGCTGGCGTGATTTGTTGGACGGCCATAACCGTTTAAGCGGTTAAGCGCCAATTGATAAAGTAAATAAGTCCATTTTCCAGAGAAACCAAACTTTAAAATTGTTGTCAAAGATCAATGTGCACAATACAGTTAGTCCGCCGTCGCACTCGCACCGAGAGGACTCCTTACGTCACACCTGCGGCTATAATTCTTCTTCATTCAGCAATAAAATGCTCTTAGTTTAATATCTTACCCCTTAGCTTGGGGTTCGCCTGCCCTAGGCCAAAAGCTTCAAGGTGTTATACATTACTGAAAACAAAAGTGATCGATGATTTATTTAGGTGTTATCGATTTTCTGTCGAAGGTTTGTCGATTTGTTATCAAAATATTATCGTTTTGTAATCGGAGCGTAACATAACTGTTCCCAATGTGTTATCGAAATATTATGTATCTGTTATCGAAAATATATCGATTTGTCATCGATATGTTATCGAAATATTACCAGTTTATCGCCATGTTGGAGATTTTTTATTGACGACTTATCACTATGCTGTAAAACAGATACCAATAACATACTCATGCCTGTTATTATTGTACTACATAAAAGATATCACTCTAAATTGGGCTGTGTATGGTAACGATATAAATGGAATTACTGGGCTTTGTACGGCCCCAATTCAGGTTCAAAAAAAAACAGCAGTTCAATAAGTGTCACCGATATTACAGTAACTAATGAGCGACATGTTTTGACAATTGTTTTTTATTCAAAGAACGCTGAGCTGGTGATATTTGTGTAGTTCCGGCTGAAGCGGATGCAATTCAATGAAAACTGTTGTAAGCTGCGTGCAACGACCATTGGAGAGATTATCCTCATCATATGTATGTAAATGTATTTGATTACTCTTTAGCACAATTGACATATAAGTGACATGCTGTCGTTGCATTTTAACGAAGACAACATCGACTGTGCATTTTATATTAGGACAAACATCATTTGACTTTTATGTGAATGTAGCCCGGCAAACATTATAATCACTTCATGCACACATGTAAGGAGTAGTCTATCATTATAACCCGAATTACCGAAATTTAAATACAAAACTTAATCCCCTCAAAATTGGGCTGAATGATATATTCACCATCATATCAAAGTACTTCAGGGATTTAGGGGGGAGCTCCTTCACTTTTCTCCCCTTTCAGGTCGATTTTCGGCAAGTGAACCGAAAGTTCCGCAAGATCATCGATATACGTATCATTCCCGCTGGTTTAAAACTGGAAAATCTGCTGTCAAAGAAAGATAACAGAGACCTTAACGTAGATAACAGACAGCTGTTCTCTCAGCACAACTGACCATATGAGAAGAGAAAATATGGACCAGCAACGATATGAAATACCTATGATTACAAAATTTAAAGTGATTGCTTAAAGGGTTTTGGTCATAACGTATCAAGGCCAGGAGTTTTTTTAAATTACTTAAAAATACAAAAGAAAATTTGGGTAAGGCAGCTGGAAACTTGCCTGCTCTTCCAGAGACCTAGAACAATCTGGACAACCGTAAGCTTACAAAATTCAGTTGCAGGATGGAAAAGCCAGCAACTGGACAAAGACGACAAGTGTAGTCAATATAATTTACCGTAGGTTGATTGCATACGACACCGAAGGTTCATATCTAGCTTAAAGTAATATCAACAACAACAGGTAAAGGTGTCTAAGTTCGGGTGTAACCGAATATTATATACTCAGCGTGAGCTTCTATTGCACATTTCATTTCAGATAAATTACTTCTCTACATAACACGTGGCACCGCCCGTTAAAAAAAAAATGTCTCTTCATTTCCTCTTACAATAAAACTTGATAAGTGAAATATCATTGATTGAAAACTATTTTTTGCTAAGTTATAGCTTATTAGTCTAGTCTACGGTCCTCTTAAATTTATTTTATATCTAAGTTGCCGTGATCTTTAACCGATCCCGCCTATTTTTACAAGAAATATTTTCTATTATAGGGAAAATTTGTTTCCCCAATTTTATTGTGATCCGTTAATTTTTCTTCGAGTTATGGCTCCCGAAATATAAAAAAGTGTTTAGTCATAAAGGGGGCGGTGCGACACCCATCTTTTTTAATTTGATGTTTCTCCTATTTATTGTTTTAAATTCACTTGGGAAATGAATTACCATTCATATAAAGCTCTCTATGCAAAGATATAGCTTATTTTATTCGTCCAAGACCATTTTAAAAATCTTTTATATAAAAGTGGGCGTGGTCCTTAACCGGTTCCCTTAATTTTTCTTCAAAGCATTCCCTATAGTAAACGCAACCTCTCTGCCGAATTTTGTTACGATAGGTTTAAGGATTTTTGATTTATGATTAATAATAATTGTAAAATTGATTTTATCACAAGTGGGCGGTGGCACGCCCATTTATCAGTCCACACATCAAATTTCAACATTCCAAGTGTATTATTTACTAAATAATCAGGTTTTTTGTGTTTTCCAAAATGTTATATATATAAAAAGTGGGTGTGATTATTATCCGATTTCGCTCATTTTCAATACCAATCTATTCTGAGTTCAGATAAGCTCGTGTACCAAAGTTGGTGAAGATATCTCAATATATACTCAAGTTATTGTGTTAACGAGCAGACAGACGGACGGACGGACATGGCTCAATTAAATTTTTTTTTCGATACTGATGATTTTGATATATGGAAGTCTATACCTGTCTCGATTCCTTTATACCTTGACAACCAACTGTTATCCAATCAGAGTTCATATACTCTGTGTGCAAAGCACCCTGAGGATAAAAATAAATTCAAACCTCGGTAGCAGCTCGGTACTAGTACAGTTGAAACAGTTTACTATTTTGTTCGCGTTGAATTCCAACCCAGATTTTAAGGCAGCTTTCCTCATGGAAAAATATTCAGATAGCTCACGTCCATATTTCAGACAATGTAATTCAATATTCAATATCTGCTGCTCGAATCTCTCTCAAACCTTTAAATAAATTTAAACGAATGCGCCCGAAGTTATGCTGGATATGTATAACGTATCTCTAAAGGACGGATTGTTCCGCAAGACATGCAATAAGCAGCGGCTTTTATTAATTGCAATGCAAAGGGTACCTGAATTCGCCATCAGCAAAACCGGTCCTTATGCATGCTCGACACTGCCGGAGAACCTTTTAAAAAAGTTCCAAATCCACCTTTCGCGGACGCCTTAGAAGATGCAGGAGGACTAGAATGGAAAATTTAAACATAAGAAACGCTTTCAACAGTACGAGATGCGCAGACAAGCTGTCGACGGTAGAGCAGCGATTCCAAGTGCCCTCAGAGGACCATCAAAAAACAGCAGATGGACATCACTCTATCCATATTTCTGCACGGTTTCAAACTGTGGGAAAACACATTTCCTAATAAGAATTGTTGTAAGTTAGTTGCACAGCATATAGCGGCTTCTAAAAGAGCCTTGGTTTACTGCACTGTATCAGGGCCTGCCGTACAATTGATAAGCGGAGTAACCCTTTCGATCTATAAGCGCTGGAAAGAAGAAAGTTATGGGAAATAAAAAAACTGACGGATCAATATCGAATGAAAGTCGTTAACAAATAGAGCGGGGAAGAAAAATGTATATTGTAGCAAGAACGGTAGGCGACGGCGAAATTTACAACATTTGTTGAAGTTTAAGCGAGGTAAATTACTATGTTTATGAAATGCTCTCCGTACACGGGTACTTCAAAAAATATTTGCGCAAGTTACAAAAGATCCTTTCTGCATTTACGGCGATGCAGACCGGGACGATGCTGTATACACAATCTTCAAATGCTCGCGATGGAGCCAGAATCGACAACTGCTCGAAGTGAGAGTCGGCCAAAGTAAAAAAGCAGAACCTGGATGCAGCAACACCAGAAGGATCTTAAAAGATTAGAAATATGAAATACCACCCTGAATTCCTGGGTCGGACTACGGTTCCAAATGGAGCACTGATTTTGCAACAGGCATTTTACACTACAACCCCCAAATAAATAATCTTTCTTATATGTCCGAATTGTTCGACTGGAGTGACCTCTTCATTTAGGGAACATAAAAGTACGACCTTCTATATATTGGCGACCACCATGGTATGATAGTAACCTACTACACCGAAGGTACAAGATTTAAGGCCTAGGAATAGCAACATCAGAAACCTCAAAAAAAGTTTTTTTAAACAGAAAATATTTTTCTAAGCGTGGTCGCCTTGCAGTTCGCAGTTTGCATAAAACACCTAGGTTCCGTCCAACCGATTTGTGAGAAAAATCCAAAAGGAGCACCACGCAATTTGGAAATAAGACTCTGAATTTATTCCATCAGAGGTATAACCAGCCTTGTCTTTATTTATTTTTCTCCATACGTTGGCAGATCCCCAATAAAGGAACGACAAATTTTTTTGACATCTTCCTTCCGGAGAGCTGGTAATCAGTGCTCAATCCCCACCGATATCAAATTCAAGGTTTCAGTTTTTCCCTTTTGGCAGTATTTTCCTATAAGTGACCCCTTGCGACTGCGACTGCGGTCCCCGATGAAATGCTTAGCAGATGATTCAGGGCATATTAAGGGCAAAATTGGCTTTTAGTCATTTGATGATTCCTCTGCTGTAAAACAAAGGGCCCAATTACAAAGTCCAACAGCTCCATCTTCTTGGTGGCAAACTTGATAACATTAAAAAGTCACACCAATATTCTCAGGCTGCTTCTGTTTATCCCTTTATTAACATACCGGTAGATGAGCCAGTCCACGACAGATGCCTAACTAGTTTTGGTTCACTGGTAGAAGAGATATATTATCAGCTGCAATAACAACAGCATAGCATCCATTGTGTAGCAATGAACTGTTGTATAGACATGAATCGCTCTCATAAAATATGAGAGAAAAGGACTTGGTAAGTACTATATGACTCAAATGCTTAGCATGGGCAAACGATTTTTGTAGAAAATTTCTGTAGGTGTGAATACAAGTGCATTTGCAATTGTATATATCGCTAAAGCGTCGCTTGATTATCCTTTCAACGATAGCGTCGCATAAGCCCATAAAGACTTGTTAGCTATGTAAGTATGTTTGTATAGATATATGTTTGTATGTAAATATGCCTACAAAGAGCGGATGTGCTAATACTAAAGCCGGCGGTGACGGAAGTGATAGCTGTGCAAAGATTTCTCGTATCGCAATTAAAATGAACTGTTCATTGTTTGTTGTATTTGCTTTCAATTTGAAAATTACTCAGGCGAAATAAACTTTGCAAATAGCGTTTAGTATTCGCGAAAAACTTATACACAAGAGATAATATAATTTCCGATCAAAGAGCACCGTCGTATTTTATTGGGTACGCTTTGAATAGAATTTTGTGATTAATTGCAAATAGTTTAAGGCAACAAGATTTTTTATATGAAATCAGGTAAGTGAAATGAATTAATATACATACATATAAATAAATATATGTAAACAATCTCCAAAGAGATTTTAGGCAGAACTTCTTTTCCAATTTGCATGGTGCTCCTTTTTAATTTTTCCTACAAATTTGCGGGACGGTACCTACTTGTTTTTTGCCGACCCCGAACGGCATCTGTAAGGCAGTTGAGTTTTCACTGAGATCCTTTTTATTGCAGAAATACACCCGCAGTAATTGAAAAATATCTTTGTAAATTTTTTATCTTACTTTGCCCGGGGCTTGAACACAGGTTCTTCGGTGTAGTAGACGATGTAGTAGTTAATTCTTAATGGACAAAGATTTAGTTGACATCATTCATATATCAGTATTCTATTTATTACACCTTTTAATGTTGTAAGCGCTTACTAGTGCTCGACGAATGAGGGGCTCCTTCACCATACCTCAACTTAAGTCATAAACATTCGGGATCATCGGATAAAACGTGTTCATCGTATCTAACTATATAATATAACTAGAAGACCCTGCAGACGTTGTCCTACCCTAAATTTGGCCTATCTGCATACATTTTAATAAGCTCTTTCCGTCTGCCTCTGCCCTCCCCCCTCTTCACTTTTTCCTAATCCTTTTATTCACTCCTCCATCCGTCTTTTTCGCTTCGTCTATCTCCATATTCGTCTCATTCTATCTGTTTCTCAATCTCTTTCTCCTTCTCACTTTTCTCTTCTCTTAATTGTTTCTCATTCTTCTGCATCCCTTATTGCATGTCCCAGAGGGTGGTATGTATTTTATTCCAGTCCCAGTCACAGTCCCACTCCGAGTCTCAGTCCCAGTCCTAGTCCTAAACCCAGTCCCCGTCCGTCTCCGGATAATATATTACTCTGTACTAAAGCACTCATCAACAGCTTTCATTTGATATCCATATTGTATAAACACTTCTAGGCATTCACTGGCCCACGTTTTGGCCTATATCTGGAGACCCTAGTCACCCAGGGGTATGAAAATTACCCTCTACACAACTAAAGACTCTCCTGAATAAAAACAAAATGTCATAGTACCTCTAAATCGCGGGCCCCCTCAGAAACCCCCACCCTCTCGGCGGGCCTGGTGATGTGCTATACTTGATATCATTCGCTATAATATTTTTTATTGATAAGCAGGTTGTTTAATTAAACACCAAGCAATTAAAAAAAAAATAAAAATAAATGTAAGGCGCGATAACCTCCGAAGAGATCTAAGGCCGAGCTTCTCTCCCAATTTGCGTCGTGCTCCTCTTGATTTTTCCATACAAATTGGCCGGACGGGACCTACATGTTGAACCCAGGGCATACGGTGTGATAGGCGGAGCACGCTACCATCACACCACGGTGGCCACACCAAGCAATTACACGGAAGTATATCCGCACCACCTGAAAATATGAGTGCCACTACGTATACGTAACATTTTAATATTACGTATAAACAAATAAAAAAAATTACAATAAAATAATATTGCGACTATAAACTGAGATATAACCTATCCTATATTTCAAGTTAGATCAAACTACACACGGGGTGCAAAACAAATTCAAAATCGGTTCAGTAGTTTAGGAGTCCATTGGCCGCAAACTTGTGACACGTGTTTTTTATATATTAAGAAGAAGATTACGTTCTGTGAGTTGACATTGCTTAAACGACTGGAAATGGTTTTTACCGTGGATGGCTATATGCTGTTTATATTCTCGTTGACCCACGGTTTTTGACATCATATATTTAAAAAAATCCTGCACACAAAGTCGAATTCGAATACCAATTCTTGATACTTTCCCCTGGCAAGCAGTATATGTATAGAGTACTTCGTACCTCCAGCATAATTTATGCTGCTAAGCACTGGCAATTCAAATTTTTTTTAAGTATTTCTGTTTGTCGAAAGCTTTTCCTTTGGTTAATAGAAAAGGCAGAGTGGTGCTATTAGTGACTATAAGAGCTTTCTTCGCCTGAATACGGCTCTAGGGAATAGCATGGGGTTATTTCTTAAAATGGTATATTGGACATTTAATACTGTTGTGACTATTCACCCATGCTTCCTTAGTTTTGGTACAACACACAAAAACAGAAATACCAACATTAAGCAAACTGCATTGACTAGTCTCTAATGTCATAACGGGTGCGACGTGTTCGCAAGCATCACGAACATGAAGGTAATGGACAGCCAGAGTACGCAGCCAAGTAAGGTTCTGTAGCGACAACCAAAAGCCATCTGTGGACTCACAAAAGCACACATAAGGGAACCCAGAAGTAACTGGGAAACAAAGAAATTCAGACAACACTGGAATGAACGCCCAGAGCAAAGACAGCCCAAATTGTTTATACTTCCAGCAACGAGAGTATCAGCCAAACTTATTAATCAAACAGAGATCAACTAGATACGATTCGGGACACAGTAATCTACGATATCAGTTAAGTTAGCTAAAACTCTCGGATACACACATCTACTTCTTTTGCCAGATGTAAATTGAAATGTCGGGCCACATTCTCAGCAAATGTTTCGCTTCGGCAAGGCAGCATATAGGTGGCGTGAACTTTAGAGGAAATATCCCGAAGAGATACTTAAATATATTAAACGCCTCCACGTTCACTAATAGGCCGAAAGAGCAAGCATAAAAATCTTAGTAAAGTTCGCAGGGCATCGAGGCCTTATTACAATAAAAATAGTGACTATGGGAGGAGAGGAAAAAGAGAACCCCACCACTTTGAATAGACTCAAGTTCCAAACGATTTGAGTTCTAGTAAGGAAAATAAAATCTCAGGATCGCCAGTATAGTTTCAGTATGTGCAGATATGCATATCAGCTAGTCTGGACCGGGGGCCAGTTGGATGGTCAAGATTAAAGGTACCAAAAATCGGTCTTTAACGAACAGTAACCCGTTTTCTTAGGAACGTCGCGCTTTTGCACATTACAAAGTTGACACTCGCTACACATTGTTTCTAAATTTTTATTTATGCGATCAACCGTTAAAGCAAATGTAGATTCGGGACGTTCCCGTAGCTAGCACCATTAGAACAAATTATCAACATTGAAACAAGAACATCATCAGCCTAAATATGTGAGCTTTCGTGGAGGAGGCTAAATTATTTTATTTTTTACCAAATCGGCGCTGATGTTGCTAAGAGTTACTTTTATATCACTACGTGGGCAGCGCGTTCTTCTCGCCATCGTCCTTCTTTGCCGTCGATGCGTAGCCGCAGTAAAAGACATATTGAAGAGTTTCGTCCTTATGCGGATAGTGCAGACAAGAGAACGAGTTCGCTGCGCTTTTCTATATAACCGCTTAAAGCCCTTTCCTTCGGGTTCGTTGAAGGTATGCCAGTTGTTAGATGTCTCAGCGAAATCTAGGCGGAATTTAATAATAGACATGCTAAATATCAATAATCTTCCCAAAATGTTTCAGTGATTTGGCACCGTCTCTCGCTCGAGGACATGGCGTTACATATATCTCATTTTTTTTGATCCAAGTCCAATTTTTTCTCTGAGTGTGGCTTCAGCGAAGTTGTTGATTTGTTATCACTCTTCTGGGCCAATCAAAAAAAAAATAAAAAAAATAAAAAAGTCAGTATATTTTATATTTGGCCGACTATTTTCTCGAGCTTTTGTCGATTGCGTAGTCATCGCGAAGTAGGTGTGTTGTTGTTGTTGCATCCTCGTAAGCGCACTTACGATCTTCGGTAGCGTTGTTTTTTCTGTCATTAGTATACACTTTTTTTCTTGTGCCAGCTTGAATCCTGTTATATGCACCATGGCCTGATTGAGCTTTCTGAAAGCTCCTTTCGTATTTAGATTTGTAATGACTGTGATTAGGTAGTCTACGTATCCTAGTAAGAATCAATAATCGAGTTTTTCAAGATAAAACATTTCATCATAACTGAACTTGGCATTAAATTTCTAGCCTACTATGCATATACCAACTGTAATTTTAAGTCCAGGTTCCGTCCAAGTAAATCTATTGTAAGTAAACGCATCTATAAGAAATTGGTAAGTGGTACTGAAACAATTTTCTTATATAAAATTCTTCCAAGGTTCGAATCGAGCTCAAGGCCAGAACAATAATTTTTTTCTAATGATAATTATTGTTATTTTTAGATTTTTCTAAATTTGAAAAATCGTATTTTGTTTTTGGAATAGTAAGTAGAAAATTTTTCAGACAATCTGCCATAGCTGCGCAGATAGATCCATTTCGAAGGGTGCTAAGCCTTCATCATCAGTACGCTTTAGGCATGCTGCGCTAACCATTTAGCTATACAGCGGTGGTTTGTTTGACTGGCAAATTTGCTACTTCTATTCCTTTTTACCAACTATATTTATTCAGTGTTGCGCCATCTGGTGCAAATCACTGATAATGCTGGATTTTTGTTTATTGTCAATTACTTTGTTTGACATTCCATAGTGCTCAACAAAAACAAACACAAACAATTGCTTATTTAAAATTTTTGTGCAGTTACAAATATTGCGCCTAGTACCCTTTTAGGACATGCGTTCTATGGTTTGGAGAAATTTTAGTAAACCAAAAAGCAGTCAAGTGGATGAAACGACTACCACGAATGTCTTTAAAGCTATGGCCTGAGTAATAGTCCTCCAACATACAATATAAACAACATTAACTCAACTGAATTAAATTTGTAGATATTTTATCTCCACACCAAAAGCACACACTTTATTTTATTTGGATTACAAATTAATCTAAATAATATTTTGTATACCGAAAACATAGCCGTAAAGTTACACTTATTGAATTGGCTTCACTTCCTTGTACGAGAATGACGCAGTTGACTTGCAAGTTTAACTTGCGATTCCTCCTAGCTTAAAGGCAGTTTACAACAAGTTGCTTTCATTGCAGAATTAGTTTGCAACTGTTCGTTGTTGTTGCATGTACTTGCATTTACTAATGCATAATAATTATTATAAACTACGAAAATTTTCGTTGTACAAGCAAACAAATACACCAAGTCGTAGATAGTGATAAAACTATATGAGTACTTTCGATACTCACCAAAAAATAATTGGTGCTTTTTTCCAAGTAATGAGTAAAATATCGATTCCCCCCCCCCCCCCATACTTTACCAATTGCCTATGGTCTATATGTTTAAGATCAAAAAACTTCAGCTCATTAACACCATAACTTAAGCATAAACTGAGATCGCCGACGATAAAAGCTGTGCATTTTACTTTAACCGGCATTTTGATGACAATGGTGGAATAGAAGACGATTTCTGCATAAGGTTTTAAAAGAAAAGTATGTGTGTACTGTCCATAATGACTTACTCCACCAAAATTATGAAAAGCTGCTTACTCTATTAAATTTCAATACATTTTAGGTTGTCATGCAATAGAGCTTTCGTTCTATTGTGGATGGAGTTAGCAGCTCTTACAGCATCGTCGACGATATATTGGTATTGAAAATGGTCGAAATCAGATTATATGCACGCCCACTTTCAAAAATGGAAAAAATAATAATGCTTGAACAAATACTGATAAAGTGGTGAACCTTGACGAGTGAACAAAAAAAAAAAAAAATGGTATGATGGGTGTGGAGTAGTAGAAGAAAACGTAAAAGGATTGAAAGTCGTAAATCAAAAGTCGTTGATATCATTTTGCGATTTGGCGGAAGTGTGATTCTTGGTATTATTTTAACATCCGACCACAAGTGGATAAGGAGTACGCTTCCTTTAAAAAAAGTGGCTTACAGTTTTAAACCTAAGAAAAAAATAGTTCTGATCTCTTTTTAGCTCATCACAAAACGTTTTATGCTATAAAAAGATACTTGACGCGATTTTGACCGAGCTGCTCTTCCAATTTGTGTCGTGCTGTTTCTTTACAATTTGAGGGGACGAGACCTACAAATTCAATAAGTTACCAGCTACTAGTAAATAAATGCATAAAAAGTGCAAAGTAAGCAGCTACACATACATGTAAACAACAAAGTTAAGAGCGAAGAAAAAAGAGAAACCAGACACACAGTAATAAACGGCGCGTATTACTCAGCCATATACACAGATATGCATTGAAGACAACAGTGAGAGGTCATAAGAGCTCAGCCGTTATCACAGTTATATGTAAACTACAGGTTTACTTCCACATATACACGCATATAACAAGAAGACAAACGTGAATATTAGCACAGAAATTAGAAGTAAATAAGCAACTGTTCTAGAGGGATGTTTGGAAAATTCTAGACTCATGGAGTAGAAGGCGAATGAGGCAACAGAGGGTATCAGAATAGCGCAAGCTGAGGAAGATTCATTCAGTTTGATTTTAACAAGCTATTAGTAGAGTACGCAAGTATTTTAATTGCGAAGTACTACTATCAAAGTAGTATAAATAAGCAACATTTTGCTAAACTGAATTTTCAAATACTGTCTTAAAATTCACATAGTTTCCAAAAAGAAAAAAGTCAAATAAAACAAAAGGTTTCAAAAACAAGTATTAACAAGTAAGGGTGGCTAAGTTCGGGTGTAAGCGAACAATACTGTACTCAGCGTGAGTTTCAATTGTAGATTTCATTTCAGGTAAATTATTTTTCCAATTCTATATAAAAATATTTCCTGCTATAAAGAAAATACATATGTATTCACAATTTTATAACGGTATGTTAATTTTTCTTGAGTTATGGCTCCCGAAACATAGAAAATTGCTAAGTAAAAAATTAGGCTGTGCCACGCCCCTTTTCAAAAATGTTAGTTTTTTCAACCTTGTTTTAGGATTTCATTTAGAAAGTAAAATACAATTCATATTTAGCTCTTTTTCGCAAAGGTATAACATATTATATTCATCTACGACCCTTTTAGAAGTCTTTTATATAACGGTGGATGTGGTTCCAAACCGATCTCGTCCATTTTTTCTGGAAATATTTTCTGCTGTAAGGAAATTATGTGAACCCTATCTTATTACGATCCGTTAATTTTTCTTTCAGTCATGGTTCCAGAAACAGAAAATTGCATAGTCAAAAAAAGCGCACTGCCACGCCCATTTCTTTCATATAAAAGTGGGCGTGGTCCTAAACGGTTTTCGTTATTTTTTCTTCGAAGCATTCCATATAATAAAGGCAACTTCTCTGTCGAATTGTGTTATGATCGGTTGAGCGGTATTAATTTACGGTTAATAATATTTATAAGATTTATTTAATCACAGGCTGGTGCCACGTCCATTTTCAAAAAATTTTCAAATTTTTATCAAAAATCTGAATATCAGTCCACACATCAAGTTTCAAAATTCAAGGCGTATTATTTACTAAATAATCAGGGTTTTTGTGTTTTCCGAATTGTTATATGTATAAAAATGGGCGTGGCTATCATCCGATAATTCAATAAGATATCTGAATATTTACTCTTGTTATCGTGTGTACAGACAGACGGACGGGCAAATGGATGAACGGACGGACGAACATGGCTAAATCAATTCCTTTTTTCATCCTGAGCATGAAATGTGTTAATCCATGTTTTCCTCGATCCGTTCATGCCGTTACGATCAACCATTATATTACCAAAGTTAATATACTTTGTGTACAAAGAACGCTGAATATAAAAAACATATTTGAAGGCGTAATTTTGCCATTTTTAGCAGTTTTAAATTGTAAAATTAAAAACAAAGAAAGTTTTTAACTTTGAATCGCATTTTTGATAGATTTTGAGATGCTAAACTCGAAAATGTAAAAAAAATAAATAATTTCAAACAATGATTTTCGCAAAAAGTACCAACAAAATGTATGACATCGTTTTAAGTGCAATTTCTAGTTAATCTGCAACGATAGCCTACCAAACCTTCTTCGTTTGATAACTCTAGCCTAAACCGTTAGAGTGAAATTTGAGTTTGAGTCAACTTTTTCCCATTCACCCCATAGTGTGGCATTTGCTAGGCAGATCAATTTTTACTAGAAAACTTTTCGTGGTAGAAATACACTAGGAGTGCCAACGAAACCCCTTTAAAAAAACTTTTTTCTGAATGAAACCTTTTTTTTTTTCTTAATTCTATAAGTCAATCAAGAATCTTTTAAATCATTCACTGTTTTTGACGTTAGTCTTTAAATGTATTTTAAAATATATTAAGGTCGCAAAGATTCTCACTTGTTTTCTACTAAATTCAAAACATACGATCTCATTTAAAATATATTTTTTCCCCTTTTTGTAAAAGTTTCGAAGTAGTCACTTGGATCGAGTACACTCGATACTTTTTACTGAGTATGAGTAATAGCATCGATACTTTGATTCGAGGCTCTATCACTAGTCGTAAGGTAGTCTTTACGGTGTGAGGTGTTTTGACATATTTTGATTTTAGATGTTTTGTAACATTTTACTTATTTTATACGGTTTTTTTGTTGCTCGCTTGTAAGACGCGAATTTGTACACTTGACTGCTTTGACTACACGGTTCAACGGGTGCTTTTGCGTTATGAATGAAAAATAAGCAGCACAAAATACACACATACATACAAAGTGTTGTGTAGATTTATGGGACATGGAAAGCTTTTCATAACTGCCACTTATTCTTGTTTTTGTTATTGTTAGCAAACTTCAGTTCAATGAAAACTTGTTGCAGCTTCTTTGGCAGATTGAAAAGGAATTAGGGAATCATTACTTTTTTTGGTTATCGTGTTATTTTGTAAAATATATGCATTACATATTAATATTATGGTGGGCCACATGCTCATGTGTTGTAATATATTTATGTATGTATATACTAAGCAACAGCCCCCAGCATGTGTGAATTTAAACTATAAAAACTAACAAATGATATAGTAACTGGTCTTATTTGATGTTTATTGAATTTGAAACTCATATTTTTGAGAAGGGGGTTTGGCCTATTTTTAACAAAATGTATGTTTGTTTAATTACTCATCATTCATCATTGCTACCTAGGAGAGTTTCTAAACAATAAGGAAAATGGAGTAAAGGTTTTAAAAAGTGCCTGGAACTATCGATTGAAGTGTATAACATATAGAATATACAATACATTCAGACAAATATCAATATCCCATCTGAACGGGAAGGTTTCTCGCGCCAAGACTTTTGAAATGCATTCGTCCTACATTAACCGTCACTCGGGCTCATGCCAAGCGCTCACTCTCCAGGTTTGTTGTGTCGGCTACTTCTACGCATCGCTTTTAGCGCTTTTGTCTGCTCTGCCTTATGACTTTATTCTCCCCTTCTCCTCCTTTTTATCAACGCAATGTATCAGGAAGACTGCTTTGGAATACAGCCCGGTATACCCACTGGCTGCAAATTATCTAATAGCCATAGTTCTTGGTCACCGAAATCCCGCCGCTCTCCTAATAGGCAAAACGGCATAGAGTACGGCTAAGCCATCACCCAATCGCCTACCCTAGTCAAGGTCTTGAGTAATCTAATAGTAACAGCAGATAAAAAAATCATGTTTCGACAAATTGAAGACCACAATATAGTGAAATTTTCCATATATTTTATATGGTGTCTACAAATGAGAGTACCGGCTAAGAGGTGGTGTATTTTTATTTTTATTTTTTTCGCCAGTAAGTCCTTAAGGTTAGGAAAGTATCAATTTCAATGATTTTAAGCACTTGGGTGACTTACAATAAGTAAATCGGAAGCTACTCAAACCCTCTAGCCCTAGTTTCCTCGAACCTTTTATTTTATTTGAATATTTTCCAAATTTCGTTCAAATTTAGACTACTGAGCACATAAAGGTTAAATTTTATTTTATCTAGAGATAATATTTGATGTACAAAAACTGGAAGTGTTTGCATACAAACTGAAGCTGGACTGCATGAAACTTATAACAAGAAAAAATGTGAGGAAGATTGCTTGGACGAAAAGGCTGACAGATGGACCAATGAATGGAGAAGAAATGCCAATTTTTTTCGATTGACTTAAATGGGCTTTGGAAAAAAATCGCTGGACGCTACCGTTTCTCGTTATTTCCCTGCGCCATAACAATTTCAGATGAGGCGACGAGAGTTTTCGAGTGAAAAATTCTTCAAAAAATTTACGGACCTCTACGCGTTGGTGCCGGCGAGTACCGAAGAAGATTTAATGTTGTGCTGTACGAGCCATGTTATACAAGTGAACGATTACGCTTCGGCTAAGTAAGAATTTTTTTTCTAACCCGCCTATGGATGTGGAAGAAGAAGGCAATCTCCACTCAGTTAATAAATAGTGTAAAGACGGAGTCTAATCATAAAAATTGTTCAGATTATTTTGTACGTCGGGTAGCCAAACAATTCAATCATATTTTTCTAGCCATAACTGAAAGAAATTGGGAGCACTAAACGTTTTCAAGTCATCAAGCTCTTACTCTGCTGTTAAGGCAACTCTCAATATTAATACCTCCCTGTCAGGAGCGGAAGCTGCCAAGATGTGGTGGAAGCGTGCTCCGCCTGCCACACTGATATAGCTGGGTTCAAGTCCCGGGCCAATCAACATCAAAAATTTAGAAAAAATTTAGTTTTCTACAATTAAAAGAATCTCAGCGAAAATTCATTTGCCTTGCAGATGCCGTTCGAAATCTGCATAAAACATGTGGGTCCCGTCCCGCCAATTTATAGAAAAATTGTACGAGATGCTCGGCCTTAGTCTCCTCGGAGGTGTATCTCACCTACTAACTATTTTTTATTTTTTTTTTTTTATCTGAAGCATTTATTAATATTGGCATAACTTGTGTAGCTTTTGTTCGCTAGACACTTGTCGTCACACTCTGAAAGAGGTGATATTGCTACGTCAAGAGAGGGAATTTAATATTCAATTGCCAATCCAGTAGAAATTTTTGCAAAAGTGAATCACCCTTGAGTTTCTCGCCTACTATTGACATACCAATTTTAATTTTTCATCCTGGTTTTGTCCATATACATAGGTATATCGTAATATAGAGCGCATCTATACGAACAAATAACAGTAAATTGGTAAGTGGTTCTGGACACATCTTTTAGTAGAAACAAAAAATTTTAGCACTGTGCCCAAATATGGTAAGATGTATGGCTTGAATATATTCCATTTAACCAGAAAGCATTCGAGTTGATGATACGACTTTGCAAACTACTGCCGTAAAACCACCGCGTTTAGCAAACTTTTCTAAAGCATATATGAAATTCGTTATGCAATCCCTCAGACCGTGAGCTTTCAGTAGGTTGCGCCAGCACACCAACTAAATACCACAGCAACCAAAAAAATACTAATTTGTAAACAAAACATACGAATCAAAAAGTAAACCAGTTACTGGTCTTCAAAAGTATATAAAAAACACCAATTAGGCAAAAGCTATTTCTTTAACCACATAAGGAGCGGTTTTTTGTATATGTATATTGCGCGTGTATGCATTTCAATTCTTTAAGCTGTCAAAAATACTTAACACTGCAAACTCTTCCACAATAGAAAATGATGATGAAAGGTTCACAAAACATTGAATATTTTTCCATTTAATTTATTAAATTTGTTGCTGGAATGCGCGATAAGTAAGACGGTTCTTCATGATTGCGGTAAAATAGGGAATGCTGGGTTTTTTGTCAGCACTTTATTCAGCTGTGAAATTATTATAAGGAGTGATACAATTTTATTAAGATCTTACATTAATTCAAAATTATTTTAATTCACTCAAATTTTTTGTTCAAATTGTTGTTTCACTTACGTTTTTTCTACAATTATTTGGTTCAAAGAAAATTTTAATTCACACTGATTGCTGTTGTGTGTGCAAAAACTTTCCCTTAATCTAAGTCAGGAAAGCATTGCAACTCCCAACTTAGCCAAACCTTGAAGCATATTTTTATTTCAAGCTCAACCAAATCAAGCTCAAATAGATTTTTAGCTGAGCCAAGGGTGGCACTGCACGACCACTCATACTTCGAAGAGGTTCTGCCCTATGCTCACATAGCTGACGGTGTTGCTTATAATCATTTACGTACTTTAAATAAAGTCCTTGTCTACGGAGTAGGACAGCTCAGCTGGTAGCCGGCTGTTACACACCTTTTTGCTGCCTTTGTTTTTCCTACCCTGGAAAGCTTATATTAGCTACATTTGAACTCGTCACATTCACTGCCTACACCGCGCAGCAGGGATTCAAGGGGTTGTGTAGCGCAATATATAGCTTCTCCAACCCAATTGTCAACCTCACCTTCGAGCGGCGAATCCCGTTTCACTAACAGACGAGGCTCTGGCGACACCAAGCTCCGCATGGAACTTGGGGGTGGGGAGGGAGGGATGGCCTGAAGGTTTAATGTGGCCATATAAATCGTTCCCGAGATGGTCGGGCCAGCACCTTAATGGTGCTGTGTTACCGGAGCGTATCGGATCTGTATCCGACAGAGGACCATCACATCGATAACACTCCCCAAAGCCTTCGGGGAGTAACCTAATCGCTACAGCAACAACAACAACAACACCGCGCAGTATGAGCAGGGCTCTTCTCTTAGGAGCTGCGACATTCTTTGTAACACACCAACTGTTTTTTCTGGGCCCACTTGAACGCATTAGTGTACGCATTGACGGTCGATTTTGGGTAAGGAATGTGCTTCCACTCCATGATTTCATCGTTAGAACGAATTTTGATTTCAAAAAGCACGTGTGAGTGCTGAGCGAAGCAGCCAGCAGCTGTCTATTTTCACATAAGCATCTTCTAGACGTCTGAAACAAGCTTAGTATCATTTTTTTTAGTTTCTGAGCTTGCTTCGCAGAAGCGGACAATAATTTTATTTCATCAAGATAAAGTCACTTAATTTAGTACTACAGATAACTAAATATCAAGCCACGGCGATGTCGATCAACTTCAGTCCGTGGGGAGATATTTCGTGGGGAGGCTTAGTTTTCCGACTATAGTACCAAAGACCCTGACGTTATAGTCTCCAAGCAAGATACATTTTATATTGCGCCACGATCACGGCGAAGCGATCATAGCTGCAAACACAATTATTTCCCCTACCATGAGGAAATTATAGCCTGTAAAATTATCAGTTGGGGCACACATTTTTTATACATTTGAAAACCAATTAACAATTTAATCCCCAAAATTTTTTACGATATGCTTAAAGACTGCGATTGTGAAAAAGAGCCCCTTCTTCTTCTCGTAGTTTCACCTATCCATCATACCATCGCAGATGGTATACTGACGTTGCCGATAATAGCGCCATTAAGGTGCAAGCCCTACCATCTTAAGAAAGATTTGATATGACCACGTTGAACCAGATCAACTACCCCTTTTTCCGTGAAGAGCTTGGGCTAGCCATATTCTTGTCTGATTATATAACAGCCACAGGTGGGTGAAGTTGATAATTAGGTTGGAGAAGCTATAAGTTGCTCTAGCAACTCCTTACATTTAAAATGAGAAGTCACCTGTGACTTTCCGAACAAAATTGGCACAGTTACTACTTAGTGTAAGGTAGCGAGATCTTTCTGGCCATGCGCTATAGCTTAATCGACCAGCAAAGCCTTCTGTTTTTGATAACAATCCATGTATACTACATAGCGCGAACTCAAATTTTACATTTACGTAAGCGAATACTGTTACAATTTCTTCACCATTTAAAATTGTGTGGCTTTCAACTAAGTTAAAAACGAATAAACAAACGATAAGAAACTTGAGTATCATAGCAAATTGCAAAATTTCAATTAGACCACGCAAATTGGTTGCCATTGCGCACTAATACATGCGCAACCTGTCAAGCTGACGAGCCACCAGGCAAGCACCAATTGAAAATTTAATTTTAAATTTTGCGTCGTGTCTTCAGTTTTTCTCCTGGTTTTTTTATAGCTTTTAATTTAGTCGCAAAAATGGTAATTTTATGTAAATATTTTCTAAGAACATTAAGCAAAAAGACGACTCATCAAAGTCGTTGGTCATGAGAACATCAAGTGACACTGTGCGTCCTAATGGCTCACCTTTCAAAAGTCGAATCATTTTCGTTTCTGTTTGGTTAATAAGGTGCAATAATAACTACTTCGTTTATTACAAACCAGCCAATTATGTAAACACAAACTTATACATAACACGAGTACCGGTGCGTATACGTAACATTTTTCTAATGATTGGTGTAAAAGATTCAAGCCAACATAAGCGTGTTAAAAATAATTAAGATGAGAAACCAATTTAAAAGTTCAAACCTCTCTCGGCATACGAAAAACAAGCACCTCAAGTCACTCAACGTACCTGTCCAACTATGTGGTTCGAAAGCATGGCCACTGATAACATCAGATGGAGCGGATCTTAGAGTGTTCTAGAAAAGCGCCTACCGAAGAAAATTTAACGATGAGCTTTATGTAGACATCGAATGAATGGACATGACCCGCTACTCGCAGAGGAAGAGGAAGGGCCTCATTATGCTGAAAGAACCAGTGCAAAACGACTTCAAGTTCCGTTTATGAGTCTAGTGGCCCAATATTTTGGAATGCCAAAACTGTTTACCTAGTTAAGCTAAAACACCATCAAATATGATTAGCAAAGCAGCGTCGAATAAAAAATTGTGCTGTATGAGACAACACTAGCCACATGATGAAGATGATGGTTAAAATAAGTGGTTTACTTCCCAAAGAACTGTTTTGATATGAATGGAATACTTACTTCATAATTTGCAAGGAACCAGTGGGCTTCGCATCTTTTGCTACGGCAGAGATGATGCAAGCCTTGCCATTTTATAATATTACTGTTCGGTAGGGAGCAACTATCACCCGCAAAATGGAAACACTTCCCTCCACGCAGGCAAAAATTCTGAAATTTATGCTTCACCTTCATCCAAAAGACCTCTACGGCAAACTCTTTGCAAAGTTTTAAAGAATTTAGTTTAAATTCAATCCTTTGCTGGAGCGACGTGAGATTTTGAAAACTTAGCATATTAAATACCATTCCCAAAAACTTGATTGAGATGGATTACACAGTTCCAGCCCTTTCTCCCGATAACGAATTTGTCATAGAAATAATAGAAGTGGTGTGAGGTTGATTCGCCTACGCTGCTGTTGTAATATCAACTCAGAGGGTCTACCACTCTCCTTGAGTATGAGCCTTGAGTCGAGCATATTACAGCACATTGCATAAAGATTTAAACGAAAAAGGAATCTACTAAAAGGTTTCCATTTGAAAATGTTACATCTGGATCAACAAACCCTGAGTTAAGCAGTTACCAGCTATCGAGGAGGGTTGCAAATCAAACCAAGATAAGTTAGTCGATAAGCATCAAGCCTTCTCTTGTTACAAGCAGGTTGGGCCTGCATCGACTCTGTACAGACAAACTAATACTAACAGTCGCTTCTTTGCTCTGCTAACCCGCGCCAATTAGTCACATCAAGAATGTTTATATCGTTTTCCACCTGTTGAAATTAAGCCATATTTAATCAGGGGGAGTATTATGGTAGCTTATCATACGGAAGGTCATATGTTAGGGCGAGTCACATCAAATACGATACTGTATCACAGAAAATCCTCTCAGAAAAATTAAGGTAGGTGCGTAGGTCCATCCATAGTTATGCAAAAAACGTGTAAATGGGGGTCCTATCGGGTGACTTTCGTCGTAGCTGCAAGGAAAAGGAAGAGATGGGAGGTAATTCACATTTTCTTCGCAGAGCTGGGCACTGCCAAATTCTAAAACATTATACGTCATATTAGATGATATAAGTTCTTCTGCTATTTATTCATTAAAGTTACAAGAAAAATATTGCATAAAGTATTTAGGAGTTATACTAGATAGTAAATTGAAGTAGGAACTCCACATGGAAGGAGGGCGTACTATATGCATGCAAGAGAATGCTAAGTTGCACGTGAGCCTACTCACTCATTGGGTATTTACGCCAAATGTCAAACCCATACTTTACAATGGGGTTCTTGTTTGGTGGACAGCCACACAAAAAAGTACGTATACAAAAAAACTTGAGGCGGTTTGCAGATTATCAATGATAAGCATAACGGAAGCCCTAAAAACTACCCCGACAGCAGCATTGCACGCTATTCTACATGCCGCCTGTAGGCATAATGGCCAACAACATCGCGTTAGGAACTGCAACGAGGCTTAAGATTCAGGAATAGAGTCATCTTGTATCGGTCATCAAACGGAATAAACTTTCGCATCGCTGAGCTTCGAAAGAGAATTTTAGGCCACAATTAAGCCCGATTGTTTTAAACTAACGAAAGGTGTGGGGTCTGCTGTTTACTATATCCACCCAGTAATAAGTTTATTCCACAGGTTACCAGATTACTAAATCTTTCAAGAGAAAATAATAACCGTGAATAAAGCAGCAGAAATTCTGGAGGAAGCGTGCTTAAGCTGCAGTCGCATCAATTTATATATTTATGCTAGAAGACCCGGCAGACGGTTGTCCTCCCCTAAATTTGGCAAATCTGCATACATTTTAATAAGCTTTTTCCGTCTGGCCCTGCCCTCCCCCCCCCCCCCCTCTGAACGTTTTTTCTAATCCTTTTATTCACTCCTCCCTCCGTCTTTTTCGCTTCATCTATCTCCATCTTCGTCTCATTCTATCTCTTTCTCAATCTCATTCTCTCTTTTCTCTTCTCTCAATTTCTTCTCATTCTTCTGCATCCCTTAATGCCTGTCCCAGAAGTTGGTATGTATTTTATTCCAGTTCCAGTCTCAGTCCCACTCCGAGTCTCAGTCCCAGTCCTAGTCCTAATCCCAGTCCCAGTCCGTCTCTGGATAATATATTACTCTGTACTAAAGCACTCCTCAAATAGTTTTCATTTGATATCCATATTCTATAAACACACTCTAGGGGTACCCGGGTGAACGTTTTGGCCTATATCTCGAGACCCTAGTCACCCAGACACCTATCCTATATTTCAAGTTAGATCAAACTACACACGGGGTGCAAAACAAATGCAAAATCGGTTCAGTAGTTTAGGAGTCCATTGGCCCCACTTGTGTGACACGTGTTTTTTATATATTAAGATTAGTAGTCAAGCGGCGATCCACGCAATCAAGTTCTGAACTCCAAAAAAAATTTTCGCTCAGACCGGGTCATACATATTTATTAGGTTTCCGGTCATAAAGTACATTCAATGATACGACGGCAGACGTCCCAATCCATTTGGGAGAAATCGAAAGGAGACAGGAGCTGCATATGATCTATCAAGCAAACAAGGTGTGGAGGCAAGCGCGTGGGTGGAAAAATTCTAAGATCATGTGAAAATCCTTCGATATTAGGTTCAGAAAGTGGCTCACTTTTCTAAAGAGAGAAGACTTAAGGCTCACGATAGGCCTATTAACTGAACACTGCCTTCTGGTGTTACATGCTTATAAGTTAGGCCTTATCAGTAACGGAAAATGTGGGAAGTTCAAGTTGCAGGAAGAAATAGTTGAGCACGGTCTGCGTTCATGTACTGCGCTCGCCAGGTCTAGGCTGCAGCTATTGGAGGCAGCAATCATACTAGGTCATAGAAAACTGCTAGTATTTGCCAAGAGGACGGAGTCATTCTATAACATAAGTACTAGCACTTGATTGGGGTTCTTCGTTTGGTTTTCAAAGTAATTATGGTTAGAGTATAGACACATTCAATCTAGGTAAGGTCTTAATTGACTGGCCAGTTCACGTCATCCGTACCCTTAGTCAAAGTTTACTCTATAGCCTATCCTATATCGCAAGAAGTATTTTTTTGGTTCAAGGACAGTTATAGTTCAGGGTCCCAGATATGAAAATCAAACGCTATATTATGATTTCACTATGACTACCTTGTTGTTGTGTAAGCAAAGTTCTGTCAACGATATCGGCAAAAAAGTATCAGCTTGAAAAGTTTTAAATTTGCCTTAAACTTTTTTAGCTATGCTCAGTTTTTATATATCCCATTCATTTCTTTGCATGTATTTCGCTTGATTTATTAAGTGTGGCTGTCGAAAAAGTGTTATAGAAGAATAAAGCGCTGAACATGCATTTTAATGTTAAACACAAGCTCATAAAAATGCAACGAAGTCAACTGCGAGCTGTGATTTCCACAACATGCGTCAGCTTTGCACAAAGGAACCCCAAACTACAAACACGTAAAATGTGGAATACGGAACACAAAAAAAAGGAAACCCCAAAACGCCATTCATTGCGTTGTACGCCGCAAAAAAGACTCGATTGGAGATTGTAAGAAGCGTTGGAGGAAATCACGAAAAACATACTTCTTTCTATTCGCTTTGCGTGCTACTTATAAACTAAAGTTGTATACAAAAAACCCACACGTTCAGCAAACAAAGTACAATCTAAGAAAGTTTCAACAGAAATGCAGCTGCAACTAAAATGTGTATATTTCGGATGCGAAAAGAAACAAAAAATTCCAATGCACAAGCACCGTTCTAAATGGCGCAACTGAAATTGAAGTAATTTTTCTCTCTTCAGGAAATCTCCCTAAATTTACAAGGAATAAGGGCCCAGTTTATAAAAACTTTGATTGATCCAGAAAACGTAGTGCGTCAATAACACTAGTTCCTAGTCCCCATAACTCTCCGTTGTTGTCCCTGCCTTTTTTTTCTCTTTGAGGTCTCGTTCAATCGTTTCTCTCCCTTTATTATCCTACTTATCCTCAACTTCCATCTACAAAACTTGTATCTCCATCTCTATTAATAGCACCTAACAACAATTTTGCGGTATTTATGTACTTCCATCGATAAGACCCAGATAACAAATTGGTATAAATTTCCTAACAAAGCGATAACTTTTCGGTAACAAACCGATGGATTTTTGATAACAAAAATATACATTTAAGATAACAAATTGAAAGCTGGTAGATAACTTGATAAATTTAAGGAACAAAGCGTTAAAATTGCGATATTTATTGGATAGCTTTTCAATAAATATTCGATAACTTTCCGGTTATAAATCTAGATATTTTCGGTTAAAAATCGATAGACTTTTGGTAACACATCGATAACATTTCGATACATAATCGACAGTTAATAATAGAAAACAAATGGAACACTTTCCGATTAGAAATCGATAACTTGTCGAAAACAAATCGACAATTTTTCGATTAAAAATCGATAACATTTCAAATAAATCATCGATACTTTTTCGATAGTAAATATATAACAAAGCGATAAATCGTTGTTAAAACGTAAGCAAATCGCTAACTTTTCGATTACAAACCGATACCTTTCTGATAACAAATAGATAAATTTTAGACAACAAATCGATAGCAGATCGGTAACAAATCATAAATATAAGTGACAAATAGATAAAATTGCGATATTGATTGGATAGCTTTTCAATAAATATTCGATAACTTTCTGTTTATAAATTTAATCTTTTCGACAACAAATCGATAACTTTTTTATAACACATCGATACATAACCAACAACTTTGCAGTTAACAATTGAAAACAAATCGAACACTTTCCGCTTACAAATCGATAACTTGTTGAAAAAAAATCGATAATTTTTCGATTGAAACCCGATAACATTTTAAATAAATTCATAGAAATTCGTAAGCAAATCGATAACTCGTTTATTTCTCGGAGGTATTTCAGCTGAGTATCTGCTCCAGTTTATTCCAGAAAAGATTATCCTGCCACCGAAACACTGAGAGGACTTGTCAAACCCCTGCTTAGAAGATATCCGTGTTCTTAAAAATATGCTCAAGTGGTTTTGGTATAAGTTTCTCGCCATTTGACTCTGATACCACCCGTATAGCAGGGCAGTTCACTACCTCCGTACGACGGCGGCAACTCTACTTCTATCTCTCCTTTTAGCTCCATTACTACATCCATATTTTTTTCCTTAGACCTTAAGGCAACGCATAAATACTAATTTAACCGCCGTGCTCACTTAATATTTGGTGGTAGTTTAGTTCGCCGTGCTTCAGCATATCGCTATATTCCGAACTAACGTAAAAGTCTAACGCGCTTTCTTTGATTTCTCACACCATTTTTGGGTTAGTTAAGATCCACGTTGTTGACCTAGTTTTAACCCGCCGATTCTAGGCATTTTTTGCAAACTAGGCATTTTTTCACTAACTTTAAAAACTTTCTCCGCCTCTTCTTTAGCACACCGCATTACATTGTATTCCATAGCGTGTGTCCTTGAAACATATCCCTCAGGTCGCCGTCCGTAATGTTGTGCTTTTCGGGTCGCTCATCCGTATGCAAGAGGATTTCTCTGTCGCAATCAATTCTTCTGTCTAAGTAAGGAGTAGTACGCATGCAGATCGAGTTATTAAAATCACTTCTAATATACAAAGTAAGAAATGTACATTTCATCTACCGTTGAATATTTGACAAGCTTTCCAATGTCTGCCGTAGGCGCTCACCAACAATATACAAATTTGCGAGTGTGAGGAGGCATCTTACCAATTTTCACCCCTAGCATCAGTTTTTGGCATTTCCATGAGCGGATGAGAAGGTCTTTTTTGATACAGGCGTTGAAGAGATCCGCAAATTCTGATATTCTTGACCTTATCGCTACTGTAAAGGCTATATTTAGCACTCCACATGGATCTAGGGTTTTATTATCGACAAATCCGTGTGTTACAGTTTGTGCTTCCAGATCTGTAATTGGGTAGATTTCATTACCTTCCAGATTCTCGCTTTGAAACGTCCAGTAATCTTCGAGGGTTCTTCGCATATATATCCAAAATGTAGGTTGCTCTGATGGCAGTCCCCGAAGATCAAGGTCGGCAATGTCCATTAGTTCCTTGAGACAGGCTTTCTTGTTGTTTCTGATAGCAACGGCCCTTGTTTTTAGAGCAATATAAGTACTGTGTAGCTCATCACATCGTGGAGATAGGCGTACCCTCTGTGCTGGGCGTCGTTGCATTTTCTACGATCATCCTCTCTTTCGACGTTCTACTAATTAACACAAGTCCAATGGAATTTTCACACCCTCACACCCTAAAATAGGTTTTCCTGATTCATTAACAAGTTCTAGTCTCAGTGCTGTAAGACTTTCGATAAGAATCTATATATTATAAGAATACGTATTATAAGAGTATGCTTACCCTGTGGTTGTTTTGTTGTTGTAGCGAAAAGACAGTCCCCGAAGGCCCCGGGGAGTGTTCTTGATGTTGATGGTCCTTTGCCGGATGCAGATCCGGTACGTTCCGATAACAAGCACCATAAAGGTACTAGCTCGACCGCCTCTGCAACTATTTGGTATGACCACATGAAGCCCTCTGGGTCATCCGTCCCGCCCACCCCCTAGATCCATCAGCAGTTTGGGTCACCACATCCTCGGCTGTTAATGAAATAGGATTCGCCACGGGTAGGTGACAGAAGCTTTATATTGCGCAGGCAACGGTTACTTTAAAAGACTCCGCGATGACTTCGGAGTTGTTGTCAAAGGCACATGAGTATACCTTTGAATTATTGTATAGAAAAGCTCGAATCGAATCCGTGGTTCTATAGAAAAGATTTCCGTAAAATACATAAAATATTGCATTAAACCAAGTGATCGTATCGCAGGAAATTGAGTAGTGAGCTCTTCGCAGATATAGGCATACTGAAACGGCTTCGCTGTTTAGGTCTTACTTTACTAAATAGTGGATGAAAACACTAGGGTTCAGAACCTACTATCTTCAATAGCAAATGAAAATAGAGATGAAGTCAATATCCTTTAAAACATGAGCTCACAGTAATAATAGCTTTATATACCGCTAAAATATTTTTATCAACAGACTAATCAACCAACTACCCAAACATTAGAAAACTTTATAATAGGCTTGCTTAACAAGATGTAGACGTTTCGTAAATACCTAAATACATCAAAGCCTTAATATGGTTACTAACACTCTTACATACATATACACTTACAAATGTACGCAAAGTTTTTTGCTAAAAGAAACGAAAACGTGACAAAATAACAAAGTTGTGTAAACTACCCAAAAATAGGTTATAGCACTGGTTCTGCCCGTGGATTACGTTTGATTAATTAAGTGTTGCATTGTACATATTCTGTTTCTCCGTTACGTTTTACGCTTTACATACAAACAAACATTTTCATAAGTTTACTTATGTATATCTCTATTTGATGCTTATGAACTTGTAAAAGAGGATACAAATTCTTAAGAAATTGCCAATGATGATTTAAGACTTTGATAAATTGTTAATGAAAAGCTTAGCTCAACTAGCTATTCATCTCATTTAGTTAAGACTTTTGAGTACAGCGTAACTCGACACCCAAAATCAAGTTTTTATTTAACCTGCAGGCAAATTTTCATATGACGTAGCAACATTGAAATTTATTGGGTTTGTACGTTACTTTTTGGAAGTTTGGAAGAAGAGGCATTAGAATGGGAGAAATTAATTAAGGCCAAGCTTCTCATCCAATTTGCGGGACGGGGCCTATATGTTTACGCCACTCCGAACTGCACCTGCGACACAGATGAATTTCCACTGAGTACCTTTTCATTGCCGCAATACACTCTGAGTGTTTGCCAAATCTCTGCGGAAGGCCAACCCTTTTGGAAAAAAGTTTTTTAATTGAAAAAAAAAAAAAAATATTTTCCAAATATTTTCCGTTGTGCTAAGCGGAGTACGCTACCGCCATACCACCGCGGCTGCCGAGGCATATACTTAATGGGGGTTTTAGTAGCGTAGCCAGAATTTTGGGAAGTTAGGTTAGGTTCTGCTGGCCAGTCAGCAAATGGCCTCAAATAGACTAATTGTGTCCGTGGTGTTACCAGAATTCGTTTGACGACCAAACAATAAAAATTCCAGCTAAATACCAGGACTTATGTTACAAAATAATCCTTTGTTCTTGGCGAATACTTGAATATTTCTAGGAACTAGCTTACTAGCTGACTAGAGTTCTGGCAATTCTGCCGGTGCTAGTAGTCTGACGCACGCGGGAGACGAACACAGGACGTGCTCAATCGGACTGGAACAAAAAATTGGGAGAAAGACGTGAATACCAAGTACTCGTGAAGTTTGATGTATATATATACAGATGTATGTCAAGAAAACTAATGTTTTTAAGTTCGCTAAGTCGAAGTCCGCCAGGAGTTGAAGTTAAACCACAGCAGCGGCAACTTTACTAGAAATTACTAAGTTCGGGATCTTTGAGAAAAGCAACGCCAAATTTTTAGCTGTAATAACCAACAACTACAAATAATAGTGTTACTATCGGTTTATTATCGACAGCAATTTATTATCTACGAGTTATCGGTTTGTTATCGCCGATGCATCGCCATCTTATTACTTTCTTATATGTATATAAATTAGACTGGGTCGATTTATTAACGGCTACACCACCATCGATTTTTCGATAGGGTATGGGCTCAGGAAAAAAAGTTCCACTACGTATACCAATACAAAATAATTTTCGAGCCTCAGCAATTTCATTTTTTTTCGATTTTGATTTTTAATGTTTTTTCATGACCAACTAAAAAACATTTTCGTTTGATTGTAAAATTTTCATGTATACCCTGTCCGACCCAAAAATGTCCGCTAAAAATGTTGGCGATAACAGTTTTTTTGCAAAAAAAAAAATATTTTTTTCAGGATATACATATCAAAATGTTTTTAGTATGTCATGAAAAAAATCTTAAAAATCAAAGACGAAAAAAGTCAAAAGAATGAAATTTCGCAGGCTCGAAAATTATTTTTTTTGGGTATGCGTAGTGGCACTTTTTTTCTGAGCCCAAATCCTATCGAAAAATCGATGGCGCGATATCATACGAAATCAGTAACTTTTTTGTTTGTTATCGGTAACAGATTTATAACACTTCAAATCAGCCGATTAAAGGTGGGCCTCAATCTTTCGCACAATATGCTTGACAGGACCTTACAATTCTGATTCCGCTCTTGTTGGCGCAGTTTCCAGGATCCGCTTTCTTATGAACGAAAAATACTTGTTTGCGAAAAATATTAAAACAAACAAAAGATAGCTAAATATTAAAATTTCAATGTATTGCATAGATTTTTCCAATATTTTTCGTTTCGTGCAAGCTATGAAATTATGTAGTGAATTGCATATGAAATGCATTACGCACAATTAACGAGTAATTCAGTTATCAATGTTTGCACAGTTACGCACAAAAAGTTTACAACACAACACACAATCACATCAATATATGTATACGCAAAGCACTATTTAATTAGCTGTAATGTAACGGCCTAATAATTGAATCCGCTGTTTTAAGTTTTCATTCGATCTATAAACTCATTTCATTCTACATATGTACATTAGGGATGACAATCGCGGGGTCTGGAGTCCCAGTATTACGGGATTCCGGTGATTTTTGAGTCCCCAAAATTGGACTTTAATCTTGTGATTTTTGAAAACACCATTGCAATATATATTTTAATAATTTAAAACTCGTTCCACACGCATCTTTTTTTAAGATCAAAACCATCAAAATATAGGGAACATAAAAAGAATATATGGCAAGATTAAGTCTTATTACATAGATTCTAAAACTGAAGTCAGATTTCCCAAATTACTTCAGGTTTTGAAGATATACTCCTTAAGTTGGGAAAAGGGCCATTTTAATGTAAACAACAAAAGTTTCGACGTGGTAAATCCGAACCTGGAGTCAAAACATTCCCGGAGCTTCAAGTGTTTGAAATATTTGAAACTTAAAGTCACTTCTGGAGTTTTTTTCAAACCTTTCCTGAAAATACCAGTCTTACTCTTCAAAATCCTTCTCAAGTTTTTAAAATCAGCTTTCTTTACTTTTGAGAAATCGTTTACTGAATTCACTAGGTTTGGTTAACTCATCAGAGGAATAAAATTTCTTAAGATTCAAAGTGGATTTTGAAGAGCAGGTGTGTTATTTAAAGGCATAGTGACGATCTACAAAAAAAGAAAAACTCCCTAGAAGTTACATAACCTCATACGTACTTACATAATGTGCTGTTTTGCACCTTTAGGTTGGGATATCTAAAAACTAGTATCAACTTGACGAAACTAGTATAGTTGTCATATTCAGCATACTCGTTTAATGTATCAATTGAACATTCAATCAAACTCACATCAAAATAACGGTTTCTCAGTGTTAATCGTATGCCTTTCCAACACTGCTTGGATATAACAGCTGATTTTATGCTCAGTTGAAAAATTGTTAATTAAAATGAAAAATAAACATATGAATTACTATAAATTGTGTTTTTATGCATTATTTTATTATTACGCGTTTTTTGGCGGCCACCGTGGTGTGATGGTAGCGTGCTCCGCCTATCACACCGTATGCCCTGGGTTCAACTCCCGGGCAAAGCAACATCAAAATTTTAGAAATAAGGTTTTTCAATTAGAAGACAATTTTTCTGAGCGGGGTCGCCCCTCGGCAGTGTTTGGCAAGCGCTCCGGGTGTATTTTCTGCCATGAAAAGCTCTCAGTGAAAACTCATCTGCCTTGCAGATGCCGTTCGGAGTCGGCATAAAACATGTAGGTCCCGTCCGGCCAATTTGTAGGGAAAATCAAGAGGAGCACGACGCAAATTGGAAGAGAAGCTCGGCCTTAGATCTCTTCGGAGGTTATCGCGCCTTACATTTATTTTATTTTTAACCGTCTAAACGGTTATGGCCTTCCAACAAGGCGCGCCAGTCGCTCCTTCGCTCCGCCAACCGGCGCCAATTGGTCACACCAAGGGAGTTCAAATCGTTTTCCACCTGGTCCTTCCAACGTAGTGGGGGCCGCCCTCTACCTCTGCTTCCATAGGCGGGTTCCGATAGAAACACTTTCTTGGCCGGAGCATCATATTTCAGGTTCATATGTATTCCTGTCAAAAACCTATAAAGAGATCTATACAGGCTACAATGCGGGACAATGCTGGTGTTGAACTTTCAAATCCCAAAAATCCCGAAAATCATCATACCTACTGTATAAACATAAAACTAAACCATTTATCAATCGCTCCTTGTTCACTCACAAACATCAAGAATAAGTAATTATATTACCTGAAAAAGCGTTTTAAACTAGTTCCAGGAAAATAAGTACTAATAAGAAGAAGCATCATCACCAATAAGGTTGGTAGGCAGACTAGTTTGCGTTCAAACAGACAGACGGTCAGACAAATAGACAGACTAAGCTAAATCAACTCAGCTTATCATCCCGATCGTTTTGGCAAACTTGTTGCTGGGTCAATCGTTTAATCCTCTTCTCTTTTAAGAACTTACAATTTTTGAGAATCGGACCAAATGTAATAAACGATTTAATTTTCATCAGAGCACAGTGTTTCGTGTAGAACAAGCTAGCTGGACAAAATTATTTTATGAGATTTTCCGTTTCATATGCAGACATTTATTACAACTAGGTACGTCATTTTTTTCAGCCATATGTTCTTGTTTTTTATTTTTTTCCAAAATTTTACTTCATATGCATACATTTGCTTATTTCATATACAGTAACTCGTGTGAATAAGTGACATATATCCAAAAAAATTTAAAGGACTTAAGAATATTACTTTATTGTACTTAAATCGAATGGACTACAAATTTCAATACTCTAAAAAATTCTAAAAATTCGGAAAAAAATTTTTTTAAATATAATTTAGCTTTTGTTATAGATCGTGACAAATTTTCTTATGGGAAATTAGTTAAAATATGAAAATTCGTCGAATTTTTCAAATATTTTTTAAATATAATTTAGCTTTTGTTATAGATCGTGACAATTTTTTTTATGGGAAATTAGTTAAAATAAATTTGCGAAAGCGAAAATTATAAGAATTGTCCAAAAAGGGGTGTCTACTTATTTATGTGAGTGACTGTACATATGTACAAACATATTTTGTATTTATTTGAGTATTTATCCTGGCACTACAATTTTTACAAAATTTTTTTATAGTACCAGTCAGGAATGTAAAAGTGAATTACAATAATATTAATAACAATGTCAACTTTTGCTTATATGTGCTATGGCCAGAGCTTCCATCGCAACTCCACTTGCTGATTAAAGTATACGTCAAGTTTGTAGGTAATAAACTAACAAAAACTTCTTCATTTGCTAAAACTAAACGCTCAACAGTTTTAATTAATACGGGCTGGACTTTGATTTCCGCACGTGTTTTACCCACATCAATTTCATTTGGATAGCATTCTGCCTTAGCTTTTTTTAGACTATAGAATGATGGATAAACCTTATGGCCTGCCTTGGTGCTCCACTTCCGAGTCGTTTTGTACCCATGAGTCGTCGACTTGCTATCTACGTAGTATGCTAAAGCCTCTACATTGCGCAAGCATCGTGCATCTGGCTAACATGTCATCTTTTTGCCGGATATTTGAGTGGTTTCCTATGATATTTTTATAATGTTAGCAACATTTCTGTTGCCGGACATACGCGTTGATACTTCTGCCGCATAAAGTAACTCACCAGGACTTCTAGATTGCAAGAGGTCATCCACTCGACGCCGTTTGGTTTTTTCACTGCAGCTAACAAAGTCCTTCTTTCGTCTTGCGGGGCCGGGGTTACCTGAAAAAGTGGTTGGTTGGTCTGATGGCAACTTTGAATCCACCGCTATTGTACATGTGAAGTCTGGACCCGAAAGCCACTCCAAGTTTTTATTCAAAAATCGCTCCTTATGTTTTCCAGAAGTGATCCACTTTTGATCCAGCTTCGACGAATATGCCGATATTTGTAAGCTTAAACTTTAAATAAAAAAATAAAATAAAAATATCTGGTGTCCTTCGAATGTTGAACCCAAATGTCAAAAATCTCCGTTCTTGGTACGGTTATAACTAAACTGTTTTGTGTTGTTGATTTTCCGACAGGGTGAATAGTTGATGATTGGTTTGCTGCCATCTTAAGTGTCGTTGATCGTTCTGATTTGTTATCAGTTGTGCAGTATTTATATTACATTCAGGTATTGTCGTAGATGCTACCAAATGGGGTTGTTTTTTGTAGCGTTCCTGTGTGGTTATATCTGCATTGTTGTTGTTGTTGTTGTTGTAGCGATAAGGTTGCTCCCCGAAGGCTTTGGGGAGTGTTATCGGTGTGATGGTCCTTTGCCGGATACAGATCCCGTACGCTCCGGTACCACAGCACCATTAAGGTGCTGGCCCGACCATCTCGGGAACGATTTATGTGGCCACATTAAACCTTCAGGCCATCCCCTCCATCCCCAACCCCAAGTTCCATAAGGAGCTTAGGGTCGCCAGAGCCTCGTCTGTTAGTGAAACAGGATTCGCCGCGGATAGGTGAGGTTGACAATTGGGTTTGGAGAAGCTATATGTTGCGCTGGCAACCTGCAGGGTTGCGCTACACAGCCCCTTGAATCTGGTATTTTAGTCGCCTCTTACGACAGGCATACCTACCGCGGGTATATTCTGACCCCCCTAACCCGCTGGGGGGTTATATCTGTATTAGGATTACTTTGTATGTGCCTGTTTTATGCCTTATTGACTGGTGCGGTATGTTGTGGCAGGTTGAAGTCAGTGATCTTCGCCTTTTTGCTTTTGGTGTGCTCTTGTTGACCTTGCGCGTTTATTTTTGTGTGTTTTATGGCAACGTGTTTGTCCCTTGTACCCGGAAATTCGTTTTGCTGTTTGTAGATCAGCTTTAAACGTTCAAATATCTCGTCGGAGCTGGTACGTACATACATCCTATTTTATATGTAGACATAACTAAATCTACAAAAAAAAAAAAAAAAATTAAAAATAGATGTGCAAAGAATTCGTAATGGTTGTTTCTTGCGACTATTAGATAATACTTGCGACTATAACATATGTAAAATTTAGCCCGGATGTCCGCGGATGTATGTAACTTTTTTGTCCCTAAACTTAAAAATATAGAGAAAAAATACCTTTTCTTCTTAATAACGCAATGTTAAATATATTTAAAATACTCTAATTGCGAAAGATTTACTATTGAAAAATTTTACTTACCTTCGAGCTTAGAATCCATAAAAAAAATTATATATAAGTGTTCATTTAAAAGAAATATGAATCTTAATATTCAACAAGAATTTTGCAAATTAATCAATGTTTTTACGCCCACTCCTGCCTTCTTACTTCAATTACTCAATATATATGAGCAAAAATATCAAAAAAAAACGCAAATCCCGTTATTTTGTTTGTTTTCTTTCATTTCTCATTACACTTTTCTTGGAATAAGAACTTTGTTTTTGTCCAGCTAGCTTGTTCTACACGAAACACTGTGCAGAGGTACAAAAATATTACGTATACGCAACGGTACCCATCAAATATCAGCCAGTATGTTTAATTCCTTTCAGTTTTTCCATCATAATAAATTTACAATAATTTAATAAGAGAAATTATTGTGTATACGTCTCAAATTCATTAAATTTACTAATATCAATAAAAGACTTGAACATAATTTAAAGGTTACCTCAACAGAGGTTAAAGAAGCCATTGAAAAGGCTAAGCCTTCCATACCAATAGCCCCAGGCGGAAACCACTACCCAGACGAAAAACACTAACTAGTAACTCAATTGGTATGACCCTGATGGGTATGCTGACTAGTATGGAATCTGGTACCATGTTGGTCTATATAACGACTAGTTTGTCATTTGGTATGAAACTGATGCAGAGACTGGTAATGGATATTTCGTAAGTCATCGCCATGTTAAAAGTACCAATTGCTAATATGGAAAAATTGCAGAACTTATAGTAGTTGGGAATTTGGGAAAACTAGTATTCTTCTAGTATGCAACTAGTTTGTTTGACTGCAGGGCACGTAAGTGCATATAATGCGCTCATGTTTACATATGTACATGTGTATATATGATAGCATATATATGTATATTGTTGGTTGCATAAAAGTTCAAAATAGGTATTCTATGCTCAAAAGTCAAACAGTAATAGGCTTATACTACTGGCTAATTTTAGCAGCGATAACATTAATACCTAAAAACAATTTCAAAACAATAAGGGCGTGTATTTGCATAAAACTTCATTAATATTTAACGGGAATTTTATAAACATGCACGCTCTTCTATGTTATAGCCAAGGCATAATTAAGCTCTAATTTATGAAACAAACATAATGAACCGTTTCTGCGAAAAGGTTTAAGTCATATGATTATTGATAACTGTGAAGGATATATGGACATATGAATTGAATATTGAAATAGCTTTAAGCATAATATTAAGCGAAATTTCATAATCACTCTTCTGCGTGAAACAGTATAAAAGGTCAATACCAAAACAATAGCGGTCGAGAGTTCGTTCTGTTCTGTATAAATAAAGGATCAAGAAAGACTTTTAAAAGAATCGACAATCGGTAATCAAAACCAACAGTTCTTAAGAAATACGCGGTAAGAAGTGTAAGCGGAGAGTCATTTTTTGGACTAAATAGGCAATTTAAAATTAAAGTCCTCTCCCGAGAAACTAATATCACGCTTTATAAATCCCTCATAATACAATTCCTTACACATGGCTCGCAATCATGGATGGAGACGAGAGCAGATATTTCTCTAGAAGATATATGGCCCTGTCAATGATCACAATCCGCACTTCATATATCCTCAATCACTGATCAAGCCTAATTTAAAGGCATGTGACGCCAGAAGGCAGTGTCTAGTCATAATACCCGTTATGAGTCTACAGTCCTCTCTTTTTAATGATGGAAGCAACGTTCCTAGTCTAAGGTTGTAAGACCTACACATCGTCTTCCACACTTTACAGCGCAGCGCTTGGACCCACGCCATTCCCGCTTTTTCATAACTACCCCTTCCCATATGCCATGTGACCCAAAATAGATGTATGCTTTTCCCCGTCCCGATTCTATCCAGGGATTGCTTACACTCTAACACACTTTTAGATGCTGTGATATTCGAGATTATTGCCTTAATTGCTAGGCTGCATTTAAGCGATTCTCCTCCAGTGTTTCTACTGCTAGTTTGTAGGATCTGTTTTTTTTTTTCGGATCAGCATAGTATACGCCCGCAAGGCCCAACGACAAGGGAGGGGGAATGGGGGGATTCCCCCCGAGTTCGCGGTTTCTGAGGGGGGCTGCGATTTAAATGTACTAAGACATTTTTTTTTTAATTCAGGAAAGTTTTTAGTTGTTCCGTGTTCAATTTTTAAGCCAAATTTCAACGCAAGCAACGAATATCTGCATATTAAAATATTGTAATGAAGTGTGAAAAATAATTTGAAAAGTGCTTTTCCTTAAATTTAAGAATACATATTTCATTTGGCAGCAGGCTCAAACCGCTGTTTATAAAGCACAATTTATATTACTCAGCTGTCGCAAACACGCTTTCAACGTATCACTAATCAGTTGAGTTTTCTGAAAGCGCCCAATGATACCTAACGACTGTGCACTGATTATCCCGTTTCAGCTGCAAAATTCGTTAAATTAAATCGCGGGAATTCAATATACCGTTATTCAGGTGTGTGTATGTCATTGTACTATCAGAGAATTTATACACAATTATAAATTCTCTGGTTCTATTGAAATGGTGCATCGAAGTGAAGGCTTTGTTTTCAAGTAAAAGTGAATGAGTTAAAGTACGCAAAACATAATTGCAAGTAAATAAATAAAACAAGTAAGCAAGGCTAAGTTCGGGTGTAACCGAACAATACACACTCAGCTGAGAGCTTTGGAGACAAAATAAGGGAAAATAACCATTTAGCAAAATGAACCTAGGGTAACCCTGGAATGTGTTTGTATGACATGTGTATGGGTGGACCAGGGGTGTCTCTAGAATTTGTTTGTACGATATGGGTATCAAATTAAAAGTATTAATGAGGGTTTAAAAGGGAGTAGCCCTTAGTTGTATATGTGAAGGCGTTTTCGAGTTATCGACCAAAATGTGGACCAGGGTGACCCGGAACATCTTCTGTCGGGTACCGCTAATTTATTTATATATGTAATACCACGAACAGTATTCCTGCCAAGATTCCAAGGGCTTTTGATTTCGCCCTGCAGAACTTTTTCATTTTCTTCTACTTAATATGGTAGGTGTCACACCCATTTTACAAAGTTTTTTCCAAAGTTATATTTTGCGTCAATAAACCAATCCAATTACCATGTTTCATCTCTTTTTTCATACTTGGTACATTTATTATGGCATTTTTTTCATTTTTCGTAATTTTCTATATCGGAAAAGTGGGTGTGGTCATAGGCGGATTTCGGTCATATTTTATACCAAGATAAAGTGAGTTCAGATAAGTACGTGAACTAAGTTTAGTTAAGATATATCGTTTTTTCCGCCAGTTAGCTTGTCAACGGCCGAGCGGAAGGACAGACGGTCGACTGTGTATAAAAACTGGGCGTGGCTTTAACCGATTTCACCCATTTTCACAGAAAACAGTTATCGTCATAGAATCTATGTTCCTACCAAATTTCACATGGATTGGTAAATTTTTGTTCGACTTATGGCATTAAAAGTATTCTAGACGATTAAATGAAAAAGGGCGGAGTTACGCCCATTTTGAAATTTTCTTTTATCTGTGTATTTTGTTGTACCGTATCATTACTGGAGTCGAATGTTGACATAATTTACTTTTCTACTGTAAAGATATTAAATTTTTTGTTAAAATTTGACTTCAAAAAAAATTTTTTTTTAAAGTGGACGTGTTCGTCATCCGATTTCGCTAATTTTTATTTAGCACACATATAGTAATACGAGTAACGTGCCTACCAAATTTCATCATGATATCTTCAACGACTGCCAAATTACAGCTTGCAAGACTTTTAAATTACCATCTTTTAAAAGTGGGCGGTCCCACGCCCATTGTCAAAATTTTTTCTAGTTTTCTATTTTGCGTCATAAGGTCAACGCACCTACCAAGTTTCATCGCTTTATCCGTCTTTGTTAATGAATTATCGCTCTTTTTCGGTTTTCGAAATTTTCGATATCGAAAAAGTGGGCGTGGTTGTAGTCCGATTTCGATCATTTTAAATAGCGATCTGAGATGAGCGCCCAGGAACCTACATACCAAATTTCATCAAGATACCTCAATATTTACTCAAGTTATCGTGTTTACAGACGGACGGACGGGCATGTCTAAATGAATTTATCTTTTCACCCAGATCATTTTGATATATAGAAGTCTATATCTATCTCGATTAGTTTATGCCGTTACGGATTACCGTTATGCGAACAAAGTTAATATACTCTGTGAGCTCTGCTCAGCTGAGTATAAAAATATCGAAGTGAAATCACATAAAATTGTATTACACGTAAGTATAGGCATATATTTTGTACTGTTCGTACCTCCAGAGTGACATTTGACAAGTTGTAAGTTGTGAATAGAAAATATTACACAGTGTTACAAAAAAGACAAAAGTGAAAATACCTGGGAAATGATGGCATTTTGCTGGTAGATCTTGAAGAGCTAAGCAAGACTACATACAAGAAATTTGCCGTGCACCCTCAAAATATTACGTGTAAATAACCGGTTTTGCGTACCTTTGGACACTTATAACCCTATAAATTAGTTGGTTATAGACTGATTTTCATTCTCTTTCTGGATCTTATAACAAAAGATTTAGACCTTCTATCAATGGATAAATCAATTATGATAACATAATAAAGCTGTGAGAATTTGTCCAACAAACATATTTTTTCAACTTTTTTCGGGTTTTGTCAACTTTGGCGCTATCTGTATGCGCTACTTTATATAGAGCCCATACCTTTCTTGAATGAGCTTAAAGGTAATGTTTATTAGCAAGTCCAGCCATAGACCATTTTCAAATTTGGTTTGCAATTGACAGAGTTATTCAAGTTTTATATCAATTGACGTATACCGAAAATTGGCTCCTTGCATTAAAAGTAGAATAACTCCGTAAATTTTTAATCAAGTTCTCACAGTTTTATCATGTTTTCTTAATTGATTTATACATCGTTAAAAAGGTCGAAATCTGTTGTTATAAGATCTGAAAAGAAAATGAAAACCAGTTTATAAGCAACTAAGTTATAGGGTCATAAGTGTCCAAAGGTACAAAAGGCCGGTGTTTTACCCGTAAATCGAAATTTTGGGAGTTTTCGGCAAATTCCTTGTTACAGTCTTGCTTAGCTCTTCAAGATCTACCAGAAAAATATCATCGTACTGTATAATACGAATTAATAAGTAATTGAATTTTTAGACCTGCTACGCCATGTGCCACCACAAACCTGGAAGTCAAAAGCGTAAAGAACGTGCTGAGCACATGAACATAGAAGAAGAAAATAATAAAAAACAAAAATCCCTATTTGGGTACAATTTTGGACCGAACAACTCGACACAGCGCTGCAATTTAGAAATTCCAAAAAGTAAGTAAATGAAGCAATATAAGGCTGAATCATACTTCTCGCGGAATGCTCAAATTAAATTAAAGTGATTAAAGCAGGGAATGTTAATAAAGGTTATTTTAATTTTTCGCTCAATAAATAACGATTATTTTCCCATTTAGGTACGCTCGAAAACTAACGGTTATTTTTCAAGCGAAAAAAAATTGGAAAAACAGCTGTTATTTTCTGAGCGGAAAATGAAAATTACCGTTATTTGTAATCCCTGCATTAAAGTGACTGTGTAAATGCACACGATTCTGATATCACGCATAATTGTGTTCACCATTCAGGTTCCGCATCCGATTCGACTATTGATAGTGATTTTTTGCCTGGGCCTTCGAACAGTGAGGAGACAATTAAAAACAGCAAATAAAAATGTATGTTTACATGAATCCGAAATCGTAAAGTTTCGTGGTGTCACTGATAACGGTTTATCTTCAAAAATTCTTTCAACAATACCACCAACTCTGTATCAAAGTCCAGATTATTTAAATGACTTCGACATCGGTACCGTGAACAATGAGTTTTGCGATCTGAAGAAGTCAACGAAATAATTCGTCGAGGTCATCAAAAGTTTCCTGTTAGTTTTCCACGCGATTGTTATGACGAGGCATTTCCTACCTCGTTGCGCAACAGAATCTTGCCAAATGGAGAGAAAGTGGAGCGTGACTGGTTAGTGTGGAGTGCCAGTAGCAATAATTTTGATTGCCTACCATGTCATCTGTTAAGCATCAATATTTTACATCGACCATGTTATCCTGGCGGATATTCGAAATTCTAGGTGTGGAAGAAGCTATACGATAAACTGCCAGCACACGAAAATGCTCAGGATCGCATTATATGTTATATTCAATGGCGATCTTTACAAAATCTAATTCAAAAGGAGGCTACAATCGATACAGTTATCAATGAACAGCTAATCACTGAAACTCAAAAGTGGAAAGAAATTGGTATAGAATTTTGAACACTATTTTATTTTTGGGTGAAAGAGGCCTAGCTTTCAAAGGAGAAAGCATATATCTTGGTGAACGAAACAATGGTCATTTTTTGGGCATCTAAGATCTCATAAGCCATAATCCGATTCTTAGAGATCATTTGGAGTAAGTTAGGATTTCACAACAGCAGCACAAACGTTTACCAGTTCACTATCTTTCCCCAGATATTTAGAACGAGTTTATAGAAATTTGTGCAAAACACATGAGGGAAACTATTTTCGATCAACGCAAAAAAGCCAAGTATTTTGCTATTATCGCCTGATGCTAGTCACGTTGAACAGACTACGTTCATTTTGCGCTAACTCCATTTCAATTCGAAAGCAACAAATTTTACAATTAAAGAACGGTTTTGGCTTTCGTCGAATGTAACCAAAAAATTGGTAAGTTAATCGCGGATTTAATTTGCCATACTCTAGGTAAACATGAAATTCCATTAAAATATTGTCGTGCACAAGGTTACAATAACGGAGCCAATATGAAAGGAACTTACAACGGAGCACTACGTCACATTCTCAACAAAAACTCAAATGCTGATTACTCGCCTTGTGCAACCCACAGTCTCAATTTATGTGGTGTTGATGCTGCAGAATGTGGTACGACTGTAATTACTTTCTTTGGGGTTGTATAAAAATGTTGTACTATTTTTAGCAGCAGTCCACAACGATGGGACATCCTCAAAAAAAAAAATGTACCGAGCTCTCTTCACAGTCTTTCAGACACTAGGTGGTCGGCTAGAACTGAGGCAATTAGACCATTCGCAAACCATGTTCCAGGATTAACACAAGCACTAAACGCATTACTTAAGCTAAATTTTACTGCACAAGCATACGGAGATGTTACCGGCATTCTCAAGCACATCAACAAGTTCGAATGTATTTTGCTGTCCTCAATTTGGTTCAAAATACTGACAAAACTCTTGCAAAGTCCCATTAGCTTTTTGGTGACGGTTTTGCAATTCTGTTTGATATATCTGTTACCTGTGTTCGCTTCCGTACCTGCGTTCTACAGCAGCCATCAATGCGTCATAACTGTTCCGTTCGTACTCTGAAATAGTCTGTCAAATTTCGACAGTTGGTCCTTTCAATGCTACGATGAGTGCAGCAACTTTATCTTCAGCATTCCAGTTGTTCACTGTTGCGGTCTTCTCAAATTGTAGCATAAAGACCTGGAAAGGAACAGAACCGTCAAAGGATGGTGCTTTTACCTTTGGATAACTCGCTGAAACTGCTGGGCGATTTAGTTGCAACTCCTGTATACGATTTTTCAAAGCATCCATCTCGGCCTCAATTTTATCTTGTCGTTCACTAAAAGCCTCCAGCTGCGATGAGACTTTTGTTTCCTGTGCATCCAGCTTCATTAAGACACGCTCTTACTGTGCTTCGAGTTGTAATGTTATGCGTGCCTCTTGCTCTTTTAATTGTTCTGCAATTTTTGATGCCATGTATGTCTTCTGTTCATCCAATTGTGCCTCAATCTTCGATGTGATGCGTGTCTCCTGCGATTCCAGTTGGGATGACATTTGTGACGACATTTCTGAAATGCGTTCCTCCTGTACATCCATCCTGGATGTTACTGTCGATGTTTGTGCAGATATTGCAGCCAAAATCGTGTTGAAGTCTGTGCTCGTAACTGTCTGCGATGTTTCGTTTTTCTCTTCAATTTTTGTTGTTGTCTCGCCGACATCAAGATGAAAGACATACTCTTCCACGTCATTTCCTTCTAATTCCATTGCCTCTCGTAGCCGTGCTTGAAGTTCGATCTTAATGCCGGTTGTATTCAATCCATGGCTCTCCAACTCCTTCTTCAGTTGCTAGATCTTCAATTCATTTAACTTTGCCATGCCCTTGTTTTCCTCTGGAATGTATTCCAAAATTCCTCTTCTGACGAATTTACTATAATTCTGCTTATTTACAAACTTCTGCTAACGTTCGAGTCACTAAACTGTTGAATAAATAACTCCAATATTGAACAATGCAAAAATGGCCTTTATTAGACTACTTTCAAAATAACACTTCTATTGCTCGACAAATAGCGTGCTTAAATGAAACTGATTGCCGTGCCTCCACTGTCGCTGCTTTTATACTGTGCGGTTTCTTCGTTGACACATTTCTAGGCACTTCTATTTCCAGAACTTACTAGTTAGTTATCAGCTATAAAATTACTCAGCTGTAACTACAGATGCACGATTTTATTGCTTCTCTCATTGCATACTCTTGGAATATACTAAAATAAAATGCAACTCTACAACCCAATTGCATATTGTCAATTACCTTTTCGCCCATTATTATATACCGCTATATTTTTTGTATATCCATACTAATATACCTTTTTTTCCCAATGTAATAAAGTCTAAGTTGATTATGTGCATTTAAGCTTAACACACGTGTTTTTCCTTACGGCTCTAATTTTTTTTTTTTTTATTTTTCTAATTTTGATCCTCGAAAGTTCCCTACAAAGATTATGGGCCCAGAGTGCCTATTTGGAATTCACGCTTGAAATTTATAAGTGTCGGTTTATTTTGTTTTTCCGGAAAATATAAAAACAATGTCGAGCTTGCTAAACAATATAGAAAAGCTAAACGCTGGAAACTACGCGACGTGGGCTGTCCAAGTGAAATGTTTATTGGTTACATTAGACTTATGGCATGTGATCGTGGATAATTTTCCCGAGGAACCGCTTGCCAAATTGGCGTGGAATACGGCCGATCAAAAGGCTCTCGCCACATTAATATTATGCATAAAACCAAGTTTAGAGGGCGGGCCCCACTCCGTTGGAAGGACCAGGTGGAAAACGATTTAAACTCCCTTGGTGTGACCAATTGGCGCCGGTTGGCGGAGCGAAGGAGCGACTGGCGCGCCTTGTTGGACGGCCATAACCGTTTAGACGGTTAAGCGCCAATTAAGTAAGTAAGTAATAAAACCAAGTGAACTTATTCATGTTAAAAATTGCACCACGGCAAAAGGTGCATGGGTTGTGTTAAGCAATGTGTACTGGGGAAAAAGTGCCTGTGGGAAAGTGACATTATTTAAGAAACTGCTTCAGCACAAATTTTAAGCAAGTGAAAAATATTCAACGCAGTTAAATGCATTCACGTCTTTAGTTGTTGAACAAAAGGAGGTTAACGTAATATTGCCAGAAGAGCTGTTGACAGTAATTTTGTTAAGTAGCCTTCCCGATGAGCTTGAAAGCTTTGTCGTAGAAATGGAAAGCCAGGACAGTTTGCCAACTTTATCTTCTTTGACCTCTAAAGTCCTTGAAGAAGAAATACGTCACGGTCAAAGAGTACAAGCAAATACTCAAACTGTCTTTGCTGCAAATTCGCAAAATCGTGCGAAGAGAAATGAACAGCACAAAAACAAAGACTACGGTAGCTCGCGAAGTAATAGTTATAACAACAATACTTTTTCGAAGAACGTTACTTGCTATCGTTGTGGTAACAGAGGGCATATAAGAGCGCAATGTAAAGCAAATAAAGAAGTTAGTGACTCAGCAAATGCATTTGGCGCTGCAGAGATTGTGCCAGGTAGTGAGAAATGGATTTTAGATAGTGGTGCGTCCTCCCACATGTGTACAAAAGCAGATTGGTTTTATTCGCTCAAGCAACAAAAACAAAAGATCATTTTGGCGTCGGGGGAATGCGTGTTTGCTGAAGCCGTCGGTACTGTGAATGTTAAATCACCATTTGGAAGTGCCTCTCTATTAAATGTACTCTATGTTCCAAGTTTGTATTCCAATTTTATTTCAATTGGAAAAATTACGGAGGCTGGAAACACTGTTGAATTTTCTAAAGGAAAAGCAGTAGTTAAGAATAAAAGAAACAAAACTATATTTTGTGCGTTCTTTGAATATGGCGTGTTTTCGGTTAACATTAAACCGAGTGTTCCTAATGAAAAAGTTTACGGGTTGATAGACGAATAAAATACTCGAAAATGGCATCATAGGCTAGGCCATTTAAACACAGACGATTTAAGGAAGCTTTCCAACAAAAATATGGTGCATGGACTTAGTTTAAATATGCAAAACAGATTTAGTTGTTTCACTTGTGCTACTTGCAAAATAAAAAGTAAAGCATATGAAAATCATTCGAATGTAGCTACGAAAAATATGCTTGAGTTGGTTCATACTGACTTATGTGGCCCAATGTCCATTAAATCAGTTGGTGGTGCGTCATATTTTATGACGTTTATTTTTGACTATACCCGGTATACTCATACATATTTTTTAAAACAGAAGTCAGATGCCTTTAGTGTATTTAGAAATTTTACTGCGATGGCGGAGAAGCAGACAGGTCGCAAACTTAAAATGCTCCGAAGTGATAATGGGATGGATATATAAATTCCCAATTCAAAGAATATTTTTCCCAGAATGGAATTCTTCATCAAACGTCCATTGCTTATTGTCCACAGCAGAATGGTGTGTCGGAGAGAGCAAATCGAACATTGGTGGAGATGGCGCGATGTTTTTTGGAGTCATCTGGTTTGGCGCAAAATTTATGGGCCAAAGCTGTCAATACAGCAACGTACATACGTTATAGGTGTCCAACTAAATCATTGGAGGAGCAGACACCATATGAAAAATGTTTTAAAAAGAGACCATCTCTGTCGCACTTACGAATTTTTGGCTGCAATGCTGTAGTATTATAAAAGGGTCCACATAAGGGTGGAAAATTTCAGCCAAAAGGAATTAAATTGAAGTTTGTGGGTTATGATAATTTAACCAAAGGGTATAGACTGTACGATATTAGTAAAAGGTCAATTGTAATATCAAGAGATGTGCTATTTTTTGAAAATTCTTTTGAAAAGATATATAGAGACGACCATGAAAGCGATGATGTATTTGTTCACGGTGCTTTCCATAAGTGCAACAACAACAGCAGCGAAGAACGAGAAAATAAAGAAGTGCAAATGCAAAGTATACCTGAGCCAATAGGTGCGCCGTAGAAAACGAAGAAACGTCATCAGATGAAGAGAGCATAGTGGAAGCTGGAAAGAGAAAAAGAGGGAGACCGAAACTGCTGAGAACAGGTGCCGAGGGAAGCCCAAGAAAAGTTTTTATCGAAGAGCCAAATCTTAATTTATTGAATTCAATCATCGAATCGCCAAACACCGTAACTGAAGCATTGCGTTCCAATGACAGTGAGCATTGGAAAGCTGCAATGCAGAAAGAATATGATACCTTACTCAAGAATGGCACCTGGAAACTCGTTGATAGGCCAAAAAACAGTAACCTTATCGGATGTAAGTGGGTGTTTGCTTTAAAGAAAAAGCCAGACGGTTCAGTAGATAAATATAAAGCCCGCTTGGTGGCACACGGATGTTCACAAAAGTACAATGTGGACTACAACGAGACATTTGCTCCAGTGGTTAGACATTCGGCGATTCTGTTGTTGTTGGCGTTGGCAGCACAGCATAAACTTCTTGTCAATCATGTTGATATCGTTTCGGCATATTTGAAGAGTGAGTTGAAAGAAGATGTTTTCATGACTCAGCCACAACATTTCGAAAGTAAACAGTTTCCAAACAAAGTTTGCAAGTTAGTCAAATCGCTATATGGGCTTAAACAAGCTGGACGTGAGTGGAGCTTCAAAGTTTCTGATATTTTGGGAAAAATGGGATTTCAAAGGTGCAAAGCTGATAGTTGCGTGTATGTTAATCGAAAAAACGGTGCTTTATCTTTTGTTGCACTGTACGTTGACGATATGTTGATTGCGTGTGAAGACCAAGAACAAATGAATAACATTATACAAAGTTTAAACGACCATGTTGAGGCAGTAGACAATGGTCCGATTTCATTTTATTTGGGTATCGAAATAAGCAGAAATGATATAAGAGGCGCAATATCAATTCATCAACAAAGTTATGTTGACGAACTTTTGAAGCGTTGGGGTATGGAAAACTGCAAACCAGCTGCGACACCCTGGGCTAGCGGTACTGTTTTAGAAAAATGTACCAAAAGTTGCAATAATCTTGACACAAGAGGTATCAAAGTTTAATTGGAGCGCTTATGTATCTGGCGGTGATATCACGCCCAGATATCAGTCATGTATTATCGAAACTATCGCAGATAGCAGTCATCCTCACGAAGAATATTTTCGTGCCGCTAAATATGTGCTGAGATATCTTAAAAAACATCCAGCAGGTAATATTGTTTTTGTAGCTAACGAACAAAATTTGGTTTGTTTCACAGATGCTGATTGGGGCTGCGAGCTTAGTGACAGGAAATCCTATACCGGATATGTTCTATTTATGTCTGGTGGTGCTGTCGCTTGGGAGTCTTGAAAACAGCCAGTAGTTGCGTTAAGTACGATGGAAGCGGAGTATATCGCTCTTTGCCAAGGAACGAAGGAGGTAATCTTTCACAGGACATTGTTAAAATAAATGGGGTTTAATAACTATGCAAACGAACCAACAACAATGCTATGCGATAGCCCGAGCGCGCAATTTCTAGTGAAGAACCCATCAGTCCATAAGAAGAGCAAGCATATCGATATTCGCTTTCATTATATAAGAGATATGTTTAATGATAAAGAAATTGATGTCAAATATGTAGATTCAACTTGTAATGCAGCAGATGTTTTAACAAAAATGTTAACGAAATCTAGACATTTAATTTCATGTCGTTTGTTAAAGATTCAAATGTAAATTTTCTAAAATCATAATTGCATTTGGGTTGAGCGGGAGATTGTTGGAATATACTAAAATAAAATGCAACTCTACAACCCAATTGCATATTGTCAATTACCTTTTCGCCCATTATTATATACCGCTATATTTTTTGTATATCCATACTAATATACCTTTTTTTCCCAATTTAATAAAGTCTAAGTTGATTATGTGCATTTAAGCTTAACACACGTGTTTTTCCTTACGGCTCTAATTTTGATCCTCGAAAGTTCCCTACACATACTTTCGGGAGTATCTTAGATATATGCATGTGGTTGTGCGTTGCTTCTCCGCTGCGTGTACATACGTACGTATGTGTAGACATAATGATTGATTCGTTTATGTAGATACAAGTGACTGTCAGCTTTTGTTGTTGTTGTGACTTCATTTACTTAGCATCAGACTAGTGATGTGAGTATCACTTAGTGTCACTAATATTCGTCACATTACTATAAAAATTTTGCAGCGAAAAAAGCAAGAAAAGCCGCTCTTTGATATCCGAACCTTCTATATCGAATAATTAAAATTTATAATCATCATTATATTTATCAGAAATGTATAAAATGTTACCAAATATCTAGACGTTACAATAAAACAGTATAAATAGTAAATATTTTGTGTTAATTTTATCTTCAGCTCTTAGTCCAAAAATCATTTAATTGATGTTGCAAAAATTTTGTTTGATGTAATGCATCAATAATGATTCATTATTTAGACGTCACTAATTTAAATTTATCAAATGTATTAGTGAATTTTTTATAGGGGGCCCGTAAATTGTTTAGTCCCGGGCCCGGACTTTCTCTCTACGGCCCTGACCGCAGCAATACTCATTCCAATACTTTCGAAACATCTGGGTATACATTTATCGCCTCTTCCACCATTTGAGCACCCTTGCGCGTACCATCCACCTCTATTGTTTCTTTAAGAGTCCCTTCGAAGCGCAGATAGGGATCTGGTAGTCTGTTCGTCCTGTAATTGATGACGCTACACTACTATGGCCGTATGGTCTGCGCTCAAGCTACCCCAAGACTCTGAGCCTCGCTGCAGTTATTAACGCTATCTTTTTTGCTACCAGGTCTACAGGTGGAATGTACAGAATGGCATACAGTGCAGCCGTTGGGGTTTTTTTAGGGCACTCCTAATGCTATGCATTGTTAGCCGGCATACCCCCTCAAATTTTTTGAGAAAGGTTCTTTTTTGTGCGAAAATCCACCAAAAAAGAGCTTAGTAGTATAGGATCGGGTTTACTTACTGTCTAGGATGATTTCTAGATATTTTTTGCAAGGTTTCTCGTATAGGGTCCCCACTTCCCGACATTATATGCCCAAGTATGAATATTCCGAAGCGCCCGATCCATCAAAAAACTAGTCGTTGGAATGCTCTTTCTACTTATGACAATTGCAACGTCATCTGCGTAAGCCGAAAGTTTTACGGGCCCCATATTGCTGGCTAGGTCATGTTATCTGAACGAAAAATTCAGTTATTCCTAGCTCGTACCCCGTTCGAAATAAATGCAATACGATCGATCACGTTGTGATAGACAGACAGAATTGAAAGGAGAGATGCTGAGGCCAGTGCAAGTATAAAAGCAAACGCTACAAGAGAGGTTCGTGAACTCTATCGCAAGTTCAAAAAGAGAGCGGGACAGGAAGATAAAATCAGAGGTAAAAAGGCAACAGTGGGAGGAGCGGAATAACGCCCACCAATTTTTCCAAAAAAATCCGGTAATAAGAGGAAGTTTATGGTCCGGGGCAAACTACTTTAAGATCAAAATCGGTGACCTAGTAACATGGTAAGCTGGAAAACACTTATTTGCCCTCCTAACTGGACGGACCCTGGCATGAGTGCCACCTCAGTCTTCTACAAGTCCCACCTAACAATTTCTTCGAAAAATTTACGGATCTGTACGCATTGGCGATGGCTAGTAATGCAGAAGATTTAATGATTAGCTATACAAACTTAATATAGACATGCGGATACGCAAGGCACAGCATGATATGTGAATGAAAGACGATGCTCCGGCTAAGAAAATATGTTTATCAGAACCTGACTATGGAAGCAGCTGAAGAGGGCGCCCCTTCCGCTGGAAGTACCAGAAGAAACTCGATTTAAATTCTCTTACTGTTACCAATTGGCGCCAGTTTACCTAGCGAAAAAGCGACTGGCGGTTAAGCGCCAATTAACTAATAACTTAGCAACCACAATCATGAATCAGTGCTTAAAATGACAAAATGGCAACAACAGTTCTTCTTTTGATATATCTATCCGTTACCTACTGCAGTTCGGGAATTATTCTCATCCTCGACTGAAATACAGTGTAGGTTTGAAAGAGTCGCATAGTAAATGGCTGGCCTTAGCAATAAATTGTATTCTTCTGTACATTTTTCACATTTAGTATTCAAACGCAAAATATTACCACATTTATATGAGTAATCTCCTATAGCCAACTATTTCAGTGAATATTTCAAAGTTTTCCAAATCCTACATATTTTCATTAACGCCTTAAATAAACATTGAAAACTTTCATACATAATTGCCATTGAACATGATCATCCCAACTATTGTGGAATTATGGCATCTGGTTTGTGGCAACTTAAGTTGCTTGCCCTGGCATTGTAAATATGAAGTCGTCAAGGACAATGACTACAACTTTCTCTACTTGAAAATTTTTTGCATTTTAAATACATATATAAATGTCAAAATTTTACTTACATACCTATATATGCATATGTAGTGGTAAACTAACACTAACAGCGACCAACAGCTGAGAAAATTGCTTGGAATGAATTATGTCGACCACCTGCTGTTTCAGCTTATTGGAAAACTTTGGACGAAGTCTTTAAAAGTATGAAAGTGGAACGTAAGTTTACTTGGATTTGGTTTGCAGTGTTGTTGGATACACATATTCATGGCTTTCATAAGATGGAAACTTCCTATATGTAGATAAGTTTGTTTTGCATGTTAACATATAATGTACTTGACAAAATTTTACTAGATGAATTGTCTTTAAATTTCATTGGTTTACTAACCAATATTACTTTATATTTTTGTTTATAAGAGCGTCTGAATTGGTTGCAATTGCAAAATGAGTAAAAGGATTGCCTCATAAGCTAGAGGACCTAGCTTCAAAACACATGGGAATTGTATTTTCGATTGCTGTCCAGTAAACACTGTGTCAAATACGGCTGGTTTGATATTTTTTTGACATAACTTCGATCGAATTTCTAAGTGGCCCACCTACAACACCAAACATTTTAGTAGCACTCATAATTCGCCCATTAATTTTAAGATAGTAGTGAGGGTACATTTTTGGTGCTAAGTTAGGTTAGATTGAACTGGCCGGTCCATGAGGTCCTTCCATAGACTGAATGAGTCCGTAGTGTTACCAGAAGTTTATTTAACGCCTAAACTGAAAAACGTTATCAAAATCTAGGACCTATATTATAAAATAACTTCGTCCTCTTGGCAAATACAAGAAGCCTTCCAGGACTTATGCCACTTGCTGATTCTAGATCTGACAGCTTTATCACTCCTAATAGCAGAGTATTAGCCTGGGAAGCGCAGGGCACGAGTACGAAAAGTACACGTTCGTTTCCTCCTCCAACCCGCACTTCCCACATCTGCTATCACTGACTAAGCATAAATTAGAAGCAGATGCCGCCAGAAAGCACTGTCCAGTCAGAATACATGTCAGGATTCCACAGTCGCCTCTTTTCAATGATAGAAGCAACTTTGTTAGTCTAAGGTTGTAAGATATATCAGGCGTTTGAACCCACGACTTACCTGCTTGGTCGATCACGTCCATCTCTCCGCTTCTCTTAATCTCACCCAATATAATTGGGACATCTACGGAGCAAGCGTCGAGGGATGCACCCTTTTCAGCTAGGTCATGTGCTTTTTCATTACCATCTATTCCCATATGCCCTGGAACCCAATATAGATGTATGCATCTCCCTGTCTCGATGAAGGAAAAACAAAAGAAGGTGGTGAATGTCGGTGAGAGTGAGACTAAAAGTAAGATAAAGGGTAGTGGTTTGAGTAAAAGTAGGAATATGAGAATAACAGGTAAGGTCATAGTAATACTAGCTAAACGGTAAGACGAATAGTGAGTGAAAGGGACTTAAATAAGAGAAGCAGAATAAAGAAGGAGAGAAAAAGTGAGATGATTCAGGGGTGAACTTAAGCGATGGGGATATTAAGTAGTTCGATTAAGATAAACTGGAAAGCCGGAATAACATCTGTCAGGATCAATCATAAGTCTGAAATAATGTTCTACACGTTTTAAGAAATAAGCAGTTTGATATAAAATTAGCAGACCCGACATACGTTCTTCTGCCCTAATTTTGAACTATCTGCATGCGTTTTAAGAGGTTTTTACCTATTACTCTCCTTTTTCTTCCCGTTTTTCTTATCCTGTTATTCACTCCTCTTTCTATCTTTTCCTTTCTCTGCGTCTCCTTCCCCCTCTCTGTCTTTTCGTTCACTTGTTTTCCGTTCGCTCTATCCCCATCTCTCTATCTTCGTATAAATGTATATCTTTCTCAGTCTCTTTCTACTTCCCTCTTCTCTCTTATCTTTAGTTCTTCTTATTCTTCTCCGTCCCCTACTCCCCTGGGACAGGGTAATCCAGTTGGCAAAAGAGTTTTCCCTTAGTCCACCCCCAAGGATAAACTAACTCTTTACTTATTCTAAGCCAAACATAAATATTTCAAAGATTGTTTTGAGGTAGTAAGAAGATAATCTTAAAAACATCCCTAATTTGTTGGGAATATCCTTGTAAAAAACTTTGCAAATAGTCGTTCTACCGAAAATAGGAAGAGAAGTGGCCGTCCTAGCAAACTATCTCTCCGAAACATCAGCTTTATTTTGCTCCGAAATGTGCCGAAGATATAGCAAAGTCATCAGGCAATTGTGCCCATCCAAGAAACGTCTAATGAGCTCTGCACATGAACGGCTTTAACAGAAGAACACTACGCAACAACAATTTCATTTCTGAAAAAATCCATAAACTTTGCCTGGAGTTCGCGAAAGGACACAGGAAAAAGGATATGGATTTTTGGCAAGAACTTTTATTTACCGATCAGTCAATATTTTCAGTAGCGCTGGAAGAACAAAATTGTGGAGGAAGAAAAGTACTGCATTCGATCCGAAAAATTTGGTATCAACTGAAAAGCCGCCACTACGAAATAGTTATGGAGTCGTTGCGGCATCTGGAGTTGGTAGAATTCCATTTAGTGAGGATAATATCAATAGTTTCAGATACAAGTTTTTATTGGAAGATATTTGGAAACCATCTGTGGATAAATTGGAGCACGGTGCAGGTTGGATCTTTCATAAGGATAACGATCAAAATCACATGGCATATATTATTAACGATAAGCTGCTTTGTTATGCTTCAAGACAATTAAATACACCACCACAAAGGGCTGATTTCCTCAAATAACTCAGCATAGAAGCTTGGAACTATATAATACCAGCAGAGTTAACAAATTAAGTAGCCTCAATACCACGAAGGCGTCAAGCTGGTCTTGATGCTAATGGTGGACCGACTATATACTAAGAAACAACATGTTTATATAATCGCTCAAATTTCAATCAGTTTGTAATAAACCCTTCTGTAATTTCACCCCAGCAGATTAGGGGCTTATAATATAACAGCGGTAGGTATGTGGCGACTAAAATACCAAATTAATTCAAGGGGTTGTGTAGCGCAACCCTCTCAAGGGGTTGCCAGCACAATATAAAGCTTCTCCAACCCAATTGTCAACCTCATCCACCCGTGGCGAAAACTGTTTCATTAACAACCGAGGGTCTGGTGACCCTGAACTCGGGATGGAAGGACGGTATGGCCTAGAAGATTTCATGTGGTCATACCAAATCATTCCCGAGATGGTCGGGCTAGTACCTTTATGGTGCTTGTTACCGGAACGTACCGGATCTGCATCCGGCAAATGACCATCAACATCGATAACACTCCCACTCCATCGGGGAGTGTCCTTATCGCTACAACGGCAAAAACAAAAAACAACAACATAGAAACGTGAATTTGTTCATACTAAAACAAATTATTTATGTACTGTATAATAAGCTAATAAGCTAATTTGGTATCAATGATTCGACTACGAAGTGTTTATGTTGGGAGTATGGAGCCGATAGTCGGTCCATTGATCATGCAATTAAATGTGTTGTGTTTTGATACCGTGAATTTTGGCCTTAAGCCAGGTACTTACGTCAAAAGGTTACCACTTACTTACTTACTTAAGGCGGGGGTTGACGCATTACCTAATGGGTAATGCGTTCAGAGCCAGACCAGACGCAAAGCGGAAAAATCTTCAACCGCATCAGCTTACTTACTTTACTTAATTGATGCTTAACCGTCTAAACGGTTATGGCCGTCCAACAAGGCGCGCCAGTCGCTCCTTCGCTCCGCCAACCGGCGGCAATTGGTCACACCAAGGGAGATTAAATCGTTTTCCACCTGGTCCTTCCAACGGAGTGGGGGCCGCCCTCTACCTCTGCTTCCATAGGCGGGTTCCGATAGAAACACTTTCTTGGCCGGAGCATCATCCTTCATTCGCATAACATGCCCTAGCCGCTGCGTTTTAATTCGCTGGAATATCTTGATGTCTGCGATGTCTGTCCATAAATCTTTCGAAAAACTTTTCTCTCAAACACTCCCAAAGGCGCTTCATCTGCTGTTGTCATGGTCCATGCTTCTGCCCCATATAGCAGGACGGGTACGATAAGTGACTTGTAGAGTATGATTTTTGTTCGCCGAGAGAGGAATTTACTTTTCAATTGCCTACCTAGTCCAAAGTAGCATTTATTGGCAAGATTGATTCTTCGCTGGATTTCAGTGCTGATGTTGTTGCTAGTGTTGATGCTGGTTCCCAAATAAATGAAGTCTTTTACTATTTAGTAATTATGGCTGCCAACAGTAGCGTGGTTGCCAAGGCGCGTATGCACCGACTCTTTGCTCGATGACATCAGGTACCTCGCTTTGTCCTCATTCACCATCAAATACATCTTTACCGCTTCTTTTTCCAGTTAGGAGTAAGCAGAACTAACAGCGCGGGTGTTTAGACCGATGATATCAATGTCATCAGCATATGCCAGTAATTGCACGCTTTTATATAATATTGTTCCAGTGCGGTTAAGCTCTGCATCTAGTACAATTTTCTCCAGCATCAAATTAAAGTAATCGTACGATAGGGGGTCACCCTCTCTGAAGCCTCATTTAGTTTCGAACGGCTCGTAAAGGTTCTTCCCAATTCTGACTGAGCTGAAGGTGTTGCTCAACATCATTTTGCACAGCCGTATAAGCTTTGCGGGGAAACCAAATTCAGACATAACGGCATATAGGCAGCTACTTTTGATGCTGTCGAAGGCGGCTTTAAGTAGACGAAGTGGAGATGTGTGTCGATTCTCTTTTCACGGGGTTTTCCCAAGATTTGGCGCATTGTGAAAATCTGGTCGATGGTAGATTTACCAGGTCTGAAGCCGCACTGATAAATAAGGTCCAATCAGCCGGTTCACGGTGGGCTTCAGTCTTTCGCACAATACACTTGAAAGGACCTTATATGCGATATTACGAAGGCTGATTACACGATAGTTGGTGGATTTTGCAGTATCCCCTTCTTGTAGACAGGGCAAAGGATACTTAGATTCCAATCGTCGGGCATGCACTCGTCCGCCCATATTTTGCTAAGAAGCTGCTGCATGCGCCTTGCCAACTCCTCGCCGCCGTACTTGAATAGCTCCGCAGGCAATCCATCATCGAGGCCACGGCCTTGTTGTTTTTCACACCTGTTATTGCTATTCTAACTTCGTCATAATCAGGCGGGGGAACATATATCCCATCAACATCGATTGCGGGGTCGGGTTCGTCATCTCTGCGCGGTGAATCGCTGCCTCCATTTAGAAGAGCAGAAAAGTGTTCCCTCCATAATCTAAGCACTCTGTGGACATCAGTTACAAAGTCGCGGTTTTCGTTCCTACAGGATTTTGCCCCGGTCTTAAAACCTTCTGTCTCTCGCCGTATTTTTTGGTAAAATTTTCGGGAGTTATTCCTGGTGGCTAGCAGCTCAAACTCCTCGCACTCACGCCTTTCTGCGTCTGCTTTTTTCTTCCTGAAAAGGCGTCTCGTTTCCCTTTTTAACTCACTATAGCGTTCACACAGTCCTCTTGTTGCGCTCGCTTTTAACGTAGCCCTGTAGGCAGCGTCTTTTCTTTCGGTTGCTACGCGGCATTCTTCATCGTACCAATTTTTTTTTCGCCGGCATTACGGAGTGCTTTGGATATATGCTCCCACTGCTCCTGTATTCCTTCAGGATGAGTTGTGCTCTCAGAGTGCAGGTGTGAGAGTCGAGTTGCGAAGTCATTGGCAGTCTATTGTGATTGAAGCTTTTCGACGTCTAGCTTTCCTTGTGTTTTTTGTTCCTTGGTTACCACTAGCTAAACCTAAATAAGCAATAATAAATGCAAATTGAACAGCGCTTGGCCCATCCTCCAACTTTTCGTGCAAACGTATTTCGATTTCTATTAGCTCGCCTTATGTGCTCTTAGAATCTTTAAACAAAAGATAAAAATGTTTGAATGCAAGTCCCCACGCGATATTACGTATGTATGTTATTAGGGACTTCGACTGCTCCCGGCTTGTGAATATTTATGTGAAAAATTATGGCATTCCTTACAATCAGCATACGTGATTAATTCTACATTTGGTTTTTGTTATTTTTACGTTCCCACTGCAACTAACGCTAGAACAACTTTTCTCATTTCAAAGTTTCACTCAGCACACAGTTGACACACAGAAGTAAATACATATTTGCCGAAAACGAGAGGGGGTGTAAGGTTAATGCATTCGTTGTTGTCTTATGAAATCTTCATGAAAGTTAAAAGTTGAAAGTTTTCGTACCAACTACTTTTCACGTGTCGTTCGTGTTTGCATGAATTTGCGAAAATTTTCTTTTAAGTTGCTATGTGAATATGCCGCGTAGGAAAATTTCCTGTATGGGGATATAAAATCATCTAAAATACTTGTAAAATTTTAAATCAAGAAATCTTTCAGAAAAGATTGTTATAATCAAACAAGTAAGAAGGCTAAGTTCGAGTGTAACAAAACATTACATACTCAGCAGAGAGCTTTGGAGACAAAATAAGGGAAAATGACCATATACGAAAATATAGGAAGGTAACCCTGGAATGTGTTTGTATGACATGGGTATAAAATGGAAGGTAATAAAGAGCATTTTAAAAGGGAGTGAGCCATAGTTCTATAGGTGGACGCCATTTCGGGATATCGCCATAAAGGTGGACAAGGGGTGCCTCTAGAATGTGTTTTTACGATATGGGTATCAAATTAAAAGTATTAATGAGGGTTTTAAAAGGGAGTAGCCCTTAGTTGTATATGTGAAGGCGTTTTCGAGATATCGACCAATATGTGGACCAGGGTGACCCAGAACATCTTCTGTCGGGTACCGCTAATTTATTTATATATGTCATACCACGAACACTATTCCTGCCAAGATTCCAATAGCTTTTGATTTCGCCCGCCCGAGCGGAAGGACAGACGGTCGACTGTGTATAAAATCTGGGCGTGGCTTTAACCGATTTCGCCCATTTTCACAGAAAACAGTTATCGTCATAGAATCCATGCTCCTACCAAATTTCACAAGGATTAGTAAATTATTGTTCGACTTATGGCATTAAAAGTATTCTAGACGAATTAAATGAAAAAGGGCAGAGTTACGCCGATTTTGAAATTTTCTTTTATTATTGAATTTTGTTGCACCATATCATTACTGAAGTCGAATGTTGACATAATTTACTTTTATAATGTAAAGATATTAAATTTTTTGTTAAAATTTGACTTAAAAAAAAAATTGTTTAAAAGTGGGCGTGTTCGTCATCCGATTTCACAAATTTTTATTAAGCGCATATATAGTAATAGTGGTAACGTTCCTACCAAATTGCATCATGATATCTTTAACGACTGCCAAATTACAGCTTTAAATTTCCTTCTTTTAAAAGTGGGCGGTGCCACGCCCATTGTCCAACATTTTTCTAATTTTCTATTTTGCGTCATAAGGTCAACGCACCTACCAAGTTACGTCGCTTTATGCGTTTTTGGTAATGAATCATCGCACTTTTTCTGTTTTTCGAAATTTTCGATATCGAAAAGTGGGCGTGATTGTAGTCCGATTTCGTTCATTTTAAATAGCGATCTGAGATGAGCGCCGAGGAACCTACATACCAAATTTCATCAAGATATTCAAAATTTACTCAATTATCGTGTTTACGGACGGACGGACGGACATGGCTAAATGAATTTCTTTTTTCACCGAGATCATTTTCATATAGAAGTCTGTATCTATCTCGATTAGTTTATGCATTAGGGATTACCGTTATGCGAGCAAAGTTAATATACTCTGTGAGCTCTGCTCAGTTGAGTATAACAATGTTGTGCTGGCGAGGGACTCTGCCAGATAAAGAGGTGTAACATTGGTCCTTCCCATTAAGTGAAATAAAACACGAAACTTTACTTAAAACTTCCATATATTGGGTAGCTGGCTCACTGTGATATCACTGTATGAGCTAATACCCTTTCTTCCTTATATATGTAAAAAGCTGAACCAATCTGTACGTCTGCTGTAGCGCAGGAGCCAAGTTCTGCTAAACAGCCAATGAAGTGCTTGCTTAGACATTCCATGCGTGTCCTGGTTATAGCCGTGCATCTGCGGAGGAAATTTTCAGCACATTCTATGTCCGCCTCATCGAAATAGCTTCGACAGAAGTCGTTTGTTGGGATTTTAAGGTAAGAAAATTGAGATTGATACGGAACATTGTTCGGTTCGCATTTATACGAGGCCAAGTTTTTCAAGACATCTCTCAGGTGATTTCTTTGCTCATGACAGACATGACAAATTGTTTGCACGTGGCAAGAGGATGAGCGATATATCTTAACTGATTAACGTCGGTATGTCCAGTGACTTTCCTCGCTAGTTCATCACCGACACAGTACCCAGGTACACCACTGTGGCGTGGGACCCACATCAACATTGTGTTGTACGGAGAGGCTAGTTCGTTTAGCAACTGTCTGTATTTTATTTCAACTCTTGATGAAATGCTCTTGCCTTGAATAGATAGTAGCGATCGGGAAACCTTCTTATGTTTATTTCTATCCGAAAAACACTGCGATGCCTCAGTAGCCGAATACTTAGGGAGAGCGAGAGATCTTCGTCGTAGATACCGATACCCACGTTGCTATTCAGTTTGGAGCAATGCAAATCTGGAGCTTTTGTGGGTGTGGAGTGTAGTATCTCTGAATAAAGCATTTTGGCTCACCGCTACACCGAAGTCAACCAGCGGGCTGTGCTGGGCCTTTCAAGCCATCAAACCGCAATGCCATATAATTAGATAGGTCTGACGCCCGCGGTGTACAACTAATGCAAAATGTTTGCTAGTGGTAGTAGACCCTGCTTTGGAGGGTTGGAAATTAGCTATGGCCCCTTTGAATCTGACATCGAAATGTTAAGATAACTCCGAGGTATTTAACCTCTGCCGAGAGTAAGAACTCTACCCCGTTCAATTGACGTGATTTGCATGGTGGTATTTTGTAGCGTCTGGTGAATGTAACAATATCAGTCTTCCCAGAATTAACTTTTAGATTCTTTGCACGAGATCAATTATCTAATTGGATTAAGGCATTCGGAAATAACTCGCTAAGGATCTAAAAATGTGTTCCGGAAAATTTTATAGTGATGCCAGCGGCGTAAGTGAGAACTTTTCAACCGATTCCCCGTTCTATAGTAATAAGGTGTTCAGCGTTAGGTTTCCAAGTAGAGGAAACAGTAGACCTCCTTGGGGAGTGTCCCTGGATGGAGGGGTCTCTTAGACATGAAATGATACTTCTTGTCGTTAGAAGTTAATCTGCGAAATACACAAGTGATAGTTCCAACTGCAATAAGAAGGCAACACGTGCAATAAGAAGTCGACCAGGGGTTGCGGATAAACATTGGGAAATTTCTATATAGAGAAAGATACCAAGTGTGAAGTTGCTAAAGGCAATTTCTTTCTCTTTCTTACTGGTGATCGCGTTTAGTGCTGTCTGTTTGGGTTTACTTTTGGAGCTCGAGTGTGGAGAGATGAAAAGTTTTTGTATGTACAAGTTACTATTAATGTGTATATCCGGCAGCCATTCCAGAGTTTTGAGGAGAAAGGACGTAAGTTTTATCGGCGCTATCATTAGCCTATGTATGTGAACCCCGCCCTCCTTTAAGTATGAAAACTATCTTCGTCGTTGTCTACCTTTATGCACCTTTATTTTATAGATTTCCGAGAGCATGGGGCAAAGAATTCTACTTGCCACTTGTTATTCTGCGGGAAATGCATTATCGGTCCTAGGAGACTTGAAAGGATCCTAGGCCCATTCGACCTTGAAAAAAAAATACTTGGCACGATTTACCTCCGAGAAGATTTAGTCCAAGCTACTCTTCCAAGTTACATTGCACCTCTTTAAATTTTTCTTACAAATGCTTAAGGCCGACTCCGAACTGCATCTGCAGGGCAGATGAATTTTCACAATGAAGGTTTTCACGGCAGAAATACGCTCGTAGTGTTTGCCAAATCACTTCTGTGGTGCGAATCCGATTAGAGAAACTTCCATTTCAATGGTAGGCGGAGCACGCTACCTCCACACCACGGCGGCCGACCTTGTGATTGCCCCTTACAATTGCAAATTAATGGATATTCGACCGGAGGGTAATTGGATGTTAGTGGTATGTAACTCAACGCAGATGAGTTTTTCAAAAAGACCATTCATAGCGTGTTGGCCTCCGTGTTGCCCTCTATATTGTCGCAAAAGTTTTTCCATAGTCCCTTGGGCTTTCTTCACTGTCTTTTTGAAGATTTGAACGACATCTTTGTATGCTATCCTAACGCTGTATCTAACTTATTTTACACTGTCATAAATTCGTTTACTACAAATATCTTTTAAATTTTTCCTACAGGGCATGACTTGGCTAGTAACATTGCGCTTTAGATTGGTAGCAAGTTAACCTTTTAGCTATAAAATTAAAATTCATTACTGCCATTGTGCTGATATGGAAATGAGCCAGAGTAAATGCCCAACAGTTGTATGGTTTATTTGCCATTCGAATTATATAAATAGTTTAATTAATATTTGCAGCTCATTTGTTAAATTTTAGCCTGAAACAATAACTGACTTAAACTTCTCGAATAAACAATGAACTTTTAAACTTGGTTGATTTTCTGGAAGTCATGAGGAAGGAATAAAAGAAGAGCAATTGGAAACATTAAATTGTGTTTATTCGGTTAACCAAGTAAATTAGTATGGAGAATATGAACACAAACATCAACTAAGTGCATTGGTTATTTGATAGAAGGGCATATGCTTTGTGGTTTGTTAAGAGAAATTACCTCTTCAATAAATCAAAATTCTCGCATCTGCCTATTGTGATTCAGTTCAATTTATAGACGTCGGTCGGTTATCAACAGCTAAGAGTTGAATTTGTTACTCACACATACACACGCATATAGCTAACTAACCAAGTATGACTACAAATGTTCCAGAAGGCATTTTCGTGAAAAGTCTAAACCTTAGGAAAAATAGGTGAACGAGGCTAACTACGAGTATAAAAGTAGCGCGGTGCAAGTGGGAAAGTTATGAAGTCCTACTCCCAAAATAGTCTTAATAAAGGAGATATTGCTATACTGAATACTTGAGTTATTTATTCGACAGGTCGGCGATTCCAAAAATGGCAGAAGGTGCAAAATAAGCAGAATTTCAAAAATTCGCTACAATAGTTTGAGGACAGACATACCCGTTTACTAAACTTGGTGAAAATATCTTCTTAGGTTGATTAGTTTTATGGAACCATTACCTTGAAAGAGGCGCGGGCAAACCATTTTCACTATATTCGACAGCGCGCAGCGAAGTTGTTTCTTTGCTGATATATCTGAATTTAGTTCCCTCCAAAATTGACAAGGTGCTGCCCAATGATGCTGGGCAGCACCACCAGCTCCGTAAGTATTGGACAGGACCTCTCCGAGGTATTCCTAAGCAAGCGAGACTTCAGAAAAGGCGACTTCTTTTGAGTAGTCAATTCAAAAAGCAGAACTAAATCGGGATTGCACAACCTTTTAGCGGTAAATAAGAACAAGACGACGAACTTGCTGTCATCTTAGAATGAATCGGCGCATTCGTACTTTGGCAACCACGTCCCTCTTCACAGATTTAAATTGGATACCATCACCGACAGCAAAAACAATGTCCGTGATGCCGACGACGGTGAGTATCGAAGGAGGTTTATTGATGGGCTGTGGGGCTTTAGACAAATATGATCTGCCTTGGTACTCTTAATTTGTGGAGCTGAAAGATCGAGTCAATACAAAGAGAAGGCTCAGCTGTATGCCTGCACCAAATATTAATTGTATATCTCTTAAACAGGCTTCGTGGCAGCCAACTGACTTTTTCTTCGTTTTTCAATAAATTCGATAAGCAGCTTATACTACTCCCATAAGGTGCACCTTCCCTGCAGTGACACGCACTATTTGCAAACTGGCATAAAACTAACTCTATAAGAGGTAGCTCTAGTTCTAATTCAACTGAAACTTTTAACATTTGCATGCCTTTAGAATGCGTTCTGGTTCTGCAAACTGGTTGTAGATGGTACTGAGGTGGTAGCTGCCTCTTCTGAAGGAAAAATATCCAGTTCTGAACTGGTGTACAATTCAAGTTCGCCCTTAATCTCCTTTACATGCTTTCAACAGGAAAATTGAAATATTTTGTAGATGTTCAAACAGTTTTCACGAGCTTTACTTCACCTATATGTGCGGCATCGAAGGGCAGATAGTTTCAAGGCTTTTCATTGTTTTTTATGACGCGATTACGTGTCAAAGCGCTGATATGTGGCAAATTTAGTTCAAGCCCTAAAAGCAGACAACTATTCACGTCTTCTTGATAGCATACTCATAATGCATACTTCTAGAAAGCTTAGCTCTATGTCTCATACTAACTGGACATTTACAGCTTTTCAGTTTCCGCTACTCAGTTATTACCTGATTTCCTTTCAGTTTACTCTACTTTTTACTTCCTTTATATAAGCTTCCTTTGATGGTTTTTGCCAATTTTCATCCATTTTTGAGTAACTTCCCAGAGAGATGTAGTCTTGAAACTTGGAACACACATTTGAACTCGGATACGGTTTAACGTGGGAAAACACTTTGCTGGGTGGTCCCGAGATTCTGGAAGTTCTAGAAAAACATTCTAAGTCGTAAATTTTTCATTAGAGTTTTAAAGAACTTCCCGATAACTCATAGATCGGAAACTTTAAACGAAGTTTGTAATATTTAGGATAAAAGTGCGTTCTCTATGGGGCCAGGATCGAGTATTTGGAGATATTTAGAAAGTTCACTTACAAAATGTAGAATCTTGCGACCGCTATTTGAGTAACTTCCCGTGGAGTTAGAGTCTTGAAACTAAGAACATTGTCGCTAGGTAGTACAGATATTCTGAAAATTCAAACAATCGTTCGAAATTTTAAATTTTTCTTTCGTGCTTTCAGGAACGTCCCGGTAACCCAGTGACCTGGATCTTTAAACATAGCGTTGGGCTCTATAATATTGTAATATATACGACAAAGATTTTCTATATGGGACAGGCATCGAGATATTCAGAAATATTTAGAAAGTCCACTTACAAAATGTGAAATCTTGCTATTTGAGAAACTTCCAGTAAAGCCAGACGCTTGAAACTAAAAGAACACTTCAGCGAAAAATTAGTTTGCTAGGTGGTTCAGGGGTCGTGAAAATTAAAAAAAAACTTCCGAGCTTGGGAATTTTGTTTTTGAGTTTTAAGAATTCCTCGATAACCCATTGACCTGAAGCTTTTAAAGAAATTTTGTGCTCTATCAGGTTATAATGTTAAGGATAAAAGAGTTTTCTAGATGGAACAGGGATCAAGATATTTAAAAAGTCCACTTAGAATCTTGCGACCGCTAATTGAGTGACTTTCCGTAGAGCTAGATCCTTGAAACTGAGAACATAATTCAAAATATCATGTCAATACAATATGAGGGGAAAAAATTGGCGATAGATGGTCTAGGGATCGCGAAAATTCAAAAAACCCGTACGAACTTTGAAATTTTTCTTCCAGGAAATTCCCGCTAACTCTGAAAACTGAAACCTTGAACGAAGATTTGTACTGAATTAGGTTGAAGTATTAATATTAAGGATAAAAGAGTTTTCTAGATGAGACAGGGATCGAGATATTCAGAATATTTAAAAAGTACATTAAAAACACGTGGAATTTTGCGAACGCTATTGAGTAACTTTCCGTAGAGCTAGATTCTTAAAACTAAGAAAACACTTAAGAGCCACATGACTACGCAACATCAGGGCAAAAATATTGGAGTTTTAAGGAACTATTTGAGAATCCATGTTCAACAAGATTATGTCTGTGTTTAAGGAGACATTTTTCATTTCTTTTGGACCATTTATATAAAGGAAGTACTTAAAAATTGTGTATCGGCTCCTTATTATTATTTGCATCATCTAATCCGTTCTTTCTATTCGGATAACTTTTCACAAAGCTCTGCTATAGTTAGTGTTATGACGTAACACCACCTCTAAATCCAAATTGAAATAGACAGCAAAAAAAAGTAACAAAACCCACTCATTCTCATGCATTGTTATCGCGAATCAAAAGCCACAAAAACAATGCAAACCACAAAGTGAACGTAGCTAAAATGAATGCAGCAACTGCATTTGGCTTGGCATGCACATTTTGACAGCTGGATTTGTTGCCAACAAAAGTCAAAACTGTCAGCAATGGTGCAAGGATTTACGCATCGAAAATTTGAGCCGGCATTTCTTTACTCACTTTCCTTCTCGCTATGTTTGCTCTATTATCAAAAATCACAGGCATTGATTTTTCGCGTTTCTCTATTTAAATTTTAGGACCTTTTTTGTGATGTATTGTAAAACTCATTTACATGGAAAAAGCTATCAGAAAATCCGTCTACCAAATTGAGTAGTTGAAGTATACAACATAGCTTATGGTAATTTGGAAGGCATTGAAAGGATCGAAGTAGCATTCATATTGGTTTGAGTATATTATCTATATGTATGCGAATGAGTACTTAAGTACCCTGCAAAAAATGCAAATAGTGAGGAATGAATCCGGGGTAGTCGCAAAGGAGTATGCGACTATAATCAGTTCTGATCTCTTTATATGGGTTGAAGTGGTCCCTTCTGTTTGAGCGTGTCCTATGGAGAGACCAATTGTACCTGTTTATGCCTGAACGGGTATTGTTGGGCAGATCCTTTTCGCAATGTTCAACACTTCCTTTTTGTAACCCTTTGGGTACTGTTCCATACTGTTCGACACGCCCACTTTTTACCATTACGGGAACTTTCGGACAGATCTTTTCTTTACTGTTCGACACTTTGTCTTTATTTCTCTATGGGAAGTGTCCGATAGGCCCTTTTTGTATCCATACGGTTAGTGCCAGACATATTCTCTTCGTGCCTCTACAGCCAGAGTCCTACAAGTCACTTTTGTTCGCCTGTGGGTACTGTCCTCTTTCTATCCGTACGGAATTTTTTACGGATTTTATAATTTTTGAAACTCTAATACAATACTTTAAATTTTTTTTTTTTCATATTGGCATTGTACAACAATAAAACAAAACAAATATTACGATAATGGAAGATATGATCCTAATATTTTAGGTTCGGTATAGAGATCCGCATTTTTCTTAACTAAAGCTATTCAATCACATTTAATCTTTTTATTTTATAAATTTCATTTCTGTTTGTTTTTTATTGTTTTTCTCAATTGGCTACATAAATTTAAAACTGCCTGATGCGACATATATATTTAAAAGGGACTAAAGGGGATCAAGCGCAGACCCTCTTTAGGGATTTATCGCACAATTTTTTACAGGGTATACATACTCGAATCTTATACGAAAGTCATGCGTTCAAGTTGCGGTACAAGCAACAACAAATATCTTCAGAAAAAGTTTTTATAAACAGAGTCACCCCTCGGCAATGGTTTGGCAAGCGAAAATTCGTCTGAATTGCAAATAACGTTCAGGGACGTCTTAAAAAATTTAGGTCCCGTTCCGCCAATTTGTGGCCCAAATAAAAAGCAACAGGGCACATATTGGAAGCGAAGCTTGGGCCAACTCTCCTCGGAGGGATATCGCGCCAGGCTATTATTGTTATTACGAATGAAGGCATGCGAAAATGGAAGTTTCCATAGCTTAACTCAATACTATTATAATCAAGAGGAGTTGACTTAATGAGCTGCCAAACCTGTTTCGCACTAAAGCTTTCAGTAGGAAAGGTTTCTGTACCACCATAGAAGAAAGGTCTTTTCGTTCCTCGTAATTGGGCTTGTTTCCACAGACTTGCTACCACAGATCAGACAGAGTTTGCGGATTTAGTTGACGTTCTCTTTCTACCAAACCTGGCACAGATTATCTTGTCGAATACATTTCGAGACGATCGCTTTTTTTATATACCGTGTATTTGTTTCTAATCTTATATTCCCTACACGGACTTCAATTTTTATTCCAACTCCGAACGGCAAATTTTTTTTCAAAAGCTTTTCATGGGAGAAATACAATGAAAGAGGCTGCCAAAACGCTATGTTGCCCCCACTTTTGAAAAAATTTCCTAAAATACCGTTGGCATGCAGCTACTTGACTATTCTCATGTTTGAACTTATTTCTAACGTTTAAATTTCAGCCGGTGATCAATTTGGCAAGTTGATGCGCCTCCTCGGCACTGCGTGTCATGTAAGCTAAAGAAATGGAACAGCTTCGGCCAGTTTGTTGTTTAACTTGAACACTGTATGTACAAACATCATGATAAATGGAAGAACCAACAACTCTTAAAGCAATTTGACAACAAAAACTTCGGATAATGAGACAAGGCACAAGCTGACATCGCAATCATCACATAGATACAAGACCATTAAAACTTGGTTCATTTACTGGAGATGTCACGCAAAACAAACATAGTTTCGGTGTCACATTGGTGGAGGGAGGAAGACTTCCCCAAGAATTACTGTCGCTCACTCCATCTACAACCACGTAGCGACGAAGGGTAAAAGGGGGCGAAAGACGTATTATACATATATGGCAGGAACGGGGATCCGACCGCTAGATCTGCCATGATGTGAAAATTGTAATAGGTGACTTCAATGCCAGGGTGAACAAAGAAAGTGTTTTTTGTTCCATAATTTTAAAGTTCAGTCTCTGCTAATTAATCACACTTAAATGATTGAGGATGATCGAAAGTGTGGACGAACGATGGATGGTTGGTACTAAAGGTATATTGCCATTAGCATAATGGTGATGGACGGATGGATTTTGATGTGCACACTATCCGAGGATGCGTCTGCCTCTGTGCATCTAAAAGCAAGAAACAAAATTTACAGAGAAAGTTTGGTGTGATTTCGCAACACGACTCTGAGACCGCTTCTCTAAGAGCACAAGTCAAACCAACCAATGAAAAGCGGTGGCAGTGGCAGTATATTTCTAGAGCACTTGTTGCGCTCGCCGGAGAAAAAATTGGCTTCCGAAAACCATGAAGCCAAAACAGCAACGAAAGGAAAAACGCTGCCTACATGGAAACTATACGATCGAACGCAATAAAAAGAATATATGTGGGGTACCGCCAGTCGAAAACGGAAAGGAGACTACTTTTCATGAAGAAATAAGCAGTTGCAGGAAAACGTGAGTGCGAGCAGCTTGACCTCTTAGCCACAAGAACTTCGACGACACGCAAAAGGTTTTAAGCCCGGGACAAATACGTATAGAAAAAACTGCAACTTGGTAGCCAAAGTGCAGAGGTCACTTAGATAATGGAGGAAGCTCTACTATACGAACAATACTGAAGCCATTCGATGGAAATAATGTCCCCCCATCTGACTGTGACTAGGAATGAACAGCGGAAATAGCTCTCTTGTTCGTACCTAGTCAAATACGGTGGGGATCACTTGGTAAAGCGTATGCATCGACTTCAAACAAAAGCACCTAACACTCACTCCTTCTGGACTCGCCTAAAATTTTGCTCTCTTTATTTCACTTATTTCTATAAAGCTAAAATACTGGATCTTCTTTTCAAACAATATGTTCATCCCATCCAAAAGATTACCAGCACCATTCATTTTTCGCGTGGAAGACTTACTCACGGAATGTAGATTTTTTATGTAATAAGCTGAAGTACGCAGACATTTGAAATGTTATAGTCTTCTACGAACGGAATATTGTTGTCTTTTGTTGAGAGTCGCGATATGAACATATTTGGAGCTGTCTTCTAGCCCATCTTCGGAACATTCCCTTAACTCTGCATGTGACTAAGAGCACGGAACGACATTCAATGATATGGTAAGAGGACTTATACAGAACATAAGGACATCCAATCGAGTGATAGAAGGCGACCATATATTGACCTAGGAATGTTACAGTGGCTACAATGGTTCAAATATGGAAAAATTAATAGTTAATTGCCTATATTGAAATCATTTCGAGTCAAACAGTTTTTTCGGCTTCTCGGCTCTCGCAGTGGCTTACGGAGGATGCCAAAGAATATAATATTACCCAGGAAAAAATCGGTAATCGCTACTAAGGGTAATCGCTTCTAAGGTAATGTCTTCTAAGGGTAGTTTCACTTCATATATATATATACTCCTGCTCATATTAATAGGTACAAAATTGGAACTTATTTTATTCGTAAAGTATATCTAATTATGTATTTTTAATAATTTTCATTTAAAATTTATCATAGTCTTAAGCAGAAACTGAACAAGTAGTATTGCCGCTTAACTTAAGATGATGTTATGGAAATGAACATAATGGCAAGGTTGAACTCTAGTCAACTTTAAATGTAGTTTAAGCACGCACTGAAAAACTGAGCATTGTTCTGGCATGGTTATAGTTTAATGACCACCCTGGTTACAAGAAATTTTACAATCTTTTGGGTGGTCTATCTGCAAAAGTTTGTAAATAGTAATGTTACCAGAAGATAATAAGAATGTAACCATGGCAAAATAAGGGGGTAAATCGAGTTATTAAAGAGCTGACAATTCACTTTTTAAAAGATGTTTATTTTATATATGTTTACAAACTTTTCAAATTTTTATTTCAGATGCTGCTCACAAGTTGGGAATTGGGGAAAAGGAATGCAAAGACCAGCTGCGACACGCAATGAAGGCCGTAAAGAACCGCTACCCCAAGGCCTCATGATTAAAGAGAAAGCACACCGAAGCTACTCCCGAATAAAAGCAACGAAATAAAACCAAAATAATGTTATGTTATAAAATGTTTAATTTAAATAAGTATGTATGCAAGACAATTTTTATTATCTGTGACAATCAGGGACTAGAAATAATGATTTTTTTTTTTTTTTTTTTTACTCAATAATGAATTTTTCATAATAAATCTAAAAGAGTCATATATCCTGAACTATGCTGAATTTCGCCTTAAACATTTGAACGAACACCCTCTTGCTCTGAAATTGCTGATAACAAAGAAAAGCTATTGAAAATGCTACTATAAGTGGCGGAAAATCGGTTTGAATTAAATACCTCCTCCCCCATTTAAAGTAAAATTTTCAAAAACTTAACTTTAGTATGAAGAATTGTAAATTTTTAAGGCGAAATTCCGCATAGTTGAGGATATATGTCTCTTTGAGTTTTATTATGAAAAACTGATTCTTGAGTATATTAAAAAAATAATCATAATTTGCAGTCCCTCGTAATAATTGGTAATTAATTTGTAAGATCTGCTATCAATAAAGATAAAATAAAATGTAAACTTTTTAAAACACTGTTTTTATTATAAAAGTATGTGTTTTCGAAGAAAAAGTACATGAAAACTACTCCAAAAACCAGTTTTCATAGAATTAAAAAAAATAGTTCTTAGAATATAAATATTTTTTCTTAAAATCTATGAACCCATTCATAGAATATAAGAAAAAATATATATATTCTAAGAAATATTTTTTAAATTCTATGAACACCGGTTTTTGAAGAGGTTTTCATGAAATGTTTGGTTCAGTCTAGTTCTAGGTGTTTCATTCTATTTCTTTGCAAGGCATTCTTGCTTCGCTTCTATAGATTTAATATAGGAAGGCATTCTAAACCTTCTTCTCCGGAAGGGGTTCTTGATTCGCTTCTAAAGATTTAATATAGGGAAGCATTCTAAACCCTCTTCTCCGGAAGGGGTTCTTGCTTCGATACCATGGGTTTTCATGAAAAAGGGCGTTCTGCAATTGTTTCTACCGAAGTCATTCTTGCTTTGCTTATATGGATTAAATATAGCAAGGCGTTCTACATCCGCTTCTCTGTAAGGAATGCTGCAGTAGCTTCTTCAATAGTAGCTTTAATTGGTTCTCAGTTCGTTTGACGGTGGTCCAAAAAGTAGCGGCTTACCTCCAATGATATGCCCATGTTTAAGTAATAAAGAAAAGAAGCGAAAGGGGAAGCGATTCCGAAAATTTATTTCGATTCCTCTTTCCCTTCTAAGGTAATCGTGTTTTTTGCTGGGTAGGGCAAAAAATTTGTGGTGGACCAGCCGGATTTCAAAGTCCTTGTGAGCATGTTTAAATATGGACGCAATATCTTAGCATTCTCAAACCAGTTATGCAGTAAGATTACTTGAGAGTACTGTTATTCTCACCTACATATGTTTAAGCAAAAGTGTATACCAACCATTTCTCTTTGCACAAGTCGTCAACGTGACCACACATGAATTCATATTTTTTTTTTTTTTTTTTTTTTTGTGCCATACATTTAGGATATTCAGTTCAAATAAAAGACTTCTTTGATTTTTAAGTTTTATTATAAGTAAAATACTTATCACTTATTTTGTAAACTATTTTTAAATTAATTAATATTCAGTTTAATTTTATCAATTCAGTTTTATTATTTCATTACACCCTTTAGAGCCTTTTTATGTTGCAAACTTTTCCGTTCACCGTCCGATCTGTACTGTCCGTTTTTAATATTTTCACATTTCTCAACTTTTGTATTTCGTCCTTTTCGTTCGTTAAGTGTTTTTCATAAGGTGAGTACGCATCGTACGTCATTACTTAAGGTGAGTACGTCTATGTCAGTAATAGGTCAAACCACATTCAGCGCTACATTCGGCCATCCTGCTTTCATTCGGCCTCGAATGAATCGGCCCATTTTTTCATGTACTCCGCAACTGTCGAAGACTTTTCTGATCTAAGTAGCTTAGTTATCCTATAGGGACCTAAAAACTTTGGTTTCAATTTTAATCCCGAACCAAATTGGGTTCTTTTAATCGCTACCAAATCGTTTAATTTGTAAACTGTTTCCTTTTTACGGCGAAGGTTATAACATCGGCGGTTTTCTTCCTGAATTTTTTTAATATTTTCTTTGGCTTGTCCACGTACTTCATCGCGAGATTCGTTCAATTCATCTACGGCTGCGTCTTCAAGAAATTCTTTCAACTGTGGCATGTCGGCCGTACGCATATCGAGTCCTGTTATTATTTTAAACGGGGACTGCTTTGTGCTACGTGGTGGCGTATTATTGATAAATTGTTGGATTAGTTCTATGTGTTTGTACCAACTACACGGGGTTGATACGCACAGTTTTGATAGCATAGGTATGACGACCTTATGCATCCTCTCGACCTGTCCGTTTCCCCGAGGAACACCATTGGTTATCAGCAAATGCTGGATATGTTTACCCTCGCAATATTCCTTAAATAAGTTTGATGTAAAGGCTGCACCCCTATCCGTAATTATGCGTCTGGGATTGCCAAACACCGCTGTCTGTTTCTTCAGCCTTTCTACTACAGCTTCTGCTCCCGTATTCTTTGTTGGGTATAGCCATACGAATTTGCTAAAAGCATCGACTACCACTACAATGTAGTTATACGACTTACTGGTCGCTTCCAATGGTCCTACGTGATCTAAATGGTATGTATTTAGAGGTGTATCTTCCTTATCAATGGCATTTAAAAACCCTTCTTTCCTCCCTAACTTTCCTTCACTGACTATGCATTCAACACAGCTTCGAACTATCTGTTCAACTTTAGTATTGACTTGGGGAATATAATATGATTTCTCTAGCATGAGTTGGGTTTTCTTTATTGAGAAATGTCCCTGTCTATGTGCTAGCTTAATAATCTCATCTTCCATAGTCTTTGGTATAACTATTAGTTCCTTATCTGGGTTCTTAAAAAGGATATCATATTGTATGTAATAATCTTCATAACTATCCTTTTCCAAAATTTTCCGGATGGCTTACGTCCACACATCTTTGAGTTGTGCTTGCTTCAGTCGAAACTTTAGTGAGTCTTCTAACATTAAGCAATACACCCTACTTAATGCATCCACATGTAACATTTTAGATCCTGCCCTGTGCTCAACTTCATAATTGAAATCCTGAAGAAACAATGCCCACCTTGCAACCTTCGGTGGTACGTCATTTCTTTTAAGGGTCATTGTTAATGCGTTACAGTCAGTAACGATTTTAAATTTAATTCCTAACAAGTAAATTCTCCACTTCTTTAGCGCCTCAATAATCGCTAGGACCTCTAGCTCATACGATGGGTAATTTTCTTCCACAGGTTTAGTTTTACGGCTCATGTATTGCACCGGGTGCAGCTGCTGATCGTCGGGATCTTTTTGAAGCAATATGGCTCCATACCCGAATTTGCTTGCATCCGTATGAAATTCGGTTACTGCGTTTTGTGAGAAGAGTCGTAATACATTTGCTCTCTGTAATTGGGTTTTTAATTGCTCGAAAGCGGCAACTTCTTCATTTCCTAGCTTAAATTCTGCATCTTTCCTCAAAAGGTTTGATAAAGACCTAGCTATTGTTGCAAAACCCTCTACAAAACGACGGAAATGGGACGTTAATCCTAGAAACCTCTGTAAACTCTTTCTGTCTCTGGGCAGAGGAAAGTTTCTTACCACAGCAGTCTTCTCGTCTCATATCTTTACCGTGCCATTCTCAATGATGTAGCCCAAAAACTCGACTCTTCGTTTTAAGAACTGACACTTTTTCCACTTTATTTGTAATCCGTATGACGCACTAACCTGCAGAACCTCTTTTAATTTGTCCATTCCTTCAGCTTCGTCTATTGAGGGAATTATCAGATCATCCATGTACGTGATCACTTTCCCTTTTGCGATTAAATCTCTGAAAACTGCATTCACATACCTACAAAAAACTGCAGGAGAATTTGAAATACCGAACGGAACTACCCGAAATTCATACTGGCCGGTCGTAGTAACAAAGGAAGTGTACTTACGAGATAAAGGATCCACCGGTACATGAAAGAAACCGTTGGACAAATCTAGCGTGGTGAAAACACGGCTACCTTGAAGTCTATCCAATACATCATCCATTAATATCATAGGGAAATTGTCTCTTATGATTTTTTTATTTAGTTGCCTATAATCGCAGCATAAGCGTTTGCTTCCATCCTTTTTAGGTACAACTACCACTGGGACAGCGTAATTGGAATTACTAACTTGTATTATTTTCTCTTTTAACCATTCTTCTACTTGCTTATCAACAAAACAATGATCGTTAAAGGGAATACGTCTTGGTCGCTGATAAACTGGGACATCGTCGGATAGAGCGATTTCCATTTTAACGGGTGCTACTAAATTTCCTATAGGTTTATATCTATCTACTAGACTTTCTATTTCTTTAGCCAAATTCTTATGTAAATGCTCTACGCTGAGACTGCTTTTTTCTTCAACTTCCCCTAAATTCAAAATGTCAAACTCTCTTATCCAACCTGTGGTTTTGTCTACTACTGAACTTGATTCTGTCAGTTTACCATTTTCTGAATCCCTGCTTTTGAAAATGACCTCTTTCTCGGTTAGGATAATGTCTACATTTTTTAAAATTGCTTTTCCAATCATCGCAGCGAATTGTATATCCTGTTCTTTGACAACATGAAATGTAATATTTAGTGATAACTTATCTACATGGTCAAAGCTTCATAACTACCTATCCTCTCAATGATATTCGCGCAGGCGCTGTGAAACCTGCGCTTATCATTACTTAATTTTCCTTCATACCCACTTAGTAACAGGGTGTCATAGCGTATTAGATTTAATGAACATCCTGAGTCTATTAATGCTTCGAATTTGAAGTCATTGATTATAATAGTTTTAAAATGCAATTCTTCTCTGACTCTCTCAATAACCGGCTGAAAGTTCTCATTGCCTAAGGTGTTAATTGTGGTTGCCTCTTTCTTGACTTCTTTTTGGGCTTTACCCTTGCATTCGAATGATCGGTGTCCCATTTCATTACATTTAAAATATTTATATTGCTTCTTTGGGCAATTTGGTGCAATATGCGACTTATCGCCGCACTTAAAACATCTTTTCGCTTGTTCATCTTTTGGTTTCACGGATACCACATTACTTTTTTTAACTATTTCGGTAGATGCTGCTCTACCTGACCCTATTGCCGGTTTGCGCACCTTTTCATAAACTTTAATTTGCTCCTTTAACTCCTCAATGCTCTTAGCCTGATACAACGTCGATTTGTTAAACCGTGAGTCAGGGATTCCCTCAATAAAATAATCGATTAAGCTGGCCTCATCTATTGTTATTTGTTTTCCTATTTCCATTAAACTATACAGATACTCGCGTAAGGACTCGTTGGCATGTTTACGTCGATTTCGTAGAATTTTGTGAACTTCAGACGTAGACAGTTTTGAACCAAATTCTTTAATCAGCTCATTTTTCAGCGATAACCAGTCACTCACCGACGTTTGGCTTCTTATAAAAAGCTTAGCTGCTCCGCGTAGAAGCTGTTTACCATAAACAAATTTTTTCAAATCATTCCAACCTACTATAGCTGCATTATTTTCAAATTCCGTTATCCAAAACCGTATATCTAGTGACCCTTTGCCTGAAAAAGTACTAACGCTATCGCCCATATCTTTAAGGGTAAAATGCTGTGGCTGCATGAGGAACTGAGGAGAACTTACGATACCGATGCCTTGAGTATCGTCATACACGGACTAGGTCGACCCATTGCGACTAAGCTCATTTCGTGAAGTAGTCTGTCCTGCAATTCGCATTTTTATCCCGAGGTCGATAGGTTTAATTCACGTAATTTGTCTTTAATACCACTAACAGTTAAAGCTAATATATCGTTTACTTCCATTTTAAAATATTTCGAAATTTATTTGTAATAAAATATAGTTTAATTTTGTGTTAAAAATAATACCAAACAAATCTTCTTGTGCTAATTAATGTGTGAGAAAAAAAATACGTATAGATCAATTCAATTTAGTGAAGCAAACAAGCATATGTATTAATTCAAAATTCGTACATTTGTTCTTATAAAAATTTTCCTTACGTTTAAATTACTGCTCGTCTTTTTTTTTTTTTCTAAGTGTGTGAACATACAAAACCCTTTCGTTTTATTTTACATATGTTTTCAATTCAATTTTGATTTTGTTTTTCTGTTTACTTCTTCAAGCTTTTCACTTTTTCTTTCTCTTACCAATGACAATGCATACATATATGGATGTATACAGTATTGATTTGATTAATTTTGCTTTTAGCTTCTACTTCTTACCATTTATTTCTTCACATTGCTTCATTTTCTGTGTTTAATGTCACAAATTTTCGTTACTCTTTTCGTACTTTGCTTCTTTTTTTTTTTCAATCACGTTCTTTTCACTCTTTTCTCGCTAATAGCTTCTTACATTTTTACACATTGCTTCTTCTTACAACATATTTCTTATTATTTTTATTCCTTTTTGTTTTGCTCTACTCCCTTTACTATTCACATTTTACTTCTTTTAACTTCTCTACGATATATTCTTCTTCTATTACCTTCTTTGCAATATCTTCTTCTTACCTTTTCTCAACTTCTTTACAAAATTCACTTCGTATTTCTTTTACCTTCTTTACAACTTTTTCTTCTTGCTTCTTTTGACTTCTTTAAAATATTTTCTTCTTGCTTTTTCTCAAATTACTTCTTGACAAAATTTACTTCGTGCTTCTTTTAACTTCTTTACAATGTTCACTTCGTGCTTCTTTACAATATTTTCTTCTTGCTTCATTATACATCACTTTTCGCATTTCAGATTAGTAACAGCATACACACAAGAAATTTAATATGTGCAAAATTTAAAATTTTCAAACTTATTGTACTGAGTTATAAACAATTTTAATAGATTTTGTAATCACATTAACTGCTTGACGTTTCTTATTGTTGTAGTTTCTCACCCTTGCTCTCGTTGCTACTGATTTCTGCTGTCTGTATATCTCTTTCGTGTTATTTACGCTTTGTCTCCTTCCTTCATATTACACCGACTAGCGTCGTCCAAAATTTGAAAATTTTGTCGCTGAGTAGATATTCTCATGTTCGGTTTAGCCGAATATACACTTTTACTGTTTGTGTCGTCTAGCGTCGGTTGCAATGGCTTTGCGTCGACTACTACGTTGCTGTACTGCTTTTGGCGTCACTGGTACTGCTGTGCATGGACAAACTCTTCCGGATTGATTAGCTTCATTTCTAGAATTTTCCACTTGCGCATATTCATACATACAAGTGGGTTAAGGCGTGCTTTTTTTTATGAGATGGTACAACTGTATTTGGCTTCACAAGCGTTTTAATTGCGTTTTTTTTTTTTTATTTTCCAACTTATTCTTTATTATAATTTTTAGAAAAGTTTTTGTTCGCAAAATTAAGCTTATTGCGTTTAATGAATTAAAAGTGTCGCTACTTTTATGTCACTTAAGCTCAATTGTTGGTAACAATCCTGGTTGAGCCCCCAAATTTGTAGGATATTCAGTTCAAATAAAAGACTTCTTTGATTTTTAAGTTTTATTATAAATAAAATACTTATCACTTATTTTGTAAACTATTTTTAAATTAATTAATATTCAGTTTAATTTTATCAATTCAGTTTTATTATTTAATTACACCCTTTAGAGCCTTTTTATGTTGCCTAACTTTTCCTTTCACCGTCCGATCTGTACTGTCCGTTTTTAATATTTTCACATCTCTCAACTTTTGTATTTCGTTCTTTTCGTTCGTTAAGTGTTTTTCATAAGGTGAGTACGCATCGTACGTCATTACTTAAGGTGAGTACGTCTATGTCAGTAATAGGTCAAACCACATTCCGCGCTACATGCATTGGATTACACATAAGATGTCTCAGATCTCGGTACAAACGTCTTTCTAACAGTATCGCGGAGGTAAAGAAGGCGAACATTTCAAGTGCCGTGTACGTCTTCTCAAACTAAGCTCACTACCAACCTAACCTTTTCTCAGAATGACAACTGTTATCCAATCAAAGTTATAACACCATTATGTACAAACGCACGCTGGGTATACAAATTAGAAACTAAATGATTTCTCAAAATTCATTCCATTTGTGGAATCTGTCCAACGGTTAAGCAAAAAAAATTTGATTTTATTGCTGTCAAAGCTTAATATATGACATTTAAGAAAAATTGTTTGTAATAAAGTTTTTGTTTAAATATTTAAAAAGACCAAAAAATATTACATTTGTATTGGAGAATGAAATAGCAGTGTAAAAGCAAGGTAAAATTGAACGAAGATTCTACTGACAAGCTGTCAATAAATGCAATCGTAACTGTCAGTAGAGACACTCGAATTGCATTCAGGCGGAAGGAAATGCATTTCCTGCATTCATTTCTAAGAAACATTTTTTTAGATTTATATGTGATTGTGTTGCAGCAAAAAGTATATACTCACTAACGAAAGTGTGTAAATATATATTTACTTACATGTTTTTCTAATTATTTGTATACACGAAAAGAAAAATGTGGAATTTGTGTTTTTTCATTTAAATAAAAAAAAATTTAATTAGGATCTTTTTAAATTCATTTTCGGCATGAAACAATTTTGGATTTTGAATAATTTTTAATTTGTTTTACATAAGAAAATATGCGCAAATTTTGCATTATTTTTGAAGATAGGAATGAACTGTATGAATTTATTTGCTCCTTCCTGCAGCTCTTTAGCGTTTTATACTATTAAAATGAAATTTCTCAGTTATGGCTATTGTGGCGAATATTAGCAATTTCGATACATCACTATGCCGCTAGTAAATAAATGATGGACAATAAGAACAGCAAAGCAAGCAGTCACATATGTACAAGAAGAAGAGAAAACATACACACAAACATGAACACAGCAATAAACAACAAATATTACTCAGCCATATAAACACATATGCATAAAAGGCAAGAGTGAGAGCGCATAAGAGCTCAGATGTTATTACATATACATGTTAATACAATCTAAAATCGCAAAAGTTATTACTCACGCATATAACTAGAAGAAAAATGAACATGATATACAGACATGAGAAATAAATAAGCAACTGTTCGAGAAACGCTGTTCGTGAAAAGCCCAGACCCTCGGAAAATTGATGAACTGGGAGCTGAGAGTATAAAAGCCGCGCAAGCTGAGGAATAATCAATAAGTAGAATTTAAAACGTTGTGAAGTACGCAAGTATAATGCGGAGTACTACTGCAATAGCTGTTAATAAAAACATTAATATTTGAATATTTAAGTTATTTATTTGACAGTTTAGCGATTCGAGCGATAACAGAAGAAATTCCTAAATTTCGTAACACTATCAATATGAGTACTTCGCATTTTTTTTTTTTTTTTCAATGTTAATTTCACTATATTATTTTACCTGTGCATATACTTACGTTTCATATGTATGCACACGCCTAATAACTTTGATATATTCTGCACATTTTCTTTGGAGAAAGCTCAAATAATTTTGGTTTGAATATTTGCAGACGTATTGTAAGCACTTGTCTGCATCCCAGCTGCGGACGATACGGGTACTGAGCTACTGATCTCATCTGCTTTTTAAGATTCAAAAGTGAAGTTTTTCAATGATTTGACAGTAGCTGTCAAATTTTGAACTTGTGCTTTTTTACAGAAAATACAAACCAGGTCTCATTCTAAGGGAAAAGCTGTAGCAAAATCTTCAACTTTTACACCCGATTTTGTGTATTTTAAAAATAAAACCGTCTTCTGCTTCAAAGTGAAAAAATAATACAATAAATGAAATGCTCCTTCTTTTTCTGGGCATAGCTCCCCACTTTTTGGACCTGAAGCTTAATAAACTGCAGGAATTAGTACCGTAACTAGTGCCCAAAGTGATGGTTGTAGCCGATGGCGCAGAAATATTTTGCTAAATTTTTTACTCTTATCTAAGTATCTGGGATAAAATGCTACGCCATACAAAGGGGAGAGAAGGCTTTGAAGAGATTTACAAGGTATTAACGAAACAGCTGTCGCCTTGTCCGTCCTGCAGTGGAATTCACTAACTTATAACGATGCGATTTGTCAAGATTTCAATTAACGATTTTGTCGCTTGCCTAATCGATTGTATTATTCACTAACTTAGTTTTAACGAATCGAAATAAATGGCATTTATATTTCGTTTTAATATTAGAAAGGTGGCAGCACAGCTTAACGAAACCTAAAAAATGCGAAAAGTACAAAAGGAGTGCCAAAAATAAATAAATTCCGTAGAGTAACTGCTTTTAAAAGTTTGTACATATTTTAGCAAAAGGTAAGTAAATGCGGTATTAATTCCTTTTTTTCTCTGTTGATATCGTAGTTATTCTTGTACTCATTAATTGACCATCAATTTGAGAAATAATATCATGAGCCAAGTCTGGGGTTAGTCGGTACAGATTCGAAACTCCGTTGCATTCAAATGGAATGGGTTATCTACTTCTCTAAAGTGTCTGTCCACTGGAGATGGACTTAGTAATTCTTCATCTTGTGATAAAATTTACGCCAAGTACACAAGTTCGTGTTTGAAAGTATATAATTAAAGTTCCGATTTTCTTTTTTAACTAAAATTGCCAGAAATAATAATATCGTGATTTTTAACGCAGCCAATTTACTTGCCATTTATTTAACAACAGAACTGATCATCGATAAACGAATATCCATAAAAATAGTTACTGAATAACGAAATCGTTATAGTTATGGATTCGCAAATAAAGCGATGGCAAATGTCGTTAAAAAAGTTAGTAAATTCCGCTACTGATGTCACGTGGTTTAAAATTTTCCCAAAATATTAAATAATATATAAATTCAAAATTGCATCAAATAAAGGTTTTCTTACATTTAAAGCAATAAGGGCAACCCGGCTTAACTCATATAAATTAAATTAAATTTAATAAAACTAAGTTAAAATAAAATAATATAAAACAAGATTTTAATTTAAAGTTTTTTCCCAATAAAACCAAAATAATAATTGAATAATAATTGAATAACAATTATTATTTACCAGTGTTAAGCTCATTAAATCTTAAAAAATAAAATTAAATTAAATCTTAAAAAATTTAATTAAATTAAATTAAATTAACAATTTTTGTTGTTATATCGCCCTACTGATTTTAAGATCGCGGGTTCGAATCGAGCTCAAGGCCTAACAATAATTTTTTATCATTATTATTGTTATTATAAATTTTTTCTTAATTGAAAAAATTTTTAAATTAGAATAGAAGAAAGAAAAAATTTAGACAACTGCCAAAGCTCGTTGTATAGATCCATTTCGGGAACTGCTAAATTCCTTCATCGGCAACGTTTAGGCGCCGCTGCTATAACCATTCAGCCATCACAGCGGTTTTTTGTTTGTCTTCATTTTTTTTTATCATAACAATAATAATGATAAAAAATTATTGTTAGGCCTTGAGCTCGATTCGAACCCGCGAAATTAAATTAAGTTAAACTAAATTAAATTAAATAAAATTAAATTAACTAACATAAAATAGAATAAAATAAAATAAAATAAAATAAAATAAAATAAGATAAAATAAAATAAAACAAAATAGAATTAAATTAAATTAAATGAAATGAAATAAAATAAAATTAAATAAAACGGAATAGCATAAAATAAAATAAAATAATTCAAGGTTCGATTCGAGCTCAAGGCCAGAACAATAATTTTTTTCTAATGATAATTATTGTTATTTTTTAATTTTTCTAAATTTAAAAATTGTATTTTGTTTTTGGAATAGTAAGTAGAATAAAATAAGCTAAAACAAATTAAGTTAATAATAAAATAAAATAAGATAAAATAAAAGAAAATTATGTAAACCACAATATACAATTGTACATATATCAACTATTAAATAACTGTGTTTGTAATTTATATCTTTTTATACTTTCCTTTGATTTACATCTTAGTTGTATGAAAAATATCATTCATTAAAAAATAATTGTAAATTGTTAAATCAACTTTTAATATTAAACACAAAATGTCAAATAATCATCTAGAGAGCTTTATGATTAAATAAAATTAAATAAAACAAAGTCAAATAGAAAAAAATAAAAAAATATTTAATGAAAATAAAAGAAGGGAACAGCTGGAGCTTTGCCTTTCATTTTCTTCTCCTATATTTTCTTTGGATATTATGCCTATTTCTCACTTTCTGTCTTGCAACTAACGTGCAGGGTGATTCCTCACTATTGACGCCCCCCGCCTCCCAACTTTGGACGTACATGTCTTGTAATTGCGGCCAGTCTGCTTAACAGCCCTAAAACTGTGTCATTCAAGTATCTTAAAGCATTCTTATCACCTTGATAATCGTTGGAAATATTGAAAACCTCTTCCTTCTCAAACTGTTTGTATTAAAAAGTGTGTCAAAACAAAGTTTTGGTCGTTGATTTTCCTCTTTATTTTTTGACCTTCTAACTTTTTGCGATCATACTTTCCTCCTTTCAAGAGAGTTATCTTGTTTATAGACAACGAACACGGCATGCTGACATTAGTGGTTAAATATTAAATATGGGGAAAAAGAAATATCCTACACAGCGTCACCCCTTTCTGTTGTATTGCTTTATCAGGATTTCAATTTTCAGTTTAAACAAAAAAATTCAGCTGGGCGTAAAACATCATTGTATTTTCGTATATCTACTCAAGAGTGGTCCCTTTCTGAGGGGGCGCGCGATTTAGAGGTACTATGACATTTTTTTCAATACAGGAGAGTCTTTAGTTGTTCCATGTGCAATTTTTAAGCCGAATTTCAAAAGCAACGAAAATCTGCATTTCGTTTTAATATTATAGTGAAGTGTGAAAAATAAAAATCTATATATATAAAAAGAAAGGTTAAAATGTGTGTTAGTTGGTCGCCGTTGCTTGAAGAGATGCGTCTTTCGATTTTGTTCAAACTTTCACACAAGTTGCGTAAACCTCACGCGGTGGTTACTACAGGTACAGGGTCTCGAGATATAGGCCAAAACGTGGGCCTGTGACTGCCTAGACAGTGTTTATACAATATGGATATCAAATGAAAGCTGTTGATGAGTGCTTTGGTACAGAGTAATATATTATTCAGAGACGGACTGGGAATGGGATTAGGACTAACACTGGGACTGAGACTTGGAGTGGGACTGGGACTGAGACTCGGCGTGGGACTTGGGCTGGCACTGGAATAAAATACATACCGCCCTCTGGGACAGGCAATAAGGGATGCAGAAGAATGAGACGGAATTTAGAGAAGAGAAAAGAGAGAAGGAGATTGAGAAAGAGATAGAGATAGAATGAGACGAAAATGGAGATAGATGAAGCGAAAAAGACGGAGGGAGTAGTGAATAAAAGGATTAGGAAAAAGTGAAGAGGGAGGTGGACAGAGTCAGACGGAAAAAGCTTATTAAAATATATGCAGATAGGTCAAATTTAGGACAGGACAACATCTACCGGGTCTTCTAGTTTTATTTATAAAGACCACTCTAATCTATATTTTGAATACACGCTCAAGTTATTTAAGCAAAGTCAATCTATGCATCATATATGCAACGTACATATACATAAAAGGTTACAAAAGTGAACATCGCAATATGCACACATAGAAATGTTGAATGAAATCAAGAAACCAAAGTCATACATGGCGTATGAGTAATATTTCCTCTGTATCCTGAAAATAGTATGTGTGGAATGCTGATTATAATTTGAAGCCTTTCCGTCGATACATATCACACTTGCCTAAGTAAATCCGTCATGTAAAATGTTTCTTTGGTGCCCATCGCAATGAAAAAATAATAATAATAAGCTACAACATACTTGAATTAAAACTCTGGACCTATGATTTTTGAAATAAAGAAATATGCAAACGGAATACGTGGCCCCGTGCCTGACCTTCGAAAGAGATCTTTGGGACACAATTGAGCCGGAGGGTTGGCACCAGGGTGCGGAAATGACAGAACTTGCTATACACGTATGTAGCGATGGTTCGAAGCAAAAAATCTGGAAGAAGCATGCTTAAGCTGCAGTCACATCAATATATATATATATCGATAGTCAGGCAGCGATTAAGGCAATAACCTCACACAGTACTTCATCAAGAAGTATCCTAGAATGCCCGTTCATAAACGGATGGGATGTAACGAAAAGTGCGATGAATTGGCAAATGAGAGTGCAGCACTCGCTGAGTCGATGTGAAAATCCCACGAAATTAGACTCACAAAGAGGCCCATATCTCTGAACAGAGAATACTTGAAGCTCACAGTGGGGATACTAACTGGACACTGCTTTCCAGCGTGACATCCTTGAAAGTTAGGACTCGTCTGTTACAGCAAACGTAAGAAGTGCGAGCTGCAAGAAGAAACGGTTGAGCACGTCCTGTGTTTGTGGCCTGCGATCGCCAGGGCAAATCTCCAGCAATTGAGGGCGGCAGAGTTGTCATATCTCGAGACAGAAATTAAGTTAGGTTCTAGAAAACTTCTACTATTTGGCAAAGCGTTAGAGTTATTCTATAACATAAGTCATGGCACATGATTGGGGTTCTTCGGTTTGGTCGTCAAAGAAAAACACTATGGACACATTCAATCTATGTGAAATCTTTATTGACCGGCCAGTTTAACCTAACCAAACCACTATTTTTCTTCTCTTTTCTGCCATATATCTTTCGAAGTTTTTGATTCCTTCCCCCATGGGTTTCCCTAACTTCCACAGCTAAAGTGCATTCTTCGTTCTAATACAACCAAATATACTGTCGTCCATATCAAAAGGGCAGTAAAGTGCACTTAATCGTGTTTGAGGATTTTAATGCTAATAAATTTCAACGATTTAAGTTTGCTATAGACTAAAGAAATACGCACAATTCGTGTAACAGTCTTCTAAGGAATTTTATTTGGAATTTCGTTTTTTTTCTATCAATAATCAAATTTTCAGGTAGATCAAAAAAATTATAATTTACCTGAAAGAAATCAAGGCCATACAGGACGTATGAGTGACATTCTCTTAATATACTGAAAATCGTATATGTGAAATTGTGATTTGTTTCAGCCTTACAGCCGAAGATATTCGCAACTTTCAGTTCATGCTCTATTGGGGAGAATCTACGTAGAAGCTTGCTTGTTTGTAGTGATAGCCAAGCAGCACTAAAGGCATTGGCTATTTCTTAACCGTTCTAATTCTACTTTTTGAATAGAGCTTTGTAGCATAGCACGTGAGGTTCTTAAGGAGAAGTTGGGATCTGGGTAGCAGTTCTCGTACACATTCTTACACACATCGAATTCGAAGTGAGAAGCTTCGAAAATGCTTTGTAAGGAAGAGACTGGAAAGAGTATGTGTCTGATTCATGAATTAGACGGCACTGCAAATGTGTCTTGTGATTACCAATAGGTCAAATCACATGGTATAAACTTAACATTGTGATTACGATACTTGAAAACCCAACATATCACTCTTACCTTGAGGAGGATGCAACGTTTCTGACAGGACTTTTCATTTTGTTCGTTGAGCAAACTTCTCGTAAAATTATGGACTCATTCAGTCTATGTGAAGGTCCTCGCCGGATCAGCCAGTTCAACCTTACCTAAAGGCCGAGCGGTGATATATTTCTTATTTGCATGTAGGAGAATATTACAGTACATTACTGATTGTTTAGTGCTCTATTAAAGCGCAGCTCGCTGCACCAATGTTGGACCAACGGCGAGGTTCCAAAGGGATAAGTCGATTGATAAGAGTACCAACAGACTTGACAGATTTTGTCCTCCAGACCCGTCCTGAATTCGCATAAATGCAAACTTTTAAACGTACTAATATTACCTTCACTTATATGGTTTAATACACATATCTTTTGGAATAAGAGCTAGTGGCTTATTACTGTTAGTATATACCACCACTTTAAGTGCGTTCGTTGGTCGTGTGGCTTACCAGACTCTTCAACAATACCCAGCTCAAAAAGTGCATAGTTCGCATAGATTTTCAAAAAAACTGCGAGGAGAATTATGTGTTATTGTGCTCCATTTTAGACTATTTTTTATGAGGTTATTATTATTCGACAATTGGTACATGAACGAACCAATCAGGGACTTGAATATTCGAAAATATTTGTTGTTGTTAACAACTTTTTGTAGAGATTCAAATAATAACAATAAAATGTTAACTAAGAACGTAAACGAAATACTTTTATATCGAAATACATATGAACATTTTTATATGAATGCATTTGTGGCTGTGCTGACGCTTCCATGTCAGATGCTTCCGCAATCATCAGCAAAAAGAGGTTGCATGCGATCTTGACATACATATTTACACTTATGTGTATATACATACATACATATGCTTAAATTTACATGTGCATAAACATGTGCTGCATATCCTTCCTGATGCTGTCATCATGCATATTTTGCAACTCAGCTACTTTGCCACCAAACATTTATCAGCAACTCACGTACTATTCCTTCCGCATTTCATGTGGGCACCACCTCTTCAACATTTTATAACTTTTTTTTTCATCCATCAACTTCGTCTGCCTTCATTCTCTTCATGTCTTCATATCTACTACTAAACGCGCCAAACACTTATCATATTCGTTTCGTGTTTCTTTGGTGCACCCCACCCAATCTTCTTCAGCTCGCTTTAATGTCGCTTCAGGTAATTTCATTTAGCAAAATTCATAGGTAGCGCAACATCACACCACTAAACTATGGGACATTAAATAATCTTTTGTGGTTATAAACATGGGTTGGTGTCGAAATTCTGCATGTACAAAATTCTAAAAACAAAATTCTGCTTTTTTAAAATTCTGCTTTCTAAAATTCTGCTTTCAAGATTCTGTATTAAAATATAATGTTAACAATGTTAAAGAGGTCATGTAATTATTTTGAAAAAGTGCGCTATGCACACTAATTCTGCGTAGAACACTTTTCTGCATAGGCGGCATTCGGCCGCGCTTATAAATAATAACCCTGGGCTACGCCATGCCAAGTCCGGGTGTGTGGTATAACCGTGGCTTTCGCCACGGTGATGTCCTTCTGCGTAGTATACCCTTCTGCGTAGGCGGCCTTCGGCCGCACTTTAAAAAAATAACCCTTAGCCGATCGAACACCGGCTATGCGATGCCATGGTCCCGGAATTTTGACTTCCAGAATTAAACATGCAGAATTTTGAAAGCCGAGTTTTAGAAAGCAGAATTTTAGAAAGCAGAATTTTTTTGTAATTTACAGAATTATGTCACCCAGAATTTTGTAATACAGAATAATGACACGCTCCCTTAATGTTTAAATAATACTCATTTCATGTATAGCTGTGGAGATGTCAATTAGGACATAAATAGCGCATAAACTCAGTAGTGGCTTCCCTCTTCTTTTGCTGATAAATACATGTGTCGATAGGAATACCTTTTGAACCGAGGCGTCACTAAACAACTTGTCATTAAACCCATTCCGATACACACCGTTGGCAATACAGAAAGCACGACCCTGTCCATAATTCATGAGTCACATCTCGGTGGAAATATGATGAGAGACTTAAATAGCAAGGTTGTTTTTGAGAAGGCTGCTTGTCATTATGAGGCTTTACTTTTTTATTGCCTATTGTCAGAATCGATAAATGTAGCTCGCAGAGTGCGCACATCCAGAACGCTGGTGCTATGCCTGCCGTCGAGCATGACATGATCAATTTGGTATCATATTCTGTGATCGCAAGATAGCCAAGTGGCTTTATGAATCTTTATATGCTGAACTTGGCTTTAAGTAAGTTGCCACCTACAGATGTGTCGAGAAGCGACGAAGTCGGTTAGACTTCAGCCTATTTAAGGTAGTTCAATGTGGGGGCTAAGTTGTTCGACTACCTACCCTGGCGTTTAAGCTGTCAAGTATTATTTGTCATAGGGGAACATAGTATGTCTTTCTAGGTAGGTAGGTAAGTGAAATGGCTGCGACCCTGGTCGCCGAAGTAGCTATTTAAAGCCGTTTTGATGCCACGTAACTCGTCTAAAAACCTATAAAATGTTACGGTCAATGTGTTACAACCTGCCAGAGTTGTTGATAAAATATGCATATTCGGGATTGCTATCACAGATAGCCCTCTGAGGTCTTCTAGAAACGGGGTTCCAAGGAACCTTAGCCGGACTCTAGCTAGAGCCGGGCATTTACACATAAATTATTCTACTGTCTCCCTGGCATTTGGATCTTTACAGCTTCTGCAGTAGCCGTTATACGGAATGCCTATCTTTTCCGCATGCGTACGTACTGCCCATTGACCGGTGCAGACTGCTATCAGTTTGCGTGTGTTCGCCCTGAATTTGTTCAGAAGACTTCTCGTCCTCTTTCCATCATAGTTTAGCCAAATGGATTTTGACATTGCATAGTTGATGTTATTCCACTTTGTTTGTGCTCTAAGTCTAAGTTTATCATAAAAGACGTCCTTATCATCCTTTTCCACCATATCCCTTATTGAGTCATTTCATCAGATAGACGTTATGTTGAAACCCCTTAACTTGCGGCAGATTTCCGCTAGACACTCTTACATATGGGTGATTCTCCGCGGGCTAACAGTTTTGTGCCTTTTCGAAATTTGAATTATATTAAAGCATTTTCTATGAATTCAATTAAGTAATTGAGTTAAAATTATGTTTATTTTAAAGTTTCATGTTGAATTTTATTGACTGGTCATCAGTTTTATGAAGTTATAGTTCATAATACCCAACAAATGTCATAACCATGGCATATCCACAACCACATTTTCGTAACATTTTAGGTGGTAACTTTTTTAATGTTTAATTACACGAGTAATAAACTGTCTTTATAATAAATAGTTGACTTAATCTGCAATATCAAATATTGTTTTAATGATAAAATTTCTGTTTTCGCTTTGTAATTTGATTTTGAATTGTGTCCATGAGTTTTTGAGTAAAAAATATTATTCAAATCGTTAGGTTGGTACTTCTTTATTGCACACTGGTTTGTGACACGTGAGTATGAATTTTGATCAGCAAGTGTCCCCGCCTATTTCCGAGATAACGTTTGCAGTTTTAAAATAAGTATTATCCATTTTTAAACACTGAAGAACTGGAAAAATGGTACGTATCAAAAAATCGTGTCACAACCGTGGCACTTGTCTCTTTGTAGTTTTAAGTTAAGTACGGTCTATTGTACCATTTTTCTATAAAGTTTGCTGACATAACCATAAAATTTTACGGGAAATCTTGCGAGTCATATTAGCTTTTTATACTCAGCTGAGCAGAGCTCACATTCACACAATTCCGTCCGTCCGTTCGTAAACAAGATAACCTGAGTAAACTTTGAGGTATCTTGATGAAATTTGGTAAGGAGGTTCCTGGCTACTCATCCCAGATCGCTATTTAAAAAGAACGAAATCGGACTACAACCACGCCAACTTTTTCGATATCGAAAATTTCTAAAAACCGAAAAAGTGCGATAAGTCATTACGGGATAAAGCGATGAAACTTGGTAGGTGCGTTAACCTTATGACGCAAAATAGAAAGTTAGTAAAATTATGGACAATGGGCGTGGCACCGCCCACTTTTAAAAGAAGAAAATTTTAAAGTTTTGGAAGCTGTAATTTGGGAGTCGTGACGAAATTTGGCAGGAACGTTACTCCTATTACTATGTGTGTGCTAAATAAAAATTAGCGAAATCGGATGACGAACACGCCCACTTTTAAAAAAAAAATTTTTAAGTCAAATTTTAACAAAAAATTTAATATCTTTACAGTATAAAAGTAAATTATGTCAATATTCGACTCCAGTAATGATGTGGTGCAACAAAATACAAAAATAAAACAAAATTTCAAAATGGGCGTGGCTCCGCCCTTATTCATTTAATTTGTCTAGAATACTTTTAATGCCATAAATCGAACAAAAATTTACCAATCCTTGTAAAATTTGGTAAGTGCATTGCTTTTATGATGGTAACTGTTTTCTGTGAAAATGGGCGAAATCGGCTGAAGCCACGCCCAGTTTTTATACACAGTCGTCCGCCTGTCCTTCCGCATGGCCCTTAACACGATAACTTGCCCAAAAGGCAATATATCTTAACTAAACTTAGTTCACGTACTTATCTGAAGTCACTTTATCTTTGTATAAAATATGGCCAAAATCCGTTTATGACCACGCCCACTTTTCCGATATCGAAAATTTCGAAAAATGAAAAAAATGCCATAATTCTGTACCAAATATTAAAAAAGAGATGAAACATGGTAATTGGATTGGTTTATTGACGGAAAATGTAACTTTAGAAAAAACTTTGTAAAATGGGTGTGACACCTACCATATCAAGTAGAAGAAAATGAAAAAGTTCTGCAGGGCGAAATCAAAAGCGCTTGGAATCTTGCCAGGAATACTGTTCGTGGTATGACATATATAAATAAACTAGCAGACCCGGCAGACCTTGTTCTGCCCTAAACTTGGCCTATCTGCATACATTTTAATAAGCTTTTTCCGTCTAACTCTGCCCTACCCCTCTACACTTTTTCCTAATCTTTTATTCACTCCTCCCTCCGTCTTTTTCGCTTCATCTCCATCTTCGTCTCATTCTATTTCTTTCTAAGCCTCCTTCTCTCTTTTCTCTTCTCTCAAGTTTTTCTCCTTCTTCTTCATCTCTTATTGCCAGTCCCCAGTCCCACTCCGAGTCTTAATCTCAGTCCCAGTCCTAGTCCTAATCCCAGTCCCAGTCCGCCTCTGGTATACTTCCCGGAGAAAACATCGTAAATATTAATATAGGCAAATTTATATACGAAATTTCAGGCAAATCAAATAGGACGTATGTAAATAGGTATGTGGACATTATTAATTCTTGTCTTTATTTAGGCTTCGCATGCATATTTACCAGTTTTGCCAGGTTGATGCGTCTAAATCGAATATCACAATGAACTTTAGAGCTCTCAGCAACTGCTTTTATTTGATATTCATAATACACACACATTCTAGGGGTATCCGGGTCCATGTTTTGGCCTATATCTCGAGACCGTAGTCACCCAGCGGTGTTGTACTAAAGCATACATCAACAGCTTCAATTTGATACCCATAATGTAAAAATACATTCTAGGTGTATCCGGGTCCACGTTTTGGGCTATATCTCGAGACCGTAGCCCCCCAATTGTATGAAATTATCCTGTACTATAGCACTCATCAACAGCTTTCATTTGATATCCATATTGTTTAAAAACATTCTAGGGGTACCCGGGTCCACGTTTTGATCTCAAGACCCTAGGAACGTAGCGAAAAAAAGGTAGACGTTGGCCGATTCTCAGACCTGCCCAATATGCTCACAAAATTTCATGAGAATCGGTTCAAACGTTTCGGAGGAGTTAAGCCTCTAACGCCGTGACAGAAGAATTTTATATATTAGACTAGCAGGGTACCCGACGTTGTTCGGGATGCGTATTTATATTAAAGTGACCCTTATTTTAATTTTTTTTTGGTACGCCACTGTATCTATTCATGAACTTGATTTTTAATTTATATGAAATTGAAAACAAACTTTGCAGGCATTCTTTGATATTTGTTTGGAAAGTAAGTGCATTTTCCTTCGTCTTTCAAAAAAAAAAAAACCTTAAAAGTAGCTTAATTATAGCTTAAACAACTATATCTTTTTTGTTTCTCATGCGATTTTAATGAAATAAGTTCTAGATTACAGGCTATCCATCTGCGAAAATCTCATAAAAATCCATTCGTTAGTTTCCGAGATTATCGATATCATACAGACAAACCGACAAACAGACAAACAGAAAAAAGTGGTGCCGATGGATTCTACCACATTCCAAACGTCAAGTACACTCATTTTTTTTAGAAATCTTGGATATACAGACACGATTTTCTAGAGATTTATTATAGTATAGATAGAAGATAGATAGAAGATAGATAGATAGATAGATAGATTGTAGGTAAATTTATAGATTTTGGAGCAAATACATTTTGACCGATAACTCAGTTATCGATTAATTTATCTAAATATAACAAAATTCAAATGAAACCTGGGATCTTCCTCTATTGTTTGATGCCCATACTGTACGCATATTTAGAGGTTTTAGGTAACCTCATTTTAACCGATTATCGTAATATGGCAGCGTGAAATAATTTTTTTTTTTGGTACGCCACTGTATCTATTTATGAATTTGATTTTTAATTTATATGAAATTGAAAAAAAAACTTTGCAGGCATTCTTTGATATTTGTTTGGAAATTAAGTGCATTTTCCTTCGTCTTTCAAAAAAAAAAAAAAAACTTAAAAGTAGCTTAATTATAGCTTAAACAACTATATCTTTTTTGTTTCTCATGCGATTTTAATGAAATAAGTTCTAGATTCCCTTCTGGATTACAGGCTATCCATCTGTGAAAGTCTCAGAAAAATCCATTCGTTAGTTTCCGAGATTATCGATATCATACAGACAAACCAACAAACAGACAAACAGAAAAAAGTGGTGCCGATGGATTCTACGACATTCCAAACGTCAAGTACACTCATTTTTTTTTAGAAGTCTTGAATGTACAGACACGATTTTCTAGAGATTTATTATAGTATAGATTAGCGGTACCCGACAGAAGATGTTCTGGGTCACCCTGGTTCACATTTTGGTCGATATCTGGAAAACGCCTTCACATATATAATTAAGGGCTACTCCCTTTTAAAACCCTCATTAATACTTTTAATTTGATACCCATATCGTACAAACACATTCCAGGGTTACCCTAGGTTAATTTTGCTAAATGGTGATTTTCCCTTATTTTGTTTCCAAAGCTCTCAGCTGAGTATGTAATGTTTGGTTACACCCGAACTTAGCCTTCCTTACCTGTTTAATGAACAGTTTATTGTCAAAGTGTCACAACCGTGGCAGGTTTCAGTATCAAGAACAGAAATTAATAGCTGTACCTCGTCCAGTTTGGGAATGTTTTTTAGCTATAAAAACTCATAGAAAAATGATTGAAAATATTTGAAAATATCCCGCGGAGAATTCCGATTACTGTATACTGTGGCTCCGTTATCTTCCAGCCATGCTTTTCCATTCTTGCTGTGAGGCCAGCTATTGCTTTGATGGAGGCATCAACAAAAGCCAGCGGTATATATTCCATTCCAGGTGCACACCCTTAAGCGACAGGGGCTTTCCGAAGATCTCACTCTTCCTAAAGAGACCCTATGTGTCCGTGACGCAAAATATTAGTGATGCGCCGGTTTCAACCAACGGGAAAATAATACTGAAAAACAACGTCGAATCTTTACTAGTAGCTCTATTCACTACATTCATCTCTTGAGTTTAAATATCTCAAGGTTTCCAATAAGCATATGACATGTGTATATTAAATACCTTTTAAACACCCTTGGTAAGGTAAGGTTGGGTGGCAATCCAGCTAAGCAAATGTGCGACACATTTTTATGGCGGTCCGTTGTGTTACCACCTATTCCAAATTTGACGCTGGTTTTTATTTAATGAGCGAATCGCTAGATAGCAACGATAAAGCTACGAATAAGGCACATATTGAACTTGAGACATTCCTCCGGAGATTCAGATGGCACTATCGGCACTGTCCCAATAGAAGGTGGTCCAAATTCAGGAAATTTATACCTCCATGCAAGCAAAACGACTTCTGATATTCAAGTGAGCATGTAATACAGAAATTTAGCCTTGGCAAATACTTGCAGGTAATCGGTATAAACCAGCACTTGGCAGCTCCTACCCTACAAATTTATAAGCAGGTAGTTTATTAAAACTCCCAGATATGGTCTCCCTCCTCCCTAATCCGCTATAATTCTGCCAATCAACAATGTGCTTATGAGTTATACCGGATACTATTTGACTCCCAAGGTCCTTTAATCTTTCCAGTTGCCTATGGAAGGACATTGCAAAAGGATCCCGTTATGTCAAAAAAGTCTCCGAGTACAAACTCCTTGCCCTCTAGGGACAACTATATTAATTTTTAAACCTAACTAAGAGCTCATTCCGTGGACCTGAAATTATTATTACTGAATTGGGATGCCTAAAACCGTTCCCGATGATTCCTGTTTCTTATGTAAAGACCAATCAAGCATAGCAGCGGTTTAAAAGAGACGAGGGTAGGCAGATTGGTCTAAAGTTTTTCTATACGAAGACTTGGGTACACAATTCAACTGCAAGAAACCTCCAAAAATCTTTAACGCTTTACTTTTTAGAATTATTCCATCTATTCCCGAAGACTTATACGGCTTAAAAGAATTGATGAAATTCTACTTATGGTGACAACCGCGATAGTTGAAGCAGTTTATTGAGCTACCCGAACCTCCGGAAAATAAGACTTCGAAGATCTTCTTGAGTCTATGGGACTCGTAATACCTTTCCACAGTTTTGCAAAGTCTTACCTAGGAGTAATGCTTCGCTTTCTTCATCCCATTCCAGCCCATAGCCGGAGAGACCAGATCACTAAAGACAAGAGTCAGGTCCAAAATCTCTTGGCTAACTACAATAACAAAGGCGAGGTCATCGCATTTGTTACAGATACATTAACTCTCCATAAAAATACAAGCAAAATGTTACTTAAGAGTCGATGAATTATGTATCCTGTTAAATGCAGGCCATAATCTTTTACAGATACTGCGGAATTGTTATCAATCCTCTAAATATTTGGTCTCGTTAAGCCATTGATCAGATAAACTGCCTTCTATAAGACCCTGAAGCATGCGAATCTTCGCCTTCAAAATCCGAGCTATTCAGAACAACCAACTTTTACCCCACAAATCAAGTTTCTTCGCCCATAGTGCAGCATAAGCACCAACAACAACACCAAAAACTACAACAATAATGACTCTAACAACGGAAGCCAGTACCTGTTGGGAAAATATTATCTTGTTACAAATTTTCCCAAAAAACATAAATTATGTTTACTTATAAAATTTCTTGTGCTCACGTAAAATGTCAGCGTTCATATTCGCATTAGTTTTGTATTCAAATTGCTCTCTCTTTTATATTTCATTTTCAAGCGTTCATTATGATTTACTGAAACGTTGCAACAAATTTGCTTGTTCACTCAAATCTAATTTAAGTGTGCGTTAAGTACTCGCGGCTTATTCTCTCGAGGTATTTAAATGAAATTTCTTATTCGACTCGCATTTTGGGGAAATTTTAAATAACTCCACGAAATGTGTTAATATTATTTGAGAAATTTCAATTCTAAAGTAAAAGTAAGCGCTTAAGTTTGAAGATTAAAGATCAAGGTTGCCAATATACTTTTGTGAATGAGATTCGATGAAAGTAGGAGCAAAGGTTGGCAGAGAGTTTAGAATGAAATATGCAGTTGTAAGTTTTATTAGCAATGGGAGCTTAATTAGAAACTAAATATATTAGAAGTGGAATTCTTAATTCTTAAGTGAGCAACTTGAAAAGAAGTTGAAGCAACGACTTTTAAATAGAGATGAAACTTAATACTGACAAGATGTACATGGTGTCGGTTTACAAATTTTCACAGGGTGCTCTATATTGTGGCGAATAATAGCAGTTTCGACGCGTAGAGCGAGGAAGAAATAGAAAACAGTCACACACATGCAGATGTGAAAACAACTAAGAGTGACAACGGCATATATACAGAGAAACAAAGAGCGTACATATATATAGAAGACATAAAAGAGAAATAAATAAGCAGCTTTGGGATACACAAACGAGAAGTAAATATGCAAGTGTCCGAGAAGGCTGTTCGCGAAACGTCTGCACCTTGCAAGAAATGGGTGAACTAGGCGATCTGAGAGTATAAATGCAATGCTCATCAATCATTGTGATTTAATCACGCTATAAGTGAAGCACGCGAGTAATATAATTGTAAAGTAGTATTACTATAGTAGTGTTGTAAGTAAAGAACATTTAGCTTTACTGTAGGATAATCACGATTTTCCGAAAATTCATTACATATGAATGAAACCGCAATTTGTTAGCTAAATAGAATAAGTGCCTTAAGCTTAAGTGCTTGGACGTCGGTCATATTTGGAGTGCTATACAACTGTTGCAACAGCCCATCAGGCCCATAAGTGAGTATAGTATTTTCTGCCATTTCGGGATACATCAAGATCAAGTACGAAGGCCACTACTAGAGGATAACCTTAGCGATTCAATTCTTAAGTAATTTGCACACCATATGTATGATTTTTTTCTGATAACCCGGGCAGACTTATTACGCAAAAGTGAGGTACCACAGTGGCCGAAATTGCATAAGTAGTTAGATGCCATTAATGATAGCGATGAGGTACGTAAAAAATTAAAATAAAATATAGTTAATTAAAATACTTGGAATTTAGATAGAGGCGAGCGGAGAAGTCCGCAAAAGTCGTTAAAGCTTCTGATCGCCATTCGTAAGAGAAAGTTGTTAAGTAAATAAGATGGTAGTACCTCTAAATAACTCTGGCCGAGTCAACATATTACGACAGTCTTCATCGCGATGGCTGACTCTAGTTGGAGAAACAAGCTGAGCACAAGCCCCTCCTGGCGTGGTCTTTTTTACGTCGCGGATCTGATCATATCAACATCGTCAACATATCTGCTTGAACTGCTTTTCTCTGTGAGTCTTTTGCGACATCAACCTAAAAAGCAGACCGCTAGAGAGTACCTTTTCGCAAAACTCATGTGGCATTTGAGAAACGTTAGTAATCTGATGGATGGAGCACTTACAAAGGTGAAAGCTCTCTCCGAAGGTCCTACGAATTGTCATTTCAGCCTATCTGGACCTCTATAATGTCCGCAGAAAAGGCATGCAGTGATACCCAATATCTTGAGTAATGCAAGTTGCTTTCATAGAGCAGATGCTATGTTTGAGTAGAAAAATTACCGACTGCCCATTTCGGGGGCGCATCTCAACGTCCTGCTGAACACTGGCTGTCAAAATTATTCTATGAGTCGTAGGCTATGTTGTATGCCTGGATGCATAACATACATACATGTGTACATAAGTGTAATATTTCGCCCAAAATCTCGTCTGCCCTATTCATAAGGATATTTACTAGGCAAATTCAGTTTGAATGTTCGAGCTTCATTTTTGTGCCAAATCGAACCGCATGATGGAAGGAATTCGGTCGTGGTTGGCGTCACAATCAACATATCTGCATTGCCATTGGTGGGCGCCATTGCCGACATTTCAAGATAAATTTAAGATTTATTTAAATAAGTTTTTGTCAGCTCTAATTTACAAGGCGGAAAGTCGGATGAACAACCCACACAATTAAACAAAATTAAAGAAGAATGCAATGCGAAATGCAAAATGGAAAATGTGAAAATAATAATCCTAGGCATCCAAGCCTTATGAATTTATACCCAACAAACGCATTTGTGTAGAATTGCTTCAACATTGGAAAATCGAATTAGATACGACTAGATTGTGTGGCCGCTGCTCCCGCAAGGGAGCTCACTTGAACAGGTTTTCATTCCATTGTGTTACCACATTAACTAACGATGACAGCTAAGACACTCCTATTACCTGGTACCCTGAAGTTTCCGACAGAATACCCCCATCCTACCTTCCCATCCAGCTTAGTTCCATTCGCCGAACAAGTTCATCACATCTCTGTCTCAAATGAATATAAGTAGTAAAATTAACAGCATGCACACAGTAAGTACTCTGTCCTACTAGAAATAAAGTCGAAGCCAGTACAAACGCTGGATTGGCCATTGTTACTTAGTCCGAATTCTGTCATGTTCACGTGCTGTATGTTTATCTTTGTATCTAAATTATAGCTGGTGTGGTCGGAAGGGTCGCCAAATTTCAATCAGCTCCAAGAGCTTCATGGTTCCTACTATTTTAAAATTGGATGTAGTATACAGTACGTTCTATTAGGCCAACACCTTAGAAGAGGATGGGCTTGATCCCCATTCCATAGAGTAAGTGCACCTCCTTTGGCGAGATCACACAATATTTTTCAATGAATCCTAGCACTGTTCTCCATATTCAACATCCATGGCTGCTTGCTGTTAATATAAGGCCAAAGTACTCAACCTTTTCAAATAGTACCAAAGACATTTTGCCAAAGCGAGGAGAGGAAAGGAGTGTGATGACTAGTACCTAGGACTTACCTAATTATTTTCTAACTTTTAGTACTATTATTACTTCATGTAAGTATTGTTTTCAATAAAACCGTTTAGCTTAACAATTTTTTTAAATTTATTTATTTTCAAGTTTTTAGTCTTTATTTAATTGCCTTTTATTCCTAATTCTATTTAGTTAATTTAAAAACTAAATAAATAAATAAATATAAGGCGCGATAGCCTCCGAAGAGATCTAAGGCCGAGCTTCTCTTCCAATTTGCGTCGTGCTCCTTTTTAATTTTTCTTACAAATTGGCGGGACGGGACCTACTTCTTTTATACCGACTCCGAAGGGCATCTGCAAGGCAGATAAGTTTTCACTGAGAGCTTTTCATGGTAGAAATACACTCGGAGCGCTTGCCAGACACTGCCGAGGGGCGACCCCGCTTAGAAAAATGTCCTTCTAATTGAAAAACCGTATTTCTAAAATTTTGATGTTCCTTTGCCCGGGGTGTGAACCCAGGGCATACGGTGTGGAAGGCGGATCACGCTACTATCACACCACGGTGGCCGTCGAGTTCATTTAGTGACTCATTATTATAAGGACTCTTTCCTGACAATTTGTTATAATCTTAGTTCTCAATACATAATCCTTTCTTAAGACTTTACTCGACTCTGCGCCACGTATGCTTGTCCCTCCTCCAATTCCAAAATATTTTGATGTCGTTTCTACCGGACTGTATGGAATATTTGTTCCAAATATCAGCCAAATCGGATATCATAGGTCGCTTTCTATTCATGTATGTATTATGTGTTCCCAGTATGGACCTAATCGGACTACAAATTCGATTTTTGTGGATATCTCGATTTTTGCGCCACCTAGCGGCATTGTTATCGGGTTCTGAACTCTATTACAAGTTTCAAGCTTGTAGTTTATCGGGAAGTTACTTAAATTTCAATAACAAAAAAGTGCTGTCCAACCAGCCTGTTAACTCAACCTGAATAAAACCGTTTAAAAACGAATCACTTATATTATGAAAAATCCTTGAAAAGACCCATTAGTAAATAATTTATATATAGATTATATAGATAAAGGAAGAGTATTTTCTTCTAAATAAAAGCTGCCAAAAAGGACACCACAGACAAAACAAGAGTGGCTGGTTCAACTTCGATCTGGATACTTTAACAGGGTAACCTCTTACTTATCCAGAATACGACATACGTAGTGAATATCCAGCTTGCCATGTGTTCCCACATGCCATCAACCATCTTTTCTATTTTAATGTGGAACATACGCCTTTGAACCTCCAAGTTTTCTTGAACACCACCTAAAGATGAATTTGTTGACAATATGTGAGTAGTCGCACATTTTGAATAGGGTGAACACTGTTAACACAGCAAGAACATCAGGATGTCCCAGATTACCTGTAGCAGTCAGACTACTGCAACATTGCATTGACAACCGTTATCTAACCAGCATTGAAAGAGTGGCGATTGAGTATTGTACCGTTTGCTATTACCCTGCAAAAATCGTTGGATCATGTGGTCCACTGGAGTACTTACCATTATACTCCACTGTAATGCAGCAATGCACCAATTTATGTTGCTACACGAACATATTGTAAGCCGATCATTGCTCGTTTTTAAAGATTGTAATCAATACACGATGTTTATTGGACTGTGGGTATTCCATGGATTACTCTGATATAATGCGGAGCTGGAGTATATGGTCCAGTCCTAGGACATCGCAATGTTAATTTGACCATATTTTTTGTATGAATTGTGGTTAATTTTGGAGCACTCGCTTGGTCCATAGCGAGTACTCCATACATGCATGCAAGGAGTACTCGCGATTTTTGTAGGGTAGTGTGTGCCATGATGAAGCCTAGGCAATTCAATGTATACTGTGATAATTTTGTGAATGATTTTACTTGTTTGTTGATGGGAGCCAAACGGAGCCAGTGTTGTTAGCCATAGGGGATCATAGAGAGAGGGCCCTTGTGTTGGCATCTTTAATCCAAAGTAAACGTTGGGTATAAGATATCATCAAGCCACCAAAAGTTTATTTCATTTGTGTTGTTGTTGGTTTTTCTTTTTTGTAAAAACAGAAAACGTTAAACTCTTCGCTCTGTAAAAATGCATCGAAAATGCGTGTGTCTGCAAAATTCAATGAGGATTAAAAGCCGCTGGCCAAAAATGTTTCCTATGTACTTAACGCGCCAATATGTCTGCTTCCGTTTGTTTGTCGGCCATTGGAAATATTTATTCTGAATATTTATACAAATGTAATTTTTTTATTTGATTATTCTGCATTACAAATTATGTACAAACAAACAAACATAACGTACATAGTGTAGATATATATGTATGTAGATCTTAACTAAAAACATAAAAGGTAGCGAATCGCATGTTTTCCCCTGCCAATTGGGTCAACTGCAGCGTCATGGATGATTGCCAGCAAAAATTTTTGGTGAAAAGCTTTGTAACGCATAAAAGATAAAGTAACTTTATAACCATAGTTACAACACAAAAAATCAAAAATTGTATTTTTCCATTGAATTTTATAATTTTTTGCATTCAATGTGTCTCACTGCGATTTTCCAACACAATTCACGCAAAGAGTTCTAGACAGCCGAAATATTTACGAACAATGAAATGCTGAGCAAACGCAACTTCTGAATGCAGCAAATGCTTTAAAAAATATTAGTTAGCGCAACAATAAACAATTTTTGTAAAAATATACAAATAAATTGACATGTAGAAATAACTTTTGGAGTTAATAGCTGTGGGATTTTATGCTTGACTAAGTCGTCGAAAATATTTTAGGTTGTTGTTATAAATGTGCTCACGAATGTTGGATAGTTAAAATTTTAAAATAAATGTATTTATTTTTTTTTTTCAGAAAGTGTACAACGTGTGATAGATTTACCGACAACCCGATTTCACAGCACTATATAACACGATGCCGTATAAAGTTACGTCCCTGACCTAATAGCGTTATTCCAATAGGGTCCATTGAGGGTCCGCAGCAGTCAGTTGGGTGAAGTTTGAGAGTAACCTAAACATATGGCTTCTATGAGGCAGGCACGCTTCTCGAACCAACTCTTGCAACGATTAGCTTAATGTATCTCTCATAAGATATGCACATTAATTTGCTGCCACATCCCTACTAAAATATCGAACTCAGAAATGCCACATGATGTCTTCCTATATCGCCAGAACATTATATACACAGTGAGGCGGGATTACCTCTCATCAAGGAGTGAAACGAGATGCTTAACAAAAAGCTTTTGTTTAATGCTCAGAAATTTGGACATCCCAATATATATCTGACTGAAGAAGCCTTGCCTTTCAGCGCATGAGAATTCGTCCGTATGAACCTGACAGCCTCATCCAATAAAATTGACAAAATCCTGTGTCTACAAATGCCATGCGAACCCCGTTCTTAAAGTCTAAAACACGAAACTCACAGTTGTGGAAGGCAGACTCCCCAAACGCGCTCTGGCCCGACTTTGATTTGGATACTGTAATGTAATCTACCCCCACGTTCGGAATGTATGGATATAATTTATCTGTACATAACAACAACCAGCGTTTTTATACTCAGCGTGCTTTGCACACAGAGTATATTAACTTTGATTGGATAACGGTTGGTTGTACAGGTATAAAGGAATCGGGGCAGATATAGACTTCCATATATCAAAATCATCAGTATCGATTTTGATTCAGCCATGTCTGTCCGTCCGTTAATACGATAACTATAGAAAATATTGAGGTATCTTCACCAAATTTGGTACACGAGCTTATCTTGACCTAGAAAAGATTGGTATTGACAACGGCGAAATCGGATGATAACCACGCCCACTTTTTATATATAAAATAATAATTTTATTAAATTTCACACCAAAGCCATACAGTAGAATACCTTAACTTATATAACATTTTGGAAAACACAAAAAACATGTGGACTGATATTGAGATTCTTGATAAAAATTTGGAAAAACTGTTTAAAATGGGCGTGGCACCGCCCACTTGTGATAAAATCAATTTTACAAATATTATTAATCATAAATCAAAAATCGTTAAACCTATCGTAAAAAAATTCGGCAGAGAGGTTGCCTTTACTATAAGGAATGCTTTGAAGAAAAATTTACGAAATCGGTTAAGGACCACGCCCACTTTTATATAAAAGATTTTTAGAAGGGTCGTGGACGAATAAAATAAGCTATAACTTTGCAAAACAGAGCTTAATATCAATGGTGTTTAAGTTCCCAAGTGGATTTATAACAATAAGTAGGAAAAACTCCAAATTTCAAAAAATTGGCGTGGCAACGCCTCTTTTATGGCTAAGCAATTTTCTATGTTTCGGGAGCCATAACTCGAAGAAAAATTAACGGATCGTAACAATAGTGGGTACAAAAATGTTCCTTATAGCAGAAAATATTTCTAGTAAAAATGGACATGATCGGTTAAAACAACGGCAACTTAGATATCAAACAAGTTTAAAAGGGTCGTAGACTAAAATAATAAGCTATAACTAAGCAAAAAATTGTTTTGAATCAATGATATTTCACTTGTCAAGTTTTATTGTAAGAGGAAATGGGGAGGAATTTTTTTTTTTAACGGCCGGTGCCACACGTTATGTAGAAAAGTAATTTATCTGAAATGAAATATACACTGAAAGAAATGGTGCTAGTAAAATCAACAAATCAGTTCTGTTGTTCTTGACTTAACGGAGATTTGGTGAAATTGATCGAATTATGGTTAATTCGACTGAGTTCTTTGTCAAGCGAACAAATTAGTTTAGTCATTTCAACAGAAGAGAAATTGTCGCTCTTAAGTTAACAAAACTCTGTAAAATGACGGATTCCTAATCAATCTAACTGATTTTTTTTGTTAAAACAACTGATCTCACTGGTCCTTTCAACAGCGATCAACAGTCAATACATGAGCAAATTTCAAAGAGAATTTTACGCTCAAGCACGCTCTCTACTTTGTACTTATGTATGCTGTGTACTATATGTATGCACATATTTACATATGTATATGGTGGCCGCCGTGGTGCGATGGTAGCCTGCTCCGCCTACCACACCGAAGTCCCTGGGTTCACACCCCGGGCAAAGGAACATAAAAATTTTAGAAATTAGGTTTTTCAATTAGAAGAAAATTTTCCTAAGCGGGTCGGCCCTCGGCACTGTTCGGCAAGCACTCCGGGTGTATTTCTGCCATGAAAAGATCTGAGTGAAAACTCATCTGCCTTGAAAATGGCGCAGCATAGGTACTTTCGTACAAAGCTGTCGCAACAAAATTTTTTTGTTCATTTGACTACTAAAACGGTCAATTACGAATTAACGATTTGTGCGCAGTTGATTCAACATCTTGTTGCGATGGATACAAATTTACAGAAATTTCGGTTGAATTGACCCGTATTTCCGTTGATTTTGCCAGTCTTTTTCTTTCAGTGTACAATTGAAGCTCAAGCTGGGTATATAATGTTCGGTTACACCCGAACTTGGGCACCTTTACTTGTTTTTTGTTTTTACAATGTGAGCGCAACACCTTTAACACCCTTATCTATTTGGTCTCATCCTATTGAAACTGTCCGTTTCGCTTGACTTCCAGCATAAGACATCAATGACCGCACCTATTTAATGGGACAAAGCACTGCTACAAGAAGAAGAATAAGAAGAATTCCTCTTTAACACGGGAGTTACATACCCTCTTACTATTAAGAGTATGTACAGTTAGCTAATATAAACATACGTAGCTCTCATTGTTAATTTTATTTATTTTTCTTTTGTATATTAAAAGTCTCCGCTGTTAATACCATATAAGCATTAAGGTCTAGCTGTAAGTATTTACATTGTACCTACATATCGCAGAAAGAGAACTTCCGTTACTATTAACATTCATTCACAAATATTAGCTACAATACCCTTTCTTCAGCTTTCAAGTTTTAGTTTTATGATACACACCTGTTGAAAATGTTCTATATGAAAAAATATAATGAAATAAACGTCATTAAGAAAACTTTGTCGACCAATTAATCTACTTGTTAATAAAGAATATTTAAACCAGTTCGGTTAAAAGTACTGAAGTACGATTTTTAAAAAAAATACTTTTAAAAGTATTAAACAACTTTGTGCTAAAGCATTGTGTTGAATATGCATAAGCGTATTCCATTTGTCGGGCAGTGCCACGTGTTATGTAGAAAAGTAATTTATATGAAACACTTGAAGCTCACGCTGAGTATATAATGTTCGGTTACAGGCGAACTTAGACACCTTTACTTGTTGTAAATGCGATTAAGGTATTCAAAAGACTGTCTTGGTAAAAAATTTTAAACAAATCGCACCATAAATTAGTATGTTTGCAAGAGGTCAGTGCCTGGTCCTCTTCCTGAAAAAAAAGTATCTCAAATATTAAGCTAGTCAAGGAAGCAATCCAGTACCAAATTTCGGGGAAATCGCACTATAATTTATTTATTTTAAAATTGACACTCCCAAAAAAGTTAAGCAAGGAAACGGAAGAAGTTGTGAATCGTAAGCATTCTAAAATCGCCTTAATCACGCACAAAATTCATTCAAAATGGGACCAGCCGTTTAAAAGGAGTTCAGCCACAAACACACGTACAAAAAAAAAAATATAAAAATATAAAGATAGGAATGTATCCTTGCAAAACGCAAAGTGGACATGAGGTCAAAGAGCATTTCATCAAATAACCGTAAAGTCAAATTTAAAAAGTTAGTAATAAAGTAAGTTGACTTTTTCACCGTTTGAAATTTTCCTAAGACCACATTATGTAGTCATAATGTCAATTGACCCTATGACAACAAAAATGTAATGCATTCACAATTTTCGACTGGTTTAGTTTGAATACACCTTTTACACCGTAAATACTCACACAACAACACCAAGGTGTCTACAATCAGAGCATAGGAAATGCATAAATATTCTTGTACAACAGTCGCACGTTCGACTGCATTAAATTACATTACATACTTGCAATCTAAAGAGTTGCATGTTTCAATTCTTCAGTACAACAGCAAATATACATTTCAAGGTGGCTACATATTTTCGTATTCCATTGCCATGTTTTATTTATTGTTAATCTTGGTTTACTGGCAACTTGTAGACTTGTGGAACAGCCACCATCATTGCTTTGTTGGCATACTTGCAATACCATTAATTGCTTTTAATATTGGCTGAATAGTCAAGGAAATCAAGTAAAGTAGTATTTGGTGGAAGGATATCGAAACAACTTGTACTCAGCACTTAGTTACACTTGCTCTTTATAAATAGAATTTCTCTTGTTATAGTGATTTATTGCTGATTGCGTAATTGTGGTGGGTAACGTGTTTGATTGTAGGTGAAATCTTTGCTGTGTAGTATACTAATTAACTATTCTATAAGAGTTGACATGATTTAAGATTTATTATCTTAGATAATTTTTTATATGAACAAATTTAGCTTTCGTCTGAAGTATATATTGCCATATATATGTATGTAGATTGCAATGTTAAACATTAAGCATAACTTAAAGTTGATATATTTTTAACACAATTTTTGTTGAGTAATATTGATTAAGGGCATCAAAAAATGGAAATAACATATAGACTGGAAAATGTTTAAATAACATACTATTTCAGAATTTGTTTCAAAAATGCCCTTTCTCCGAATTATATAAACAACCCATCCTATGTCAAAATATATTGAGTTTGTGCTCCGCCTACCATACCGCTGCGGGCAAAGCAACATCAAAAATTTTAGAGACAATTTGTTTCAATTTTTAAAAAAAATTTTCTTAGCGGTGTCGCACCTGAAAAATTAAAAAAGAAGAACGGCGCAAATTGGAAGATAAGCCCGGCCTAAAATCTCTTCGGAGGTTATCGCTTACATTTTTTTTATTTTTGAATTCAGAAAGGGCGCCATTAAAACGTTTCCTGAGATAGGGCGTTTTCGGAAAGGCAGCCGAGATTGGGTTATATTCGATATCAGAAAACTCATTTGGTAAGCCACTGAAACTTGGATTGATACTATGAAATACATATTAAGTAAAATTCTTAATTTTATTTATTTATTTATTTATTTATTTATTTCCACGCCCATTTTTTAAAATTTGAAGTTTTTCCTATTTATTATTATAAATCCACTTGGGAAATGAAACACCATTTATATAAAGCTCTGTTTTGCAAAGATATAGCTTATTATTTTCGTCCACGACCCTTTTAAAAATCTTTTATATAAAATTGGGCGTGGTCCTTAACCGATTTCGTTAATTTTTCTTCAAAGTATTCCTTATAGTAAAGGCAACCTCTCTGCGAATTTTGTTACGATAGGTTTAACGACTTTTGATTTATGATAAATAATATTTGTAAAATTGATTTTATCACAAGGCACGTCCATTTTAAAGAATGTTTTCAAATTTTCATCAAGAGACTCAATCCACACGTCAAATTTCAGCATTCCAAGTGTCAAAGTTAATATACTATGTGTGCAAAGCACGCTCAGTATAAAAACGAATGTGAAATCTGTTGGTAGTTGTGTAACTCAAGATCAGATGAACCAACATTAAAAATTATAGCTGGGTGGGTTTTGTACAGATTCCAACATGGTCTATAAATGGATTTTAGTTCCATATGTGAGATCCATTAAAAAGTGCTCTAAGATGCTCCCAGCATGTGTTTTAACAAATCAAGTATTTAGGATGTGTTAGTGAGGGTTTTAAGAAAGAGCGTTAGTAAAGAAGAAAAGCGGGGGTCAAGAAGAGAGTTATACGAAAAGCCGTAGGCAGAAAAAGAGAAAATGTAAAATAGGAGTTGAACTAGTGAAGAGGAGAAATAGAATGAGGAAGAAAGAAATATAGAGAAAGGTTGAGGGGGAGGAATGAAGGTGGAAGTAGGAAGTTTTAACAAATACGGAAAAAGTGCGTGGGGAACATAAGAAAGAGTATAAGTAAAAGAAGGGAAAGTAGTTAAGAATAATTGAGGGTGGTTCAGATATGGAGAGGAGGAGGGAGACGCAAGAACATAGAACTTTTTCTGGTTTTTGCAGAGACTACAATATGACAAATGCTTCTGTTCACTGGGAGAGTTTATACATTGTAGGGAGGAACTTTATCGAGAAGGGGAAGTCATATTTAATATGTGCACATATACAGTTACATATCTTGTATATAAAAATGAATTCGATTTTAGAATTGTATCTGCTTTAGTTTCATACAGTTTCATAGTTGTTTATAAAAACCAAAATATTCATGCCGACCGCAAAAATGTGCAGATATACTTGAGCGTAAAAGTCGGCAAATTATCAAATCGAATGCGGTGTTGCTTTTTCTATATAAAAATATATATAATAAATCGGATGCCGATTCATCTCCAATTGCTTTCTTTTCTTTAATTGGTATAACTTTTGCTCTTAATCGTACTATTCCTTTTGTTTCTGCTTCTTTAACTCACTCACACTCAGATGCTCGTTTGCCTTCGTATTCTACTTTTTACTCGCCAACGTTCTTGTCCCACTATCTATCTCTAGCTCTCCCAGCTCTATGCATTCCGATCTCACTCGCCATTCCTCGCTCTTCCCTTCCTTTAGTTTTTCGGTTTGCTCGTGCTTCAAAGTAAGAGTCTTTCTTTCTTTTCTCTAATTCACACGCTATATCTTTTTTCGGCTCCTTTTCTAATTTCTTCTAGGCATATCAATCGATGTAAAGGAAGGTCTCTTTTTCCCGCTCTCTTTCTCTTCTCTTCTTAGTTTTTCCCCCTATTTTTCGTTCACTCCATCTTACGCACCCTCTTCATCTCATCCGCCTTCATGCTCTACTTTTTTATCTTCCCTTATCCTAATTTTCATATATTGGATTGCTTTATCAAGTACTAAATACGAGTATATACTTTAAATTGTTGCAGATATTTAGCGCATCTAGGTTTTTTCTAGAAAAAGGCTTCGATCCAAATTTCCAATATTTATTAATATTGACCTCATTACATTTGGAGCTGCTTCCTTTTTTCTCCCCCTATTTCCCACCAAATTTTCACCTCCCTCTTCACACTTTTGCCTCTCATATGTGATATGTGATTGGTATATCTTGGATAGCTTTTTGAAGTAGTGGCGGATATATAACTGTTAAATTTTAAATCATTCCCGATATGGTTGGGCCAGTACTTTGATGGTGCTGGTTTCCACAACATAACAGATTTATATCCAGCATAGCACATACAGCATCGATAACACTTCCCGCACACTACAGTAAGTACTTAAGCTCACCATCGACAGCTTATTGAACCTAAGCATTACTAATCATGCTCAGGAAAGTCTACTATCAATCATATATTCCATGTACCCCAAATTATAGCCAGGCGCCTCATTTACGCTGCGAAGTATATCACTCCAATTTTAGCAAACTACAAATGCACATCACCTGCCGTGAGGAATAAAATGGATTATATACTCATCAAAAGGACAAGGACAGCGTGGATTCTGCAGAAGGGACTGTTGTCTCATCGGGGTCCTGTCGTCTACTAGGCTTGTTCAAAGCGAAAGTATTTAGCCTAATAATTTTGAAAACTACATACCTACATGTCTACGTCTCTCTTCTTGCAAAGCCCTAGCAAAGTAAAAATCATGGAAAAAAAGTCAAAATTCAGTAAAAAGTATCTAACACATTTCTACTTTCAATAGGAGATAATCGGGCAACAGTCGCCTTCAAAATTATTCCGATAAAATCTTAGATTGTAAGTAGACATTAAATATAAGCTACAGAGTTTATATTTCCAGTATCCAATTTGAAGCTGTCATAAGCATATCTTAAAAAAAACAAGTAAGGAAGGCTAAGTTCGGGTGTAACCGAACCTTACATACTCAGTTGAGAGCTGTGGAGACAAAATAAGGAAAATCACCATGTAGGAAAATGAACCTAGGGTAACCCTGGAATGTGGTTGTATGACATGTGTATCAAATGGAAGGTATTAAAGATTATTTTAAGAGAGAGTAGGCCATAGTTCTATGGATGGACGCCATTTAGGGATATCGCCATAAAGGTGGACCAGGGCTGACTCTAGAATTTGTTTGTACGATATGGGTATCAAATGAAAGGTGGTAATGAGTATTTTAAAAGGGAATGGGCTTTAGTTCTATAGGTGAACGCCTTTTCGAGAAATCGCCATAAAGGTGGACCAGGGGTGACTCTAGAATATGTTTGTACGATATGGGTATCAAATGAAAGCTGTTAATGAGTATTTTGAAAAGGAGTGATCCTTAGTTCCATAGGTGGACGACGTTTCGAGATATCGCCATAAAGGTGGACCAGGGGTGTCTCTAGAATGTGTTTGTACGATATGGGAATCAAATGAAAGGTGTTACTGAGCATTTTAAGAGGGAGTGGGCATTAGGTCTATAGGTGGACGCCTTTTCGAGATATCGCCATTAGGGTGGGCCAGGGGTGACTCTAGAATGTTTGTACGATATGGGTATCAAACGAAAAGTGTTACTGAGCATTTTAGGAGGGAGTGGGCATTAGGTCTATAGGTGGACGCCTTTTCGAAATGTCGCCATTAGGGTGGGCCAGGGGTGACTCTAGAATGTTTGTACGATATGGGTATCAAACGAAAGGTGTTACTGAGCATTTTAAGAGGGAGTGGACATTAGGTCTATAGGTGGACGCCTTTTCGAGATATCGCCATTAGGGTGGGCCAGAGGTGACTCTAGAATGTGTTTGTACGATATGGGTATCAAACGAAACGTGTTACTGAGCATTTTAAGAGGGAGTGGGCATTAGGTCTATAGGTGGACGCCTTTTCGGGATATCGCCATTAGGGTGGGCCAGGGGTGACTCTAGAATGTGTTTGTACGATATGGATATCAAATTAAAGGTATTAATAAGGGTTTTAAAAGCGAGTGGCCCTTAGATGTATATGTGAAGGCGTTCTCGCGATATCGACCAAAATGTAGACCAGGTGATCCAGAAAATCATCTGTCGGGTACTGCTAATTTATTTATATATGCAATACCACTAACAGTATTCCTGCCAAGATTCCAAGGGCTGTTGATATCGCCTTGTAAAACTTTTTCATTTTCTTCTACTTAATATGGTAGGTGTCACACCCATTTTACAAAGTTTTTTCCAAAGTTATATTTTGCGTCAATAAACCAATCCAGTTACCATGATTCATCCCCTTTTTTCGTATTTGGTATAGAATTATGGCATTTTTTTCATTTTTCGTAATTTTCGATATCGATAAAGTGGGCGTGGTTATGGTCGGATTTCGTCCATTTTGTATACCAAGATAAAGTGAGTTCAGATAAGTACGTGGGCTAAGCTTAGTAAAGATATATCGCTTTTTGCTCAAGTTATTGTGTTAACGGCCGAGCGGAAGGACAGACGGTGGACTGTGTATAAAAACTGGGCGTGGTTTCCACCGATTTCGCCCTTTTTCACAGAGAACAGTTACCGTCATAAAATCTATGCCCCTACCAAATTTGAGAAGGATTAGTAAATTTTTGTTCGACTTATGGCATTAAAAGTATTCTAGACAAACTAAATGAAAATGGGCGGAGCCACGCCCATTTTGAAAATTTCTTTTATTTTTGTATTTTGTTGCATCATATCATTACTGGAGTTGAATTTTGACTTAATTTACTTATATACAGTAAAGATATTAAATTTTTTGTTAAAATTTGAATTAAAAAAATTTTTTTTTAAAAAGTGGGCGTGTTCTTCATCCAATTTTGCTAATTTTTATTTAGCATATATATAGTAATAGTAGTAACGTTCGTGCCAAATTTCATCATGATATCTTCAACGGCTGCCAAATTACAGCTTGCAAAACTTTTAAATTACCTTCTTGTAAAAGTGGGCGGTGCCACGCCCATTGTCCAAAATTTTACTAATTTTCTATTCTGCGTCATAACTTCAACCCATCTACCAAGTTTCATCGCTTTACCCGCCTTTGGCAATGAATTATCGCATTTTTTCGGTTTTTCGAAATTTTCGATATCGAAAAAGTGGGCGTGATTATAGTCCGATATCGTTCATTTTAAATAGCGATCTGAGATGAGTGCCCAGGAATCTACATACCAAATTTTATCAAGATACCTCAAAATTTACTCAAGTTATCGTGTTAACGGACAGACGGACGGACGGACGGTCGGACGGACATGGCTCAATCAAATTTTTTTCGATACTGATGATTTTGATATATGGAAGTCTATATCTATCTCGATTCTTTTATACCTGTACAACCAACCGTTATCCAATCAAAGTTAATATACTCTGTGAGCTCTGCTCAACTGAGTATAAAAACGATATCAAAATTTTGCAACTTAACATATACCGTTCATACTATATATGTACATAATACAATTTGAACATGTACAAGTACTTATGTGAAGACCATTTACGGTGTCAAGTGGCATTTTCAGCTTTTGAAAACAAAACAAAAACAAAAATCACACAGACAACAAGAAAAAGCGCAAATAAGTAATATAAAAGGAAAATAGCTGGCAGCGCCGGACGCCAAACGCCGAGAAGCTGGAAGGATCGCAACACTGCATTTCCTTCTGGCTTCGCTTTGACGTTTGTCTGTTTGCTTGCTGCAAAAGAAAGGCAAACACGTCTATTAATACAACTCAAACCCTCAACCCTCAAGGCAATTTGCACGTCCGTAGTACTACTCTTTTGTATGTTTTAGCACTCATATGCATACATATACACATAGTCTTTTCGAAAATCTCATAGCTTGGACTTTACGAATGTTAAGCGTCCTTTTTATACGTACATGCATATGGAGGTATGTACCTTACTATAACCTTTTGTTTTCTAATAAATAATAGACTGTTAGTTTATTAGTTTTTCAAGTTTCTGGAAAGTTTTGAAAATATATAAATACCTCAGAACTATTTTTTAAAAATTATTGGTAGTGGTAGTAGCGTATTTTTGAGTAACGACTTATCTCAGCACAAATTCATTACATTTTCTACTCTAAAAGAACAAGTATACAAAAAAATGTTAAATTTTAACAAATCTCTCAACATCTAAGATAATGTTAACAGAAGAGCTGAAGTATGGTCGTATAGGGCCTAACGAATACCAGGCACATCCCTACATAGAAGCGTTGGTAGACTTATTGTTTAAAAGCTAAATAGGGAACGCTTCCAATTTATCTCGGAAAGAGCGAGTTGAATGATTTTTCAAATATTTTCCACTATGGTTGGGAGTCCTTTAACGCTGCTATTTTCATAATCCATCTAAAAACTGTATTATAGAGGGAGGGAAGCGGAAGATGTTTTAATGATAAAAAGCTTCTGACTTAACTTTTCTTCAACGGAATAAAACATTATTTGTTGGCGAAAGAAGCAGTCGCAGTTTTTCAATTAGTTTGACGCATAATCATCAATAACGACACCCAAGAAAAAATATACTTTCGCAGGGACATACTGCGATATACACGTTGCCAGGGGCTATTATCCTCTACCTCTTCCGTTTAAATGCGTTAGCTATTTGAACAATAATGACATCAATTCACTTATCTGGATTAAATTATTTTACTTAATTCCATCTATTGGCCTTTGAAATATTTGGTCATTGTAAATTGTGTCAATTATAAAACTCCCAAAATTAGTTCCTCTTCATTTTGATCACTACCACTCCCACTCCCATTCCCACTACCACTCCCATTCACACTACCACTCCACACACTCTGCGCTTTTCTCTTTATTTCTTCTTTCTATTCCTGTCATTCTCACATATTTTTTTAATCAACCACTCCCTCTAAAACGCCCACTCCCACTCAAAATCAAACTTCCACTCATACTCCCATTCCCCCTTGAGCTCTAACTTCGGGTGAGAGTGCACTTAAATTCCCACTCTTACGCCCCCTACTACAAATACCCAACTCCAACTTTAAATTCTACTCTCACTCCCATCCCCGATTTTTTGAAACCAAAAGAGCTATACAGCTTAACGTCATCGATTTGATTTGGCTTTTTTTTAATCAGAAGATAGCTTGATTACCAAGTAAGATGACCATGTAAACCCGGTAAATGAAGGAAATTTAAAATCCATCACGAGTATAGATCTAGATATGTATGCATGTACAACTATTGCACATACCAGACGTTTGAACCTATAACGGGAACAATCCCGTACGAATAAATATGGAATCTACTAGGTTGGGTTGAAGTGGCCGGTCCATAAGGTCTCACATACACTGAATGTGTTCATAGTGTTACCAGAGTTAGTTTGACGTCCTAACGTAAGAACCCCAATGAATTATGTTATAGAATAATTGTGTCCTATTGGCAAATGCTAGGAATTTTCTAGGACCTAGCTTGATTGCTGCATCGAGATCTGACAACTCTGCCGCCCATAATAACTGAAGCCTTGACCTGGCGAGTGCAGGACACGAACACGGAACGTAGTCACCCGTTTCGTCCTGCAACTCTCATTTCATATATATGTTGTTACTGATCAGGCCTAACTTCTAAGCATGTGACGACAGAAGGCAATGTCCAGTTAGTATCTCATCGTGAGCCTTAAGCCTTCTCTCTTCAGAGATATAAGCTGCTTTATGAGTCTCTTCATAAATACTTTGCAATTTACCTCCCAAAAGCTTACTTCAAAAACTGTGTGTGTTGTGTGCCGTCCAAAGTACTTAACCCATCTTCACAAAATTTACAGGGTAGGTTGCTCGGTTCCGCGGTATTTTTCTGGCGATATAGAATTTTTAGAAAGTGAGCAGCGCCAGCTATAACTCCAATGTATCAAAAAAATTAGGTGGTAGAGGTGGAGAGAGTAGAAATAAATTGGAAGTGGGAGCAAGAGTGGAAGTGGAGGTGGGAATGATTGGGAGTCAAACAAGAATATTAAATTCGCTTTATATGTTATATTTGGTATAAAGATTCCATATATGATGTGAATTAGGTAGGAATGGTAAATATAGTGGGAGTAGGAGTGAGAATGGGAGTCGGGGTGGAAGTACAACAAAACTTTAAATACGCTATATCTACTACGTAATTATCTGAAGGGGGTATACAATATTTGATATTTGAATTCTATGTAAAATATTTCTTTTGGCGTTGGGTTTGAAGTGTAAGCGGGAGTGGAAAAGGGAGAGGGAGTAAACCTAGTATTTGAATTCGCTATATTTCCGTAACTATTTGATATATGTATATATTCTATATGAAGGTTCTACGAATTCGGTAAATTAGGTGGGAGAGGTAAAGGGCGTAAAAGTGGGAATACGAAAGAGAGTGGAAGTGAATCAAAAATGTAAATTCGCGATACCTTGGTTTTTATTTGAAAGGGGTATCCAAAGTTTGATCATAGGTTCCATACATGAGGTATATTTGGTGAGAGGGGATTATGAATGGATTAGAGTATGAGAGATAGCATTAGAAATAGAAGGAAGTGGAGGTTAAGGGAATAAGGGAGGTACACGAAGTTGTAGTCTATTCGATGTTATACAGAATAATTGAGGAAAGGGAAGTCCACTTTTGAAATATTGGGCAGGGCAACGTCTGCCGGGTATGCTAGTAAATAAAGAATAAGATATCAGTGTTCTTGATTTTAATGTCAACTGATATTACTTGTTGGGTCTAAAATGTTTATACAGCTTAGAATGTTTAGCTGACAACGACGAATCAAGTTCAAACTCCTACCAATATTGTAAGCATTTTCCAAAAATCTCTTAACTCTTCTTCGAATGTTGCATTATAGATGCCTCAGGTGAAGTTGAATGAAGATAAGGTTAAAAAAACATTTTGCCATGGGAAGTGTCAATTTAGTTCCAGAACGTTTGCCTCTTAAAATTAATTTTCTCGTAAAAATTTTTAAAAATTATATGAACCGTACTTCGCGGTACATCACTGTAAGCCATTTACCAGTGTTAAGTTTGTTTACTTATGTTTAGTTATTAGTTTACTATAGTTGAGTTTTTATTTTATTTTTTATTTTAGTGAACATTCTGTATTTGAAAGTTAGTAAGCTTGTATACGCTAATGTCACAGGAAATTACTCGGTGTCATCTTCTCGGGTTAGTCAAGTCATCGCTATGGACATACGTTGAATATAAGTCGAGTAAAATGTAAAGGATAAACAAGTCACAAAGTTGTGCTTTTTATGTAATAAATTTTTTTATTAATGTTCAACTAAAACCATTTCAGTATTTGGCTTTGTAAAAGGTCACATAAAGCGACGTTTATGTAGAAAAATTTTGAATAGCAGTTTATAATATACATACATATATATAAGTATGCACAAATTAAGGATGCGAATATGGACAGCTATTTTTATTTTGTTACATTACGTAATGCCAAGTCTTAAGCAAGGTCTTGATGATAGGTAATGTTAGTACTACTAACCCTTCAAGGCTAACTTAATTTTAAACTAACGAAAATGACAATGTATGTATTGTTACGAATATTAGCAACACTAAGGGTTACTGCCATCTCTAAGCCGATGCTAAGAAGCGCCTTGTATGCACATCTATAAATCAATCATTTTGTATGTACATAAACTAATCAATCATTATGTCTACACATATGTACGTACACGCAGCGGAGAAGCAACGCACAAACACATGCAGATATCTTATCTGAGATATGCAATTATAATTGTGGAAGTCTCGCTCACAAACACAGGCGCATATGAAAGCTATACACGTACATCTGTAGTTATAATTATCGCAGATAATCAACTAGTAGATTCTAGAATGGAAGCGCCTAGAAGATGCAACGAGGAAATCACAGAGTATAAAAGCACCAACAGTAAGGCGCGAAGTCAGTATTGATTAAGCACACTATCTGTCGAGAAATAGTAGAGTTATTTATTGTGAAGTACTTTAATAAAGGCCATTTGGCATTACTAAATGGTGGTGTTATTTATTCAACAGTTTAGTGATTCGAACTTAGCAGAAGGTTGCAAATAAGAGGATTTGCAGTAAATTCGTTACAGTATTTTAGTTTTTTTGGCCATGGTGGAATCACCAGGTGAAGCAAAGAAAAAAAGACAAAAGATGTACACTATCTGAAACTTTAGGGATGTATTTTCAACGGCCACAAGAGGGTAAAATTTTTACGCGCTTTGAAAAAATAGGAGTAGAAAAATAAATGCCCTGCTACGAAAGCCATTATAGAAACTGTCTTCAGCATATCAGTGCGACCTTAAGCTAATGCAAGGGGATACACAGGACCAGTGCGAGTTTAAATTATTTTTAGCATCCAGCAAAAATAAAAAGTTCAATTTGGCCACTTAAACTGTGATGAGCAGTAAAATTCAATTGCTGCCTCCAAAGTGAACTGACTTCAATTTTAACTGCAGCTGAAACTTTCATTAAAACCCCGAACATGAAAGGGAGAGGTGTTATCTATTATTTAGTTGAATTTTTTTACCTCTGCGGCACTTAAATGGATTTCAAGTTCGCAGAAAAGTTTTACAGTCGCACTTGAAAGTGTTCGTAATACTTTTAAATGTGTTTAGGGATGGAAACTCCATCTGATCTGTTGATCTATCGTTGAGTACATACGCCTTTCTAATATTCTATACAAACTTGACCAAAATATCCCCCAAAAGCTCTTGACAATTGAATTCATGATGTATTACTAATGTTACCAAGTTATTATATACTAAAATATGTCGGGATATACTAGCACCGTGGCAGTCGGCCTAGGTCAGAAGATGCTGATCCCAAGCGAGCCGGATTTATATATTCAATAGACAACTGTAACATTCCTCTTATCTTAGTGGTCCGATTTTTAGGGCAAAACAACAACAGTGAGTTACAATTTTTTGGCATATGGCATACCATTGTTTTAGCGAAGTTTTTACATAAATAAGTTATAATACGAAAGTTTTGGTGTTCTTGCTATAGGAATGACAAAAAGATTCCCCGTAAGTATTCAGTAGCGCTGTACAGGAGAATATCCTTGGTTGGATATGACGTGAATACAAATAGTGTCTTTTAACAAAGACCTGTTTCACTTTTTTTTTTTTGGAATAAATTAAACATACAAATTTAATGAAAATATCAACAATACGGACGTAACAGTTTAGCACGGCCTTATTTGTGGAAGCCAACACCAAAGATACCCAAATGATGAAGGTCAATCGACATTTACCTAATAGTTTATGTGTAAAAAGGAACTAAAAGTAGGATATTTCACTCCTGAAAAATGCAAAAAACAACACTTTTGCGGAGATAACATTGGTGAAAAATTTTCATTAATTTTTTGTTGTTTTTTTTTTTTCTTTCCATTGCTTTTCGATTAACACATATTGCTCACTTACAGAAAGAAATTTTCATTTTAAATCTAGAGCATTGCTAGATGACGATGTTAAAGCGCTTCACAATGTTAGTATAGGTGGATGGGTTCTAACCATACCATCGGCGAAAAGGCGTTACAAAGAGATATATTTACAGTCTAATCGAAACAATTGTTGCTTTATCCTTCAAACTGTATGTGATTTTTAAAGTTTTGACACTAATAAACAAATCCATACCATCTGAAAATACATGAACCGGTGCGTATGCGCAACTTTTTTTTATTATTCGGAAAATAAAGAGTTACATGCAAAGCTAATGAGGCGAATATTAGCAGTTCTCTACATCACTAGTATTGCATACAAATGTCCGACTTATCTTGCATTCATTGTTATTTAATAGCAGTTCCATGGTTCAACTATATGGTTGGCTCATCTGTACAGCAACAAATTATGTGTGTTCAAATTGTCAAAATCTCTGTATTGGTATTAGGCGAATGAAATGAAATGAAAACATTGTGATGACTAGAATTCCAAATGGGATTATTTCAGATTCTTATATTTAAAAATAACCTTGGTTATATATGAGAAATGTATATCAAATTCGCATCGGGTATTGACAAATTAACCCACCACAGCGAATAAATTATTTTACAAATTCTTTTTGCGTTATCCAACACAAGCAAAACTTGTCAGACAACTGAGCAAAGGAAGAGAGCGCAGGTGTCAGGTTCTGCCACAACCATATCCTCTGCCATTTCCGCTTAGGATCGACAGCAAGCCACATGTAATGCAAGTTTTATTTAAGTGTGCAGTGAGTAAAATCAATTGATTGCTATGAAATCGTGGAACATTCGTATTAATTAACAGCGCAATTCGATTGCTAAAGAAACTCATCACCGCCATAGTTTATTAGTTTCGACAAATTTGAATTCTTTAAAGAAACAAAAGTTTCGAAAAAAAAAAATAAATAAATATTCCATCTTTGATTAATTAATCGTGTTTCAAGTACACGGGGAAGGATTCTAGAAAGAAATCGTCATCATTCTGTAGTAACTACGCTACATCGCATACTTTTCCGGTATTAGAACCATAAGGTTTAAATGGTACGTATTGAGATTGCCCATAAAAAGCGGTGGTCATTTAGTTAAACGTGCTTTCCCTCATTAACAGGTGAATAAGTTCCTCTCCCCCACGTGGAAATCATAGTGGGAGAGGGTACCTCTTTGTTTACTTCAATCCCAGCTCAGAACTTGGTAACAAATGGATATAAAAGTTGCGGTATAATTTCAAGAAAAGTCACGTAGAAATAAAAAAATTGAAGGCAAGACTTCATCTTTAGCGCAAGACTTTTCCTTGCCTCCGCGTGAAATGTGAGGCAGCAAAAAAAAAAAAAAACAAACAACAAAAAAATTTTATTATAGATGTAACAACAATGTTTTACCTCGTAAGCAACATTTTGCTTAATTAGAGATCTTCCACTTTCGTTCTTCTTGCCATATAATTTGACTAGAGGTTCTTTCATTTATAAATTATTGGTTTTTTTAATAGCAAGGTAAGAATAATAGTGATTATTACAAAAAAAAAACACAAAAAAAGTGAAAAAAGTAAATATCTTTTCTAATTAATTATGTTATAATTTCAATCGAAAAATATATTTAAAAATATGAATAATATATCCTAAGCAGTATTAAGTACATAAATGTACATATGAGGCATTCAATATGAAAAGATAGGTCGACCTCTCCGATTTTCTTCAAATTCGGAAAACATGTAGTATTTGACGTCTAGAATAGTGTGTGAAAATATTTTTTAAAAATTTTGAATATTTAGGATTTTATTGACAGTGGAAAATTTTTGAAAGCTTTTCTTTGAGTTAAAATATCTTTTAAACTATTAATTTTTGAAAACAAACTTTTACTACAAAAAGTCTTTAAAATTGTTGAAGTTTATAAAAAAAGTTTATGTTCTCAAAATTTTGAAAAATAATATGATCGAACAATAAAATAAAATTTTTTTTCGGTGTAACGTAATGAAGTTTATGTTCTCAAAATTTTGAAAAATAATATGATCGAAAAATAAAATTAAATTTTTTTTCAGTGTAAAGTAATGAAGGATAGCACCAATTCTCTTTAAAAAAATCTGAAAGAAACTTGAATATGTTCTTAACATACCCTTCAAATTTAAAAGAATGTTTTTTTTTCTGTTTTCGAGGAAAAAAAATTTGAAAATTTTATGTTGAATAAATCTATGATTTTTACGCACAGTAAGTTTGTGATACAAAAATTTTTACACTATATAACACTTCGAAATGGCATAAATATTATGAAAATGCAGTTTTATATTTTAAATTAGATCAGTTTTTTATTACTTTAAAAATTTTCAATGGCTCTCATTACAAGTCGATACAACTTTACATTTAATTTCGTTGCTTGAAAAGGGTATAAAGCCGTGGATTGACCGTGTGTCATTGATTCGAACAGCTGTAGCGAAACGATCGTTTAGGAAATCTTTCTCTTTTTGGTAATCAGCTTTGGAACAGAAACCAAATTGCATTGTTTTAAATTCATTTTTGACAGTATTAAAAAATTCAATTGGGGTAGTAATTGGTGTGGAGTCAGGACGGCGTAAACTTTCTCGTCGAACAAATCTTTTAGCAGTACCACCGATTCCATCACAAGCGTTTTTACCATGCCATGTGGCAAAAAAGTGCCATTCCGCTTTTATATTAAAACCCTGAAAGTGATACATTAAATTAATAAAATTGTATTTATTTTTATATGGCGAAACTGCGCCATCAGAAAAGTAGTAAATTTTTTTAATATTATCGTAATATTTAAAACTTATTTTGAGTTGGAAAACGGTGTTTTTTTTTCAAAATGCTATAACTTATTCAAAAATTTACCGTTTGGGATCATTTTTTTTTTTAATATGTTTTTAAATGTACTTTTCGGAAAAAATACAATAAAAATTTTAAAGTTTTTTTCAATTAAATAAAAAACAAGTAAGGAAGGCTAAGTTCGGGTGTAATCGAACATTACATACTCAGTTGAGAGCTGTGGAGACAAAGTAAGGGGAAATCACCATGTTGTAAAAAGAACATAGGGTAACCCTGGAATGTGTTTGTATGACATGTGTATCAACTGGAAGGTATTAAAGAGTATTTTAAGAGGAAGTGGGCCATAGCTCTATAGATGGACGCCATTTAGGGATAACGCCATAAAGGTGGACCAGGCCTGACTCTAGAATTTGTTTGTACGATAGGAGTATCAAATGAAAGGTGTTAATGAGTATTTTAAGAGGGCGTGGGCCTTAGTTCTATATGTGGACGCCTTTTCAGGATATCCCCATAAAGGTGGACCAGGGGTGACTCTAGAATTTGTTTGTACTATATGGGTATCAAATGAAAGGTGTTAATGAGTGTTTTAAAAGGGAGTGGGCCTTAGTTCTATGGGTGGACGCCTTTTCGGGATATCGCCACAAACGTGGACCAGGGGTGACTCTAGAATGCGTTTGTACAATATGGGTATCAAAGAAAGGTGTTAATGAGTATTTTAAAAGGGCGTGGGCCTTAGTTCTATAGGTGGACGCCTTTTCGAGATATCGCCATAAACGTGGGCCAGGGGTGACTCTAGAATGCGTTTGTACAATATGGGTATCAAAGAAAGGTGTTAATGAGTATTTTAAAAGGGCGTGGGCCATAGTTCTATAGGTGGACGCCTTTTCGAGATATCGCCATAAAGGTGGACCAGGGGTGACTCTAGATATGGGTATCAAATGAAAGGTGTTAATGAGTACTTTAAAAGGGAGTGGGCCTTAGTTCTATAGGTGGATGCCTTTTCGAGATATCGCCATAAAGGTGGAACAGGGTTGGCTCTAGAAATTGTTTGTACTATATGGGTATCAAATGAAAGGTGTTAATGAGGGTTTTAAAAGGGAGTGGGCCTTAGTTCTATAGGTGGATGCCTTTTCGAGATATCGCCATAAAGGTGGACCAGGGGTGACTCTAGATATGGGTATCAAATGAAAGGTGTTAATGAGTACTTTAAAAGGGAGTGGGCCTTAGTTCTATAGGTGGATGCCTTTTCGAGATATCGCCATAAAGGTGGAACAGGGTTGGCTCTAGAAATTGTTTGTACTATGTGGGTATCAAATGAAAGGTGTTAATGAGTATTTTAAAAGGGCGTGGGCCTTAGTTCTATAGGTGGACGCCTTTTCGAGATATCGCCATAAAGGTGGACCAGGGGTTACTCTAGATATAGGTATCAAATGAAAGGTGTTAATGAGTACTTTAAAAGGGCGTGGGCCTTAGTTCAATAGGTGGATGCATTTTCGAGATATCGCCATAAAGGTGGACCAGGGGTGACTCTAGATATGGGTATCAAATGAAAGGTGTTAATGAGTATTTTAAAAGGGCGTGGGCCTTAGTTCTATAAGTGGACGCCTTTTCGAGATATCGCCATAAAGGTGGGCTAGGGGTGACTCTAGATATGGGTATCAAATGAAAGGTGTTAATGAGTACCTTAAAAGGGAGTGGGCCTTAGTTCTATAGGTGGATGCCTTTTCGAGATATCGCCATAAAGGTGGAACAGGGGTGGCTCTAGAAATTGTTTGTACTATATGGGTATCAAATGAAAGGTGTTAATGAGTATTTTAAAAGGGAGTGGGCCTTAGTTCTATATGTGGGCGCCTTTTCGAGATATCGTCATAAACGTGGACCAGGGGTGACTCTAGAATCTGTTTCTATGATATGGGTATCAAATTAAAGGTATTAATGAGGGTTTTAAAAGGGAGTGGCCCTTAGTTGTATATGTGAAGGCGTTTTCGAGATATCGAACAAAATGTGGACCAGGGTGATCCAGAACAACATCTGTCGGGTACCGCTAATTTATTTATATATGTAATACCACGAAAAGTATTCCTTCCAAGATTCCAAGGGCTTTTTATTTCGCCCTGCAAAACTTTTTTATTTTCTTCTACTTAATATGGTAGGTGTCACACCCATTTTACCAAGTTTTTTTCTAAAGTTATATTTTGCGTATATAGACCAATACAAATACCATGTTTCATCCCTTTTTTCGTATTTGGTATATAGCTATGGCATTTTTTTTTTCATTTTTCGTAATTTTCGATATCGAAAAAGTGGGCGTGGTCATAGTCGGATTTCGGCCATTTTGTATACAAATACAAAGTGAGCTCAGATTAAGAATGTGAACTGAGTTTAGTAAAGATATATCGATTTTTGCTCAAGTTATCGTGTTAACGGAAAAGCGGAAGGACAGACGGTCGACTGTGTATAAAAACTGGGCGTGGCTTCAACTGATTTCGACCTTTTTCACAGAAAACAGTTATCGTCCTAGAATCTAAGCCTCTACCAAATTTCACACGGATTGGTAAATTTTTGTTCGACTTATGGCATTAAAAGTATCCTAGACAAATTAAATGAAAAAGGGCGGAGCCACTCCCATTTTGAAATTTTATTTTATTTTTGTATTTTGTTGCACCATATCATTACTGAAGTTGAATGTTGACATAATTTACTTATATACTGTAAACCTATTAACTTTTCTTTTAAATTTGAATTTAAAAAAAAATTTTTTAAAAAGTGGGCGTGGTTGTTCTCCGAACTTGCTAATTTTTATGGAGCAGACATATAGTAATAAGAGTAACGTTCCTGCCAAATTTCATCGTAATATCTTCAACGACTGCCACATTACAGCTTGCAAAACTTCTAAATTACCTTCTTTTAAAAGTGGGCGGTGCCACGCCCATTGTCCAAACTTATACTAGTTTTCTATTCTACATCATAAGTTCAACTCACCTACCAAGTTTCATCGTTTAATTCGTATTTGGTAATGAATTATCGCACTTTTTCGATTTTTCGAAATTTTCGATATCGAAAAAGTGGGCGTGGTTATTGTCCGATATCGTTCATTTTAAATAGCGATCTGAGATGAGTGCCCAGGAACCCACATACCAAATTTCATCAAGATACCTCAAAATTTACTCAAGTTATCGTGTTAACGGACAGACGGACGGACGGACGGACATGGCTCAATCAAATTTGTTTTCGATACTGATGATTTTGATATATGGAAGTCTATATCTATCTCGATTCCTTTATACCTGTACAACCAACCGTTATCCAATCAAAGTTAATATACTCTGTGAGCTCTGCTCAACTGAGTATAAAAAAATTCTCGGCCCACTCCGGGATTAGTGGGGATGATTGCAGAATTGATTGACGTTTTTTGTGAAAAGAAAAAAAAAACGAGCGAAATTCGAAAAATCTCGAAAAGCTGAAAAATTACAAAAAAAACTTTAAAATTTTTTTTGAATTTTTTCCGAAAAGTACATTTAAAAACAAATTAAAAAAAAAAAAAAGTTCCCAAACGGTTAATTTTTGGAAAAATTTATAGCATTTTGAAACCAAAAACGGTGTTTTTTTTTTAATTCATAACTTTTTTTGAGTTGGATGAAAAAATTAGAAAAACCTCTGAAAAACGTCTTTCGTAAGCTAGAAAAAGAAGAAAAACTTTCAGCCAATTCTAAAGGGGTCGTGTTCAAAATGGGTCGAAATGGGATGGAATACCCCATATATATGTAGAAAACATCTGTTAACAATATGTATGCCATTTCGAAGTGTTATACAGTGTAAAAATTTTTGTATCACAAACTTACTGTGCGTAAAAATCATAGATTTATTCAACATAAAATTTTCAAATTTGTTTTTTCTCGAAAACAAAAAAAAACATTCTTTTAAATTTGAAGGGTAGGTTAAGAACATATTCAAGCTTCTTTCAGATTTTTTAAAAGAGAATCGGTGCTATCCCTCAATACTTTACACTAAAAAAAATGTACTTTTTTTTCAATCATATTATTTTTCAAAATTTTGAGAACATAAAATTTTTTTTATAAACTTGAATAATTTTAAAGACTTTTTGTAGTAAAAGATTTTTTTCAAAAATTAGTAGTTTAAAAGATATTTTAACTCAAAGAAAAACTTTCAAATATTTTCAACTGTCAATAAAATCCAAAATATTCAAAACCTTAAAAAAATATTTTCACACACTATTCTAGACGTCAAATACTACATATCTTCCGAATTTTAAGAAAATCGGAGAGGTCGACCTATCTTTTCATATGGAATGCCTCATATGCATATTGATTTCTAATAATACCCAGTAGTCGACTGAAACCAATACCTGAATATGTAAAGGCAACTTGTTTGCGCAAACATCGTTGGAGCACACTTTTTTCAATGTAAGTAAAACGGACAACCATAAGTATTTACATAAATAATAACTAAATTCTTTTGTTATATATTAAGTATCAAAATACTATGAGCGTACTCAGAAATACAGTTAAACTACGGTAAGACCTGTTTGTTGTAAATGTAGACAAATATACAAACATACATAATGTTTTTGCGTACTGTGAAAAACCTACATACTAGGGCGGGTCGATTTTAAATCGCTCATTGCTCTGTGAAAATCGCATTCTAGTGATCAAAATAAGAAACTTTGCCGAAGGAACCATACCTCTAAAACGAATTCTGATGTCCCCCCCCCCCCCCCCCCTTTGGGTCGAACTTTTGGGTAGGGGCAATTTCAATTCTACCTGATGTGTCTTGTGGTGACTTAAAAAAACAACACAAGCAATTTTACGATCTGCAATTGTGTCACAGTGATACCTTCATTTTTTAAAAGGGTTGAATAAAAAACCCACACAACTATGTTTACGACATGCAAATGCATCACAGTGATGCCTTGGTTTTAAAAGGGGGTTGTAGAAACGCTAATTTCTAATAATTTTTTTTAATTTCTTTTCTATTACTAAGTTAAATTCATTTTTTCATTTACATAGGTTCGGACTAAATAAATTTCTAAAGAGAAAAATAAACTCCAAAAAGAAAAAAACATAGGCATTTCAAAGTTGGATTTTTCAAAATTTGCCAAAGTTTCTTAATTTGATCCCTAGAATATGATTTTCACAGAGCAATGGGCGATTTTTTTGCCTCCCCACAAATCGACCCGGCCTACTACATACCTAGTTAAAATTATGAGTGAGTGAAAAGAAAAAAGAAATTATCGAAATACATGAAGTAAGATTTGTAGAATGAAGGAATACATTTTTTTATAATGATCATTAATAATGTAATCACCTATTAATCATGTATTAATCATGAATAAAAAGTAGAATATCGTTTTAAAGTCTTGTGAGTTCAGTATGTAGTCGAGGATTAGCGTTGGTTGAGTATGGGAGAGTTGATGTTAATTCTCGATACATTGGTAGGGCAGGGGGCGAGAGACCTCCTCTCATAGGTGTATTGTTTTTTTCCCATTACTTGGTTTCTGCATAGTAATTCTGTTTTCGGTATTTTGGCCAATGTTAGATGACATGTGTGTATGTGTAGGGTATTGCTCCGAGTTCAGAGTATCGCTGTCCGTCCGGCTTTCCTATTACTATGCTGGTTAAGAGAGTCCGTCCGTAGATAAAGAATATGAACTGAAAGCATTTTTTTTTTTGATTGAATTTTCTGTTCGGGTTTATTCCATAAAGTGCATGAATTAGTTATTTATATATACTTACACTAGGATGGTTCGATAGCAGCAAAAACACCGACCTCCCGACTGACTAAATAAGCCTGATTAATGCAAGCATGCACGCCCCGCTGCCTATTCCCTAGTGTCGGTCCATGACAGCATAAAACATAGCCGTTTTTGTGTGTGGTAAGAAAATGTTGTCAATGTGTTGCTTTCATTTTGAGTTTGCCATCTCCTTTTGACAATCCCATCGACCATGCAATGATAATAATAAAATCAGGTTATGATGTGAGTCAACCATATAATTTAGCCATGAGCAGGTCAGAACTCTTTCTAGAAAGTTTTTGTGATTGGCGTAACGCCGTTAGAGCGTAAAACTAACGGTCTGCCTTCTTGCGCTTAATTTGGAGGATTTAAATGCAGAGTGAAACATAATCGCATTTAAATACTTCGCTCACGCGTTTCTGGAGCCAAGAAGTATAAAAACATGAGATACATTTTTTGAGAGTTTCATAGAACTGTTTCGAGAAATCGGTGCTCAAAGCCCTCATGTCAGCCGATTGTCATTAATCGCTTCTCGAGAGTACTTTTCATCGTAAAAAGATCGGGTATGACACGTTGTAGAAGTACGAACGTCTTCCTTATTTTTAAAGGCTAAAGATATATGCGATAATGACAAACAGGTCCCCAAAAATTTTTTAAAATTTCGTTTTTCGAATTTTTTACCATAATATTGACTTTTTCCGAAAGTTTTGTATGCTTACTTATGGTTTTCTTACCGGAGCAGGAAAATTTGTGTAACTTTAGCTGAGGACATCATTTTTATATCTGTCGCTGAAAATTTACACTGAAAAAATTATATAAGACGCACTTAATCTCTGCATAGAGGGCCAACATTTTCTAAACCATATACAAAATATATTTCAATTATTAATATGCTGAGTCGATATTTTAATACCATATATGAAATTTCCTTCTCCACTACATAAGCATTCCGGGTGGATGTAAAGCTCGCAATAAAAAAAAATGTTAAGTAATACATAAACGTTACGACACATAAAGCTAACCAAAGCATCTGCATAGTAAACTTACCTACATACATTCTTATGTAAAAAGCACCGCGGGGAAAACCAGTAAGGGAAGAAGGTAAAACACTAACGGATGGCGATAATTAAAGTGACAACAAGGTAAACAATGGTTACGGTGCACAAATGAATATCGTTTCATGTAAAACAGTCAAAGCTGTTCCTAAGGCAATAAAAGTAGCGAACAGTAGGATACTACCTACCTCCATATAAAGAGGAAATATATGTGAGCTAGGTACTAGCGCTTTATCACTTTGGGTTACACAATTTATTTATGTATGTATTTACATGCATATATATAATATATATAACATATATGTATTTATTTTTAAATGTATGAGCTAGCTGTGCTATATTTACAGATATGTGATCAACGTCATCTTTATTATCCAGCCGCATATATAAGACTTGATTTACACACCGACATGAAGAGCTTATCATTACCAAGCTTTTGTAAGCTTGGGTTGTATGTACATTGGGTCGGGTCGATTTGTATGGACGAAAGTTATCCGATATCGCGCCATCGATTTATCGCCACCGTTTTTACAACAGTTTTTAAAAAAAAAATATTTCTTGGGTTTTGGGGATTGTTTTGGTCGAAAAATTGTCCGTTTCGCACTTTTTTTTTCGCAGACTCGAAACTTTTTTTTCCCGAGCCCAAATCCTATCGAAAAATCGATGGCGCGATATCGGTTAATAAATCGACCCAGTCTAATGTGCATAGATATATATGTAGCGGAATATTTTAGCATAATTTCCAACAACTTCCCATTCGAAACATTGCACAAGTATATCAAGGACCGATGCAATATGTAATATAAGTTCAAGGGACATAAAGTCAAATCACCTTATGACCACTTCAAATTACCATAAGTTTATTTGAAACTTTGCGCACGTATCAAGGGCCGATCAAAAGGCTATAATTTCATAGGAAGGTGACTTAAAGGCAGCGGACATAAGATCAATTGAACTTATTTATAATTGCGAAGACAATGCAGTAATTTGATGGTGGGTTGACGTAAGCTCAAGGGACATTGTGACCACTTAAAACGGCCATAAGTTTAATTGGAACTTTGTATACGTATCAAAGAACGGTGACAATGCAATAATTTGATGGTGGGGTGACATAAGCTCAATAGACATAAAGTCAATTGACGTTATTCCCACTTCAAATTGCCATAAGGTTAATTGAAACTTCTCGCACGTATCAAGAACCGATGACAGTGCAGTAATTTGATGGTTGGGTGACATAAGTTCAACGGATACAAGCAGGATAGCCTAGTAGTTAAGGCAACTGCAGTTTCACCGTATGATTCGCGGTTCGAATCTCAGTGAAACCTTTGATAACATTACGAAATTGCCTGACGATGAATTCGAGGCGGTTTTCGAAATGGCACCATCGCAATATGCCAGTAAATGTTTCTTTCTTTCTTTTCAGTTTCACTTAGAAGAACATAATAATTGAATATTCAATTATTATAAGCTGGTCTTAAGCTCATGAATTCTTAATAATAATTACAAATTGAACACAGCATTAAAACAAACAAACGGACATAAAGTCAATTGACGTTATGCCCACATTGATGAAAATGCAGTAAATTAATGGTGAGCGCTTATAAAGCCAACGCACATAAGGTCAATTGAACTTATTTAGAATGGCCATAATATTAATTAAAACTTGGCAGGCGTATCAAGGATCGATTGCAATGCAATAATTTGATGGTCATAAGCTCAAAAGATACCTTCCGTCAAGGCACTCCGTGAAGGTTTTGGGTAGTGTTATCGATGTTGGTGGTCCTTTTGCGGATATAGATCAGGAATATTCCGGTAACAAGCACTACGAAGTTACTCACCTTACCATCTCGGGAAAAATTTACTAAGATCCATTAAATCTTCTAGGTTATTCCCCACCGCCAAGCTCCATGAGGAACTTGATGTCACTAGAGTCCCGCCTGCTAAATATTTGCTAATACATGATTCGCTCAGGTATTGCTAAACGAGATTTGCTTTGGACGTGTCTCAAGAAGGAACGCTGAGATCAGAGAAATAGTGCTCAGAAACAATAATCCAGCGCTTCCCAAGGCAGCCGGTTCTATGTATCGGAGCGTTCCCGACCAAGGGCTGTCATTTTAGTGTAACCCCATTTAATTTGTTCACTGCTACAACAACAACAACAATAATCCCGCCCATTACCCAGCCAGATCTTTAGAGACAAAGGTCTGGTTCAAAACCTCTTTCGTAGGTGTAGCAATAAATATGGGGTCATCCCCATGTTAAAGATGCATAAACCCTGGTGTAAAATAGAGCTAAAAGTAATGGTTGTAATCCCCCTTATATTTTTGAGCATTTGCCACTCCTGTGTCTAATTCCTTTTGTGAAATTATGATTTGCGGTGTCGAAATGGTTTAAGCGCAAGTATTAATTGTACCAGAATTTTTCTTTAAAATTCGTTTCCTCGCACATTCATGAGCTTTATACCTAAAACGTGCAAAATATGTATGGCACACATTCTTATGTAATGCGCTAATTACCAATCCGCATCGTATTACGAAAGGAAATTATAAAGCGCCAGGTGTCACACACAAACACACCAACACATACACATAAACAATCCTGTAAACTGCAATTATGAAGCAAAAATGAATCAACAACCGTAAAGTAGGTAAGAAAAAGAAATATGCAAGAATAAGAATAACAATCACACGTACATTCAGTCTGCGGTGATTACGTGACATGAACTCCAAAGCAAAATTTTGATATAAGATTTTACCGAAATATTTATGATTACAACTGCTGATCGTACGTGACGTAAAGTAATGCAGCAGCAACCCAAGAAAATAGCAGTTGCAGGAAGAAAATCGCTATTTATTACACGTCATGAAGAAAATAAATTAGACAAATATATATTTAATCGACATATGGCAGACTTTTATAGTTAAACAGGTTTATTAATGTTTGTTGGTATGAGTATAAACGCTTATAAACCATTTGACCACAAGTCCGAATATATATTATATATTGTGACGAATATTAGTGACACTAAGTAATACTCACATCCCTAGTCTGATGCTAAGTAAATGAAGTCACAACAACAATAAAGCAGACAGTCACTTGTATCTACATAAACGATTCAATCATTATGTCTACACATACGTACGCACGTAATGAGAGAAGCTATAAAATCGTACATCTGTAGTTACAGCTGAGAAATTTGATAGCTGATGGCCAACTAGTAGATTCTGGAAATGAAAGCGCCTAGAAGATGCGAACGAGGAAATCAGAGAGTATAAAAGGCAACAAGAGTAGAGGCGCGATAATCAATTTTGATTAAGCACGCTATCTGTCGAGCAATAGTAGAGTTATTTATTGTGAAGTACTTTAATCAAGGCCATTTTGCATTATTAAATATTGGAGTTATTTATTCAACAGTTTAGTGATTCGAACTTAGCAGAAGGTTGCATATAAGAGGATTTGCAGTAAATTCGTTACAATTGGTGTCAGAAGAGGAATTGTTGAATAAATTCCCAAGATTGGGAATACAACTTGGACATGGCAAAGTTGAGTGAATTAAGGATCCAGCAACTGAAAAAGGAGTTGGAGAACCGTGGATTGAATACAACCGGCAATAAGATCGAACTTCAAGCACGGCTACGATAGGTAATGGAGTCGCAAGGAATTGATGTGGACGAGTCTTTATGTTTTGCTAGAAGATACAGATCTGTCACATGTTATGCAAGGGCTAGAACGAAACGAAAGACCAAACAGAGAAGAGATGTTAGCAGAAAGTCCCATTGCGAAGTCATATTGGGCACAGTGGAACAGTTTAGAATTGATATCCGGTTGCTTGCATCGAGTATAGGAGAGTGAGAATGGTCAATGCAAGAAGAAACTGATAGTTGTTCCAAGAAAGAGGATTCCTGACGTGTTCAGCGAGCTGCATAATGGTCCAAGCGGAGGTCATTTTGGAATCACAATGACGCTCGAGAAGATTAAACAGAGATTCTATTGTGTTGGTTGCCGTCAGACGGTCACTGAGTGGATTGCGAACTGCGAGGTTTGCAGCAGAGCGAAAGGGCCCAAAACCCGAAGCCATGGCCAGAAGAAGCAATATAACTCAGGTGCGCCATTTGAAAGGATCGCTATGGATGTCGCAGGTCCATTTCCTACTAGCAACGGCGGAAACAAATATGTACTGGTTGTTATGGATTATTTCAGCAAATGGCCAGAGGTATTCCCAATCCCAAATCAAGAAGTGGAGACAGTAGCAGAAGTGTTTATAAACAATTGGTTTGCAAGGTATGGGGTACCAATGGAGTTACATTCTGACCAAGGCAGGAATTTCGAATCGGCTGTGTTCCAGGAAATGTGTAAATCATTGGGCATTCGCAAAACACGGACAACTGCATTGCATCCTCAGTCAGATGGTATGGTGGAACGTTTCAATAGAACATTGGAGGAGCATTTAAGGAAAGTAGTAGACAAGTACCATAAGGAGTGGGATACACGCATACCATTATTCTTGATGGCTTACCGATCAGCAGTGAATGAGACAACGCGCCAAACCCCTGCAAACGCAATTTTTGGCAATGACCTTCGGCTGCCAGCTGATTTGAAGTTTGGGATAGATGCCGATGCAGAGAGAAATGTCAAGAAATCCACTGGTGTCGTGGAAGAAGAGCTGAGAGAGATACACGATCTTGTAAGGCAACGACCAAAAATTATGAATAACAAGATGAAAACCAGATACGATAAAGCCATTAATTAGGAAGGTCTTCAGGAAGGATATTTGGTGCTGTTATACAACTCACAACGAAAAAAAGGTTTGTCCCCGAAATTGCAGTGTAATTGGGAAGGCCCATACAAAGTTGTAAAACGGATCAACGATGTAGTGTACCGCATACAAACCATTGGCAAACCACGAACCAAAATGAGAGTGGTTCATTTGGAGAGGCTGGCAGCATTTAGATCGAGAGATTTGTCTGATCGGGATGATCAGAATTAGGTGGAGGGTAGTGTGACGAATATTAGTGACACTAAGTGATACTGACATCCCTAGTCTGATGCTAAGTAAATAAAGTAACAACAAGAATAAAGCAGACAGTCACTTGTATCTACAAAAACGAATCAATCATTATGTCTACACATATGTACGTACACGCAGCGGAGAAGTAACGCACAACCACATGCATATATCTGAGATACTCCCGAAAGTATGCAATGAGAGAAGCTATAAAATCGTGCATCTGTAGTTACAGCTGAGAAATTTGATAGCTGATGGCCAGCTAGTAGAATCTGGAAATGTAAGCGCCTAGAAGATGCGAACGAGGAAATCAGAGAGTATAAAAGGCAACAACAGTAGAGGCGCGATAATCACTTTTGAGTAAGCACGCTATTTGTCGAGCAATAGTAGAGTTATTTATTGTGAAGTACTTTAATAAAGGCCATTTTGCATTATTAAATATTGGAGTTATTTATTCAACAGTTTAGTGATTCGAACTTAGCAGAAGGTTGCAAATAGGAGGATTTGCAGTAAATTCGCTACAATATTTATTTAGTCGACATAATGCAGACTTTTATAGTTAAACACGTTTATTAATGTTTGTTCGTATGAGTATATACGCTTATAAACCATTTGACCACAAGTCCGAATTATAATGAGGATATTGAGTTTTAATTAATTCTTTGGAAATGAAGTGACAGGAATCACTGAGCAAGCTGCGTGAATGGGCAGCGACTTTAAAACTCAACGTAGAATCCTCAAATACGTAGCTAATGTTGTTGTTGTAGAAATCCCATACATATATAATTACCTTTGTAATGGACAATAAATGAGTTTTCTGATAGTGTGAGGAATACTTTTGACACCCCTAGCGAGAAGCCTTTTTAAATTGGGTGTTTTACCTATCCTGTATCACAGAGCACTTGTGCCTTTAAAATCAGTTGAGGTCAGCTGCATAAATGACTTCCTACATTCGTCAATGTGCTGTGCAGGCGATTGTACCACGACTACAAAAACTCTGCACACAACATTCCACCGATTCTATCCATTGTTGCGAAGGTTTTAAACTCTGTGTACAGCGTACTTAAGAGTACTTAAAGATTGAATTTTCGCTTAGGAAACAATGAAAGTTGGTGCCCTCTCTTGGAAATTTTCAAACTCAATGCTAAGCTAATTTTTATAAGACTCACGTAATCAGTGATCGTGTTTCACAACAAAGATTCAGCAGGCGTAAAATATACGTATAGCGTAGCCGATGTGTCGTGTAGACAGGTCCTTCTTCTGGCTTTCGGATCAGAAGAGATAAAGTTTATTAGCATACATTTCCTTAGTTTGGAGAAAGCCATTTTCTAAGTGAGTCATCATTTATTTCTTTAGCTCGGGCGCCCTCACGAAGACAATTATAGTCTATAGGAGAGGGTCGAGCGTAGAAAATTCCAATCTCTGAGCACAGCACAGCTTTTCTACGCATATACGCCTATAAAATGGTACTGCTATTTCAGTACTGCATGTTCTTGAAAATATGTGATCAGCATTCAACAAAATACGATTCCGAAGACTTGCGCTTGGTAGCATGCACCTTAGGGCCGTGAACAGCCGTTCCTTCTGTTGCTAGCAGTGGAATGGTAACTTCCAGCTGATGAAGGAGCTCGATGGTTTATTTCTAGCTGTTCTTAAATGCATGATAAAAATAATATTTTAGTTGTTTAAAGCTCAGCTATATTGCCATATTCTGGACAGGTAAGTTCTCTGAAATAACCGTGGCATTTTTCTACCATATGATGACCAGCTCTGCTTAAGTGTATCACTAGCCTTTTCTCTGCAGCCATACGTTTGGCCAAATACCAAAAAAGTTCATGCTATGAATAGCTCGAATGCTCAGATTATATATAATACTAGCATACCCGGCAGATATTGTTCGGCCCTAAATTTGGTCTATCTGCACACATTTTAATAAGCTTTTTCCAACTAACTCTGCCCTCCCCCCTCTTCACTTTTTCTTAATCCTTTTATTCACTCCTTCCACCTTCTTTTTTGCTTCATCTATCTCACTCTATCTCTTTCTCAGTCTCATTCTCCTTCTCTCTTTTCTATTCTCTCAAGTTCTTCTCATTCTTCTTCATCCCTTATTGCCAGCCCCAGAGGGTGGTATCTATTTTGTTCCAGTCCCATTCCAAGTCCAAGTCCCACGCCGAGTCTCATTCCTAGTCCTAACACCCGTCCCAGTCCGTCACTGGTCTACTTCCCGGAAAAAAGGATCATAAATTCTAATATAGGCAAATTTATATACCAAATTTCTGGCAAATCGAATAGTACGTATGTAAATAGGTATGTGGGTATTATTAATTCATGTCTTTATTTCGGCTTCGCATGCTTATTTATCAGTATTGCCAGGATGATGCGACTAAATCGACTATCAAAATGAAAATTACTTTAGAGCTCTCAGCAAAAGCTTTCATTTCATATTAATTTTACCCACACGAGACCGTAGTCACCAATAGGTATGAAAAATACCCTGTACTGAAGTGCACATCAACAGCTTCAATTTGATACCCATAATGTAAAAACTAATCCTAGTGTTACCCTCATCCACGTTTTGGCATATATCTCGAGACCCTAGTCACAGATAGATATGAAACTTACCCTGTACTAAACCACTCATCAACAGCTTTCGTTTGTTATCCATATTGTATAAACATATTCTAGGGGTACACGGGTCCACGTTTTGGCCTATATCTCGAGACCCTAGTCATCCAGGGGTACGCAAAATTCCCCGTATCAAAGTACTCATAAACAGCTTCTATTTGATAGCCATATTGTATAAACACATCCCAGGATTACCTTAGCATAAAATACTAATTGAAGAATTAAATATCCTTAGTGCACAGATATTAGCATATACATGCAAAAATACCAAAAATAAAATTTTTGTTTAAGAATTTTAAGGATATGTTCAATATTTTTTACGAATGAGTCTTTTTCAAGGATTTTTGCATTCTTAACCATTTATGTTGCATTAACTTGGCAGCAATGCATAAATATGTATGGACATATGTACATATGTCAAGCTGATATGATATGAAAATACATACATCCATACATATAAATGTATTCCCGAAGTTAAATAACGCAGCGAATGCTATGCGTCGCCTAACTCAAAAGCAATTTGCGCGCACAGTTGACACCGAACAACAACACACACGCATTTTTTGGTAAAAATGTTACTTTCGTTTAAACAATTTGGCTGATATAAGATAGGAATCAAGTTTTTTTTATGCAGAAGGAAGGTAAGTATTTCAAAGCTTTACTGAAAAGTAGAATTTTTTAAATCCATCCATCCGTTTATGAGTTATAGCTGTGTAAACAAAAATTTTATGATTTTTTTCTACATTTTGACAATTTGGCACGCCCCTATAATATATACCTTCAAATTATATTAACCGTGACATCTCACGTATCTTAGCTTTCAAATACAAGAAACCGTTTTAAAATCGGTACATTCTGTATGAAGTTATGTGCGTACATGGCATTTGGCGACTTTATTTTTTAAGATTTATTGAAGATATAGATATAGAAGATAGATATAAATATTAGTTTGGCGACCCTTCTATATCATACATTTTTTATTTGCTGGCTTGCCTTCACGTAGAAAGGGAAACCGGTGTCAAAAATTTCACCCTGAGGACGGTTATCGTGCATAACCGAAATATATTGGTAAAAAAAAAATTTTAAACATCTGTGTTTTATTTTCCAAATCATCAGACGTCAAACCGGCAAATAGAAAACTTATGAAGATAGATATAGATAGATATATTATAATAGTCAATTTACTGACATACTTTTAAGGACGCCACCAACATAATCATTAATGGCTCTAAGCTTGATGCAAAGTTGGGACTTCATATAGAGATAGCAACTCCTAACAAAGGGATTCACTGTTATTCCCGTGTGCTTTATATCTAACGATCTCCATCGTTACAAAAATAAAAACAGCCTTATAGTTGTATCCTAGGCGATTTCTCCTACTCACACTCCACTATTAAAATTTATCTAAAAGTTCAGTGGCTGTGGATGTGCCTCACATCAATATTTATCAACAGAAATGTGTTGCGCAAGGTCTGCTCCACCGTTACTAATTTCTAACCCACTGTATGGCCAACAAATGTGTTTCATTTCATAGCCGGACTAACTTCATTGTTTATTGTGCATGATAATGAAAAATTTCGCACATATGAGTACATACGTAAGTCATAAAGGAGATTTACTTGAGACAAGAGTTTCTGCGTAAAATTGTATATGGATGTTACTCATACGCCATGGTCTATTACACCAAATTACCCATGAACGTGTATATGAAAGGCAGTTAAAGCAATTTGCGGCGTCAACTTGAAATATTTAACAGCACCCACTTATAACTGTATAGGTAAACAGTGGATGCAATATCTTACACAGGAGCATCTTACTAGTAAGTAAAGATACTAATTCATAACTACGCCTATCTGGTAAAACGAATACGAAAAAGAACAAAATCTCACCAGCTACAAATCTAAAGTTTTGGTTGATATTGGAGGATTCAGACTTGTTAGAAATTCAGGGCTAATACTTCACTATGCTCTTTGCCTTTAAATTATCACGAGTCTAAATGTCTTAACTATAATTGTTCGATGTTTAAACATCTTTGCTCACGGAATAGAGTATCTTGAATGTAAGCGTGTGGTGTAAAGTGTAATCGTAAGCGCAAACGTAGTCTTTGGAAGTGGAATGCTATATGGGGGTATATGTAATATGTAAATGCCACCATAGAGTGGGGTATTGGTGTAATGTATGGAGTACTATTCAATGAAAACGTAGTCAATACACCGAAGTGTAATGTGGGAACAATGTACGTGGTAGAATTATATAGTCGAAAGCATGGCAGGGAAAGTAAAGGAAAGGAAATAATAGGATAAGAAGCGAAGCCGGAGCTGGAGTCGTAACCCGAAACGGGGACCGGAACAGAACCTGGCACCAAAACTGAAACCGGTGCAGAACCCGGAACCGAAACTGGAACAGGACCGGAATCCCGTTACAAATTCGCTATCGACAAGGGTTACGAATGACTTACTGATTTATCATCGACGAGTTAAGTATAAGAATACAATTAATTTACTATCGAAAAGATATCGGTTTTAATGGAAATTTATTCATATGTGTCCAAAAAGTTTTCGACAAGTTATCGATTTATAAACAACAAGTTATTGATAACTATATAAAATTTATCTATTTATTATTGAAAATCTACCGAAAATTTATTGAATTTATATCGTAAGTTTATCGAATTTCAATCGACCCCTTACCAATTTGTTATCTGTGTATTATCAGTTCGTTATCGATGGCTCATCGGTTTGTTATAAAACAGATACCGATAAAATCTCACTACACAAGCGATGAAACGTCTTTAATTCAGTTATAAAAAGCTGATAAAAACAAATGAGAAGCCGATGACTTGGCGATAGCAAACCGATAAAGGTTCGATAATAATTCGTTATCGATAGAAAACAATAACTTTCCAATATCGGTTGTTACTGATAAGAAACGTTGAAGTATAGCTTAAACTCTTGTCTGAGCTCTTGTCAACTTAAAGAACTAGTTTTTAATATACATATTGTAACGAATTTAGTGAATCTCCGCTTATTTCACATCTTCTACTAACGTTCGTATCGCTAAATTGGTGAATAAAAAACTTCAATATTCAATAATGCAAAACTGCCTTTATTAAAGTACTTCACAATAAGGCTTCTACTTCTCAACAGATAGCGTACTTAAATCAGATTGATTCGTCGCGCCTCAGCTGGTGCTGCTTTTATACTCTTTTGTTCCTCGTTGGCACATTTCTAGGCGTTTCAATTTCTAGAATTTGCTACTTGTTTACCAGCTATAAAATTACTAGCTATAAATAAAGATGCACGTAATAGCTTCTCATATGCGCGTGTACATGTGAGTGATATTTCCACCAATGCTTGCCTACTTTTGGCAGTATCTCAGATATATGCATGTGTTTGTGCGCTTCTCTCCGCTGCGTGTACGTACATATGTGTAGACATAATGATTGATTCGTTTACGTAGATACAAGTGACTGCCTGCTTTATTGTTGTTGTGGCTTCATTTACTTAGCATCAGACTAGTATGTGAGTATCACTTAGTGTCACTAATATTCGTCACAATATACACCTGTACGTTTACCCATCGATCTTCACTAGTACTTCCCCGAACTTTTTTTTTTAATTTTGAACCAGAATGAGACTTCCGTACTTTCTAATGTAATTTGACAGTGGATATCTCCTAAAATACCCCGTGTTATAACACCAGCTGCTTACATCAAAATAATAGATCAGGCAGTTAAATTTTTAGTAGCGTTTGTGATTTATACTAGTTGTGTGGAAGTTCACAACTAATTTGTTTAACTACAGGGTAAACAGACACTTAAATTCATACATAAATCAACAGTGTACAATTTTTAGTCAATGGAAAGTTTCACTGTTGCAACAGATGTTCGTAACTTAGAAGCATATGTACATATGTGTGTGTATTTGCATTGTTTGTTCGCCGCGGTTTGTTTATGTTTATGTCGCAAATGCATTATAAATACATATAAACTTAATGGGTCTATTAAGTAAAGTTCTATGGTGTGAAAGGTACTTCATATTACTAAACGTATATAAACAGACATACAAACTTCAGAGCAGCTTCTTCAAAATGAGTTATGACTTAATATTCGTAAATAAAAAGCTCCAAATTTGAAAGAAAATCGCTCTTGCACTTGGCGGTGCTCTTTTGAAGTTGCCTATTATTTAATGTAAAATAGAAAGTTCGTAAGAAGCAGAGTAGATGTGAGCGAAATCAGACAGCAAATAAGGTTAGGGTAAGACGCTTTCGTTTATTTCAGAGCAAGCATTAGCAGAAACAGCAATATCAGCTATGAAATCCAGCAAAGAATCACATTTACCGATGCTAATTTGGACTAGGTAGGTTATTGAAAAGTAAATTCTACTCTCGGCAAACGAAAATCATCTCTCTATAAGTCGTCTATCGTACGCGTCCTGTTATATGGTGCAAAAGCATGGACCATGACGACATCAGACCAACTAAATAAGTAAGTAAAATGTGTCAACTATAAAGTCTATCGGTCGTTTATAAATATTGGGACGAATATTAGTATCACTAAGCGATACTAACATCGCTAAGCCGATGCTAAGCAGTATGTACGTAAACAAATCAACCAGCATCTACACACATACATACAAGGCAGCATAGAGATACCCACAAACGCATGTCATCATCAGCGGAAGTAGTACTCACATATATACACGCATATGGATACAAACTACAAATACACATGTATACTAGCAGAACCGGAAGACGTTGTTCTTCCCTAAATTTAACCTATCTCCCTACATTTTAATAAGCTTTTTATGTGCCCCTCCCCCCGCTCTTTACTTTTTCCTAATCCTTTTATTCACTCCTGCCCCGTCTTTCTCGCTTCATATATCTCCATCTTCGTCTCATTCTATCTCTTTCTCAGTCTCCTTCTCTCTTTTCTCTTCTCTCAAGTTCTTCTTCATCCCTTATTGCCTGTCCCAGAGGGTGGTTTGTATTTTGTTCCAGTCCCAGTCCCAGACCAACTCCGAGCCTCAGTCTCAGTCTCAATCCGAGTCCCGGTCCTAGTCTTAATCCCAGTCCCAGTCTGTCTCTGGTCTACTTCCCGGAAAAAAGGATCGTCAATACTAATATAGGCAAATTTATGTACCAGTTTCCAGGAAAAGCAAAGAGGGCGTATATAAATAGGTATGTGGGTATTATTAATGCATGTTTTTATTTCGGCTTCGCATGCATATTTATCAGTTTTACCAGGTTGATGCGACTAAATCGAATATCAAAATGAAAATTACTTTAGAGCTCTCAACGATAGCTTTCATTTGATATGCAATTAACGCACACATTCTAGGGGTATCCGAGTCCACGTTTTGGCCTATATCTCGAGACCCTAGCCACCCAGCGTTATAATATATTACTTTGTCCTAAAGCACTCATCATTTGATATCCATATTGTATAAACACTGTCTAGGCATTCACGGGCCCACGTTTCGGCCTATATCTCGACACCCTGTACGTCGATCGCAACCAAACCTATATAGTAACCACCCGCGTGAGGTATACGCAACTTGTGTGAAAGTTTGAACAAAATCGACCGACACATCTCTTCAAACACCGGTGACCAACTAACACACATTTTAGCCTTTCTTTTTATATATAGATTTTTATTTTTCACACTTCACTATAATATTAAAACGAAATGCAGATTTTCGTTTCTTTTGAAATACGGCTTAAAAATTGCACATGGAACAACTAAAGATTCTCCTGAATTAAAAAAATGTCATAGTACCTCTAAATCGCGGGCCCCCTCAGAAACCCCGGGCGCGGGGCTAATCTTCCAACCCCCCCCCCCCCCCCCCTCCCCCAACGACACCGAGAGTATAAAAGCAAACAAGCTGAGGCACGACTAAGCAGTTTGATTTAAGCACGCTATTGGTTGTGAAGTATAAGTTTTATTGTGAAGTACTATCAAAGTAGCCTAATAAAGACCACTTTGCATTATTGAATATTGGAGTTATTTATTCAACAATTTCGCGATTCGAACATTAGTAGAAGGTTTAGAATAAGCAGAATTTTCCCTGCAATTCCGCTTATTTGCAACCTTCTGCTAACACTCCAATCACTAAACTGTTGAATAAATAACTCCAATATTCGATAATACAAAATGGTCTTTATTAGCCTACTTACAAAATAACACTTCTATTGCTCGACAGATAGCGTGTTTAAATCAAACTGAGTGGTCGTGTCTCAGCTGGTACTGCTTTTAAAGTGTTCGGTTTCCTCGGTCCATACTTCTTGGTGTTTCCACAATTTACTTAGTTACTGCTATAAAATTATAACTACAGATGCACGTGTATAGCTTCTCGTATCTCAGATAAGATATATGCCTGTGTTTGTGCGTCTCTTCTCCGCTGCGTGTACGTACATATGTGTAGACATAATGATTGACTCATTTATGGAGCTACAATTAACTGTCTGCTTTATTGTTGTTGTGGCTTCGTTTACTTAGCATCAGACTAGTGATGTGAGTATCGCTTAGTTTCACTAATATTCGTCACACTGCCATCCACCTAAGTCTGGTCGTCCCGATCAGAAAAATCTCTCGATCTAACCGCTGATCGTCTTCACAACTTTGCACGGGCCTTCCCAACTGCACCGAATTTTGGATAGAACACCTTTCCGCCGGGGAGGGTTGTATAGCAGCACCAAATCTCCCTCCCGGAACCCTTCCTAATTAAAGTTCTTGTAGTACCTGTGTTAAATTTTACTACTCAATACCCTGGACCGATCCCTCTCACTCTGTTCTTTGGCCAATGAAGAACTACTTCGCAGAGCTTGATCTTGACGGATTGACTTTGCATCATCAGTATCGTCTTGATGTTTCACAACAGTAGTGCGCGATGGCTTGAAACCACCCTTGAATTCTTTCTGAGAAATTCTTTCAGTCGTTTTAGTACGTTCATTAGGGTTTGTCAATGCCAGTGTTTTTCTCGCAGGTACCTTCGAACTACCAGGACCGGTGCTGCAATGACGAGCAATGTGACCTGGGTTACCGCACTTGAAACATTTGATGCACCATTATTCTTCTGTTGCGCTCCTTTTAAAGCTTCTAAAATTGCGTCTACCTACTCTGGGGTTTCTACTTCCACGCGACGTGCTTTGAAAACTGGCTTACACAGAAGCGACGCTGTTTCCTGAATCAGAGCATGTGATACCGTTTCTGCGAATTTTGGCTTTGGGTTTGCGTATGTAGCTCTCTTTGTTTCGAAGTCCCGTATGCTATTTATAAAGCTCTGAATCTATACCCTCTCAGTGTATTCCACGGGTGCGTCCGCATTCGCTAAATGTGCCGACGCAAACTCTTGCAATGTTTCACCAGGCCTCTGGAGGCGGTTCAGCAACTGCACTTGGTATATCTGTCTCCTATGCTCAGTTCCGTATCGTCTCTCTAGAGCGCCAATCAATGCTTCATAACAGCTCCGTTCGCCCTCTGAATTGGTTTGTAAAATCTCGGCTGCAGGCCTTTTCAAAGCCATGAACAGTGCAGCAAATGGATGGTGTTTTTACCTTTGGATTACTCGTTGAAACTGCTAGGCGATTTAGTTGCAACTGGTCGATACGTCCTCTCAAAGCATCCACCTCGGCCTCGATTTTTTCCTCAAACTGTAAAATTTGTGTATCTTGCGCCTCCAACTTCGAGGAAATACGTCTTTCTTGCTCTTCCAGTTGAGCAGAGATCTGCAATGATGTCTGTGCTGAAACTTGCGCCGACATTTCTGACATTCGTGCCTCTTGTGCTTCAATCTTCGATGTTATGTCAGATGACTGCAATACGTGTCTCCTGTGATTCAATTTTGGATGCCATATATGTCTTCTGCGATTCCAGTTGATATGACATTTGCGACAACATTTCGGATATACGTGTCTCCTGTGATTCCATTTGGGATACCATATATGTCTTCTGTCCTTCCAGTTGAGTTTCCATCTTGGATGTAATCTGCGTCGACATTTCTGACATACGCGTTTCTTGTGCTTCAATCTTCGATGTTATACGTGTCTCTTGGGACTCCAGTTGGGATGCCATTGCCGATGGTTGAGCAGATATTGCAGCCAAAATCATGTTTAAGTCTGTGCTCGTAACTGCCTGCGATTTTTCGTTTTTCTCTTCAATTTTTGTTGTTGTCTCGTCCCCGTCAAGATAAAAGACATACTCGTCCACATCAATTCCTTGCGACTCCATTACCTGTCGTAGCTGTGCTTGAAGTTCGATCTTATTGTCGGTTGTATTCAATCCACGGTTCTCCAACTCCTTTTTCAGTTGCTCGATTGGATCTTTAATTCACTTAATTTTGCCATGTCCAAGTCGTATTCAAAATCTTCGGAATTTATTCAACAATTCCTCTTCTGACACCAATTGTTACGAATTTACTGCAATTCCGCTTATTTACAACCTCCTGCTAACATTAGAATCACGAAACTGTTGAATAAATAACTGCAATATTCGATAATACAAAATGGTCTTTATTAGACTACTTTCGAAATAACACTTCTATTGCTCGACAGATAGTGTGCTTAAATCAAACTGAATGGTCGTGCCTCAGCTGGTACTGCTTTATAGTGTTCGGCTTCCTCGTTCCATACTTCTTGGCGTTTCCGGAATTTACTTAGTTACTGCTATAAAATTATAACTACAGATGCACGTGTATAGCTTCTCATATGCGCGTGTATATGTGAGTGACACTTCCATTGCCTACTTTTGGGGCCATCTCAGATAAGATATATGCCTGTGTCTGTGCATCTCTTCTCCGCTGCGTGTACGTACATATGTGTAGACATAATGATTGATTCGTTTATGTAAGTACAAGTGACTGTCTGCTTTATTGTTGTTGTGGCTTGGTTTACTTAGCATCAGACAAGTGATATGAGTATCACTTAGTGTCACTAATATTCGTCACAATATGTTATCGAGGAGGTACACACGAGTTCTTGATGTGTTATTGAAAATTACAATCGATAGCAACAGCTACGATTAATTTACCTATTTTTTAGCGATGAGCTGTTAGTGGGTTTTCGAAAATTTAACGATTCATTATCGGAAGGTTATAATTTGTGTCGAAAATATGTGATGTGGTATCAAATATTTATTGATTTTTCATCACAAAGTTAAAGCATATCTATCGAAAAGTTTTTGCTTTATTTTTGAAAAGTTATCGATTATACGTTTGTATAGAAATTTAACAATATGATATCATAAAGTTATAATTTCTACATTAGCTACCGAAAACTAGTCAAAATGTTATCAAATTGTCATTAAAAAATTGTGGATTTGATATCGAAATGTTATCGAATTTCTATCGAAAGACTATCATTTCCAAAAGATTATCAAAAAGTTGTTGATATGCTATCGAAAATGTATCGATTTATTTTGGCAAAGTTATCGTTTATTCATAAATATTTTATGGATTTGTTATCCCAAGGCTATCGAAAAATTACCAATTTGTTATAAAAAAATTTCATATTTGTTATCGAAAAGATATCGGAATGTTGCCAGTTTCAGGTTTTCAATAAGACAAATTTTTTCTAAGCGGTGTCGCCCCTTTGCAGTGTTTGGTAAGCACCCCAAGTGTATTTCTGCAATGAAAAGTTTCTCATTCAAAATTCATCTGGCTTGCAGGTTCCCTTTGGAGTCGATATAAAGTAGGTAGGCCTCGTCCCCCCCCCCCCCCATTCGTAGGGAAAATTAAAAAAGAGAACGCCTAAATCTCAGAGAATTTCAAATTTAGACCCACATGTGTTCAGAAAGGTAGTATAACTTCAATTCAATAGCAATGCATTGTGGTGGTATAACGGAATCAAGATAGCCACAGACTTTCATATATCAAAATTATTAGTGTCGAAATTAATTTTTGTTGAGCCATTTGCATCCGACCGGAGTGCCTTGATGATTCCACCTCGTCATTCTCAATGTAAGTGCAGCAAGAGAATTTTTTACAGTATGTTGACATATACCGTATAGACTCCCAATATACAGTGACCGGTCAAAACCAAAATCACTAGTGAGGCAGCAGCAAACCACTTTCGGTCAGAAGGATCCATATAACCTACAAGACGTAGTGTTCGGCAAGCGTTCGTTTTTTCAGAATATTAGGCAAGGGGCAGATTTTCGCACACGCCCCATATTACGAAGTCTGATCTACGGCCGGACCGCAGCAGCTTTACCCGCATATCACCCGAATGTATGTATATGTTCACCATATCATTCAATGCCAAGGTAATTGTTGTTCTAAGCATGACAAAACTGTACGTTACAGTGGCAAGTGCAGTCCACCAAACCATTATCGCATAGAGTGGGATCAGCTTTACTACCATTCCCATGACTAGAGTCCTCATCTATTATCGATGGCCCTCCTTCAGCAGTACGAGACAACCAAGGCTTTCCCAGCCCTATTCTACCCATATATTCTCCAAATGCGCATCCCTCCAGAAAGTACCGATGCTATTCCACCAATCGAGTGTGACCTGAAAGCCGAAATCTTGTATCTTTTCGTGAAAACCAATTCTCTTTTTCGTAGCTATTTGATAACCGAGTCCAGACAGCCTTGCAAAGCATCGTGCAAGATGTAAAGAAATTTACGACTCACAAAGATTGTGACGTCAGTCGCATGGGAAACTACTCGGCAGCTATTGCCTTCTAGCTCTACCAGAAGCTCCTTTACTACCTTAATCAAGAGTGGGGTTAAGAGGTAAAACATCCCCTAGGACTTGTCTTTGACTACCTTGCACTCGAGTATATGCACTCCCCACACCGCTGCGACATTTCTGTAGCACAGAAGTTTGTTAATGAATTCCTCCAGAGCTCTTCCGACTCCTAAGACAACCAGGGCATTTCCAATGGCTTCATGCAAAATATTTTTAAACGCTCTTTTAATATATAGAAAGGCGCACTGGGCAAATTATTTTTGCACTAGGGTACCCTGTATTTGCTTTACTATTTACTAAGCATGATTCGATGCCGACAATATACCCCAGCTATCCTGTCCCGTACGTATATGTCAACAAGCCGCTTTGGCGTTTTTAGGAAAAACGAGGGGAAACTGATTGGTCTTAAGTCCTTAGGTGATAATAGCAACCCTTGGAATAAAAAAAACCCTCGACATTGTTTCAAGACTTCGGTATGTATCCCCGTTTTAGGCAAAATAAAAAAATTTTAAATATCTGGGCCCGTTTTCTTGTATGGTTTGATATAATTTACAGCCTACACAATTGGGCTTTCTCGCAGGAGGATGATAGGCATTTTGCAGAGCTAGCGATCGCCGACTGTGCAGGTAAAGGTTTCTGGGCAATCAGATAACCAGGAAAATGATTATCCAGCAGAACTTTCAGAGACTCCTCGCTGTTCATCGTGCAGCCACCATGCACATCCCCCAGGTACCACAAGGTGGCAGGAATCGTAACGAGAATTTTTCTTAGCCTAGAATATTCCACTGCAGCGAATAAAGGGATAGTCACGCAATACACCTGTTTATCACTACAAGTTTAGTTACTACGTCTGAACTGGGCCTAATCGGACAGTTGGAAGCAATTTTTATACCAACAATACAGCGAGTATTTCAGAACCACATACAAGTAAACCAGAAAAAAACTCGTTCAAAATATCTGCAAATTTCCATTTCGTAGGACATCACAATGTAAAACTGTAATTTGATAGCACTGCGGGGGTACAGGATCAATACTAGTATAGTCCATTCGATAGTTCACAACTAGCGTGATTTGCTGCAGGGTTCGTTACAGCCTACCATATTTTCGCAGAAGCTCCTCCACTAACCCTGCTGCGTTATGCCTGTTACATAGTTAAAAATCGGCAAACTCATCTTATGGAGTTCCAATTCAAGGGTAATCGCTTCCCCTGACTCTATTGAAGAGCGGCTTACTGGAAACTCTATGTTCGCCCAGATATTTCCACCCCCCCCCCCAAAGGGTTAGAGGCTTTATAATATACCCGTGGTAGGTATGCCTGTCGTCTAATGGCGACTAAAATACCAAATATATTCAAGGTGTTGTGTAGCGCAACCCTTTCAGGTTGCCAGGCAATACATAGCTTCTCCAAACCCAATTGTCAACCTCACCTAACGGCGGCGAATGCTGTTTCATTAACAGCCGAGGCTCTGGCGACCCCGAGCTCCTAATGGATCTAGGGTGTGGGAGGGTGGGATGGCTTTGAAGGTCGCATGTGGTCATAACAAATTGTTCCCGCGATGGTCGGGCTTGGTGCCGAAACGTACCGGATCTGCATCCGGCAATGGACCATCAACATCGATAACACCCCTCAAGGCCACGAGGATTGTCCTTATCGCAACAACAACAACAACAAGCAAGCGGACTTGTCCTTTTGCTTATAAGTATACATGGCAGAAATTTTTAAAGGCTCTGTTGCATGCTTAGATGGAATTATCCACTCTCACAGCATTGCGACACAATAGCTTTTGCAACTTCCTGTAATTGAGGTCAAAGTTAGTGCTTTTATGATTTTTAAATGATATTTTACCAAGACATACTTCACTCACGGAGAGTTAAGCATTATTTATTTAGCCATCAAACCCCATATTCGATCTTGCTCTTCGTACTCACTTGGATGAAATCCAGACATCCTCCCTAACAGCCGTCACAGGAGTCGGGAAATCCTCCCTATAACATATGCACAGTCCCTCATCTTCAACAAAATTTAATTAGTATTCAACGCCCCCTTGTTTCATTGGACAAATCGACACTCTTTTTAGAATTATCGCACAAAGTGATATTTGTTTAGTATACTCAATTTCGTAGTGCTCTGAAAAAATAGTAATTTACTAAAAATGGTGTCGATGCAAAGATTTTAATCCCCATTATTCCATTACATTAGCCTATGGTTTGTTAATCCCAATTCAAAGATCATACCATTTTACGACCACATAATGTAGTTTTGCATATATGAATGTATGTATGTTTAGGTAAAGCGAACTCTGAAATAGGCTCTTTAACCTAAAACAATACCCTGGGAGTAATGTCCCGTTTGCAAAATAACCAGAAAATAAACATCACTTGGCAATTAAAACTAACAATGCGTTGAATACTGCAAATGTGACGAACAAAGAATAAACCAACGTACGATAATAATGTGCCTGTAGGAATTGTGCACAAAAACAATAAACAAAAAAGGCTCGCTGAACTATCATGTACCATAATTGTGTGATTTTTCAGGACATGTCATTTACATTCACACGTACCCTCACACGCCTGCATGTCCTCATGTTATCATACCATATACACATTTGCATATTTAAATGCATGCAAATACATTTATTCTTCACGCATCCAAATACATACATACGTACATATGTATGTTGAAAAGAAGAGTAGCCCTGTAGGGAAATTAATAAGAAGAGACTGCAATTTCTATTGCAGAACTAGAGTTCTCCTTTTAGTTTACTTAGATTCAAAATTTGATTAAATATACCTCCACAAGTAGCGGAAATCAAAAGCAATCTTATTGGCCATGATTAATCGCCAAAATGGGACACTACCCGACTAAGATGTGCAGCTGCACTACTATGAATGTTATGAACAAACCTAGACAATGTAGCCGTTTATCCATTTCCAACAAGGTGATGTCACTTATAATGCCCTTAGATATGAAATAACGTCATCAAAGTACTAGACCCATAGTATCGGGACCGGCTTTATTTGACCACGATGAACCTCCTAGGTTATATAACCCCCTCCTTCCTGGCGGAACTTGGGTTTGCCAGTGTCACGCTTGCCAAAAACTCACCACGGGTGGGGGAGGTAGTTAATTGTGTTGACAAATCTAAATTTTGCACTGCCCTTAAAAGAGTTGCGCTATACAACCGCTGGAATCACTTGCATCTCCTATAGTTATAGTCGCTAATACTGACATCCAACGTGAAGACGGCACAATGCCTTTGAGTGAATGTAATGACATTAGTCTTTCGGTGCTGTTAAAGAGAATCTACGCAAGCACATCACAATTAAAACTTATAAATACTAGGCAGTAAAGGACCTCATATTAACAATGAAAACAGTGTCGGCTAAGGCAACAACGACTCAATTTTGTAAACAAGTCTTACTGTAGACTGCGTAGGTTAGGTTTGTTTAGGGTGGATGGCGACTGGACTAACTAGGTGGAAACATCTTATTTGAAGACCTTTAAGGTCTTTCGTATTGCCACAATAACTAATAGGTTTCTGTGGTTTATGATTTTGTTTGACATGCCAATAACGAGTATCGAAAAGCTTTAACGATAAACTGTTTGAGCTTTACGCAGATATGAAGATAGTGAACGTGATATCATGTTATACGAATGGATTAAGCCACACCGGCCAACTAAAGATTATAACGACACTGGTTTCTTATCATTAAGTGAATAACTGTGAGGCGAAATTTCTTCTTGGGATATTTCTTTGCGAAATCTATGCAGTTAAGCACGGAGTGACTAAATTACTTATCCTTATCATTCTCCAATCCAACCACTATTGAGAGATAAGCGCCTTAGCTTCGGCGACCCGCTAAGTCTGAGCTTTTTGCAAAATATACACCACAGCATCGTTGCAGGGCACTCAAGGCTCTTTTTACCTTGCCTTCTATATTGAGGTCCCATTACAGCTTCCAGTTAATTTTGATACAATAATCTATAGCAGCTTAAATACAAGGACCTTGTACCTCTTGGCTTGTTGTTGTTGTTGTTGTAGCGATAAGGTTGATCCCCGAAGGCTTTGGGGAGTGTTATCGATGTGATAGTCCTTTGCCGGATACAGATCCGGTGCGCTCCGGTACCACAGCACCATTAAGGTGCTCGCCCGACCATCTCGGGAACGATTTATGTGGCCACATTAAACCTTCAGACCATCCCCTCCCTCCCCACCCCCAAGTTCCATGAGGAGCTAATGGTTATTCCGAGCAGGTTAATGGTTATTCCGAGGCTTATTACAACGATTCATTGGAAAGCGTTTTAACGTGGCAAGTCCCAAAACCATCGCACAACTCAGGAACAGGGCAAGACAAAGTATTTGCTGTCATCCAAGAAAGAATTGGCACATTCGCGCCTTTGCAGCCACGTCACTTTTGACGTATATAAATACGAGACGATGAAGCTTTCGCCGTTTTGGGAGCGAGCATTAACAGCAAAACTAATGTAAGTTTAGAAATCAAACGGAGAACTCTTACCAACAAGTGCTGATTTGGACTGAGTAGGCCATTGAAAAGTAAAGTCCTCTCTCGACGAACAAAAATCACGCTCTACAAGTCGCTCATAATATATATCCTGATGTATGGCTTGGAATCATGGACGGTGTCAAGAGAAGATGAAATGGCTCTTGAAGTGTTCGAGAGAAAAGTTCTTCGGAAGATTTATGGTATTGTCCGTAATGACGGAGTGGAGTATCGAAAAAGTTTTAGTTATCAGCAGTATAAGTTTTATGCATATATAACGATAGTGCAGGGAATAAAAATCCAAGTGCTTTGTTGGCTAAGTCACGTTATGCGAATGTACGAAGCCGCTCCGGACAAGAAAGTATTTCAGTCGACACCGCAGTTTGGAAACACAGGAAGGGGGAAACCTTTAATGAGTTCGGAGAGGCAGGTGGAGGCAGATTTGACCTTCCTGGGTGCTCCCGATTGGTGTCAGTTACATGAAACAGTGATAGCTGGCGTGACTTGTTTCCCAAACACCAAAATCGCTTAGGCGGTTGATCGTCAATTAATGGTGAAGATAATGTTTATTCCCGGTTGTCGTATATCGTAGTAAGGTAAGTGATGAGCTGCACGAGATCCAAGTGAACTTAACATATAGCTGCGAAGAAAAGACCAAAGGCTTTGCTGAACAGCTATGTTTTGCTAAGCAAGCATTGGAAGGAAAACCCTCCCACGGCGCTCCCAAAGAATGAATGAATGGCATAATTTGCAACGGCCCTTGGGCGCTTTCTGGTCAAATTAATAAAAATAGCTTTAAGACGAACTAGTAGGAATCCCGAATGGAACATAGACATATCAATACAGCATTAGAGATGTTCCCTATAGGGTGAGTACTAGGCCATGTCGATTTGTGGGGAGGCAAAAAAATCGCCCATTGCTCTGTGAAAATCATATTCTAAGGATCAAAATAATAAACTTTGCCGAAGGAACCATACCTCTAAAACGAAGTCTGATGTCCCCCCCTTTGGGTCGTAGGGGCAAATTTTGAAAAATCCCACTTTGAAATGCCTATCTTTTTTCTTTTTGGAGTTGATTTTTTTTTATTAGAAATTTATTTAGTCAGAACATATGTAAATGAAAAAATGAATTTAACTTAGCAATAGAAAAAAAAAATAAAAAAAATAATTAGAAATTAGCGTTTTTACAACCCCCTTTTAAAACCAAGGCATCACTGTGATGCATTTGCATGTCGTAAAATTGCTGTTTTTTAAGCCACCACAAGACACAGCAGGTAGAATTGAAATTGCCCCTACCCAAAAGTTCGACCCAAAGGGGGGGTGGGGGGTGGGGGGGAGGGGCATCAGAGTTCGTTTTAGAGGTATGGTTACTTCGGCAAAATTTCTTATTTTGATCCCTAGAATACGATTTTCACAGAGCAATGAGCGATTTTTAAATCGACCCGCCCTAGTGCGTACCTATGTCATAATCCGCGGCCTTATTATGTATTGTAAATTGTCATCAGCGCCGTTAGTGTTGCTGATTACAGTACTGCAATAATAAATTCTTTTGTTTGTGACGTAACATATAAATTACACTTAACACTCTAACAACAGCAATAAAAAGTAAGAGCACGTAACTAGAAAGCGTATGGCAATAACCGGCAAAAACATCTAGTATTAGAACAAAGGAAAGAACAAAAGTAACAGAATGCAAAAAATATTTGTACAGTTTGTAGTAATTAATTTATTTGCATGTAAACAAAAATACCTAGAATTTTTGAACTTTTTTCTGTGCTTGAGGAACAAACAAAAACTTATTAGGCCTTGATGTTACAATAACTTAAAATTTCAACTTATTTCTCTTTTACTCCTCGCTATATATTATTAAGCTCATAATTCTCAAATTTTTATTGCTGTTGTTGTATTAAAACATATCCCTCATGGATTACATACCCATACTCCTCGCATTCGAACGGCTTCTCACTCTACAAGCAGCAATCGCTGCACGATGGGGTATTTGATCCATCTAGATGGCCAAAATTAAAACGGCAGTTATTTCTGCTCAAAAAGTGGTTGTCTCACGTCATTGTTATGAAAGGAAATATATGACAGTAAATTCACGGTGTTCCGCGCAGAATTACTATGGATCGGGCCCCCGGTTTCGAATGGACCCGGGTCATTTTTTGGCATTACTTGATATATGTCGATATGGGTATCAAACGAAAAGTATTTCGCTACACATATCTTTTGACATTTTTATGAAGGGTTGCCACTTAGGGTTGCCACCTCACTTTCTTTTTTATATTTTTATTTGTATATCCACTACCATCTCGGAAACGGCTCAACCGATTTGAATAAAATTTTGTACATCGATATAGTATTACATTTTAAGACTTTTCACATAGGTGTTGCCACTGAGGATGTTTTCACAAGGTTGCTACCTTTTGCCAATAAGGGTACCAGTCTCTTACAAAATTGATCACCACTCAAAAAAAAGCGGGTATACGCAGCCGTTTTTGCTATTAAACTTTGAAACAAACACAAGTTTATGTATTGCCAAAAAATTACTGACATGATATGCCATGAAAATAGCTAAATATTTTTGTTTGCAAGGTTTTTAAAAAATTTAATATTGAAAAGTGGTAGTATTACAAGTAGAACATCTCAGTTAAAACATGCGGTATAAATACTCTAACCTATGGATTAAAAGTAAATTTACCAGTCCTAAAAGAAAATGTAACTAGATTTTATTAGGGCTAAACAAGTGAACAAGTATTTAGTGCTTTTTATTCCAAAAATACATCGAACTGCACACAAGTTTTATACAACTTTAGATGTGCGCGGTTAACTCCGTTGACATTGCAGATGGGTTTTGGGGTATATATACTATTCAGTGGACATCTAGGAACGCCAAGGAGTATATTTAAAAAAAATTGGAATATTTTGAAAAATCGACTTTGGGCCAGCTAGATTGATCAAATACCCCACCGTGTACTGCAAGAAAGAGTAAGGCTACGTTTATGATCGAGCGTAATCGCATCGCACGATGCCACAAGAATCGCTGTTAGCGATAAATTATATTAGTTCATATGGAAATGTATATGACAAAGCGATTTAGCGTAAAGCCAGTTGGGCGATTACAAGCGACAAAAGCGACGAAAATGTGCAATCAAAATATTTTGATTCAATTGAGTGAAATTAGCGAAACAATATGGATATATTTATTATTGAAAAGGTACGTGGCGAGCAGTGTTTGTGGAATTTGCGTCATGCAGTTTACCACAATCGCAATATAATTAAAAAAAAACTTGGGAGGATGTAGAAAAAGATGCCGCTTTGAAGGCGATTGGATGCACTTGGAATTTTTTTCTTATGTATACTTTTTAAATATATTTTTCGTCACTAATAGCTATTTTCTAATAATAAAATTTTACGAGTTAGTACACACGTTGCTTTCTCTACACTGCCGCAACGTGAATAAAAAGATTTTGAGTTTTATTGTTGAACATTCCATCGCTTGCGATTTCTCTCTACTTAAAAACACTCAATCGCCAGCGATAATGCTAGCTAAAATGTAACAAGCGATGGAGCGTTTCTCGCAACTGAAATAGGATCTGCTCTTGCTGGAAGAAGACACTGGCAGAAAGAGATAGGAAAAAGGTACAGTCCAAGACCCAACGGCCAGAGGCATGAAGAAAACTGAAATAATCTCCACATCGAGAGCATTAAGGCGCGAATAGTAGGTAGGGTTGAAAAAGTTATTAAGAAACCAATAAAGGATACAATTTAATTTCGGAATACACGGAAGTGCAAACTATACATCACGTATACTCACTCTTACTTCGCGGAAGAGTGATGCGGTGAATCAGTCACTAACCATGTCGCTACTTGGTGGAAACAATCCCTTTGGGCAGATGTCCAACGTGATCTTCCTGCTTCTACCTTTTTGATGTGTAGTACAACGGTATTAAACTGTAAGGTACATCGAAGACGTCGCAAATTAACTTCAAAGCAAATAAAGTAGTTTCGAAAGTACTTCTTTTAACTCTTGCGGAGAATTCGATAGTGTAAAGATTAGGCCGGGTCGATTTGTTGGGAGGCAAAAAAATCGCCCATTGCTCTGTGAAAATCATATTCTAGGGATAAAATAAGAAACTTTACCGAAGGAACCGTACCTCTAAAACGAATTCTGATGCCCCCCCCCCCCCCCCCCCCTAGAGACAAATTTTGAAAAATCCCATTTTGAAATGCCTATGTTTTTTGTTTTTGGAGTTTATTTTTCTCTTTAGAAATTTATTTAGTCAGAACATATGTAAATGAAAAAATTAATTTAACTTAGTAATAAAAAAGAAATTAAAAAAAATTATTAGAAATTAGCGTTTTTACAACCCCCTTTTAAAACCAAGGCATCACTGTGATGCATTTGCATGTCGTAAACATAGTTGTGTGGGTTTTTTATTCAACCGTTTTAAAAAATTAAGGCATCACTATGACACAATTGCAGATCGTAAAATTGCTTGTGTTGTTGTTTTTAAGCCACCACAAGACACAGCAGGTAGAATTGAAATTTCCCCTACCCAAAAGTTCGACCCAAAGGGGGGGGGGGGGGGGGGGACATCAGAATTCGTTTCAGAGGTATGGTTCCTTCGGCAAAGTTTCTTATTTTGATCCCTAGAATACGATTTTCACAGAGCAATGAGCGATTTTTAAATCGACCCGCCCTAGTAAAGATATATAAAAAACGTTGCTAAAAACTTACAATTCATTCTGTTATTCGAATGAACACTGTATCGGTAAACACTTTTGCCAGGTTGCGCTTGTTCACCATTATCATGTGTATTATCCAGCTCAAGCAGAATAGGAAAGCGGACTACTCTGGGAGGCAAAAGTCACTCTGACTCCGCTCTGCTCTAGATATTGTGAAAGATAAAACTCTTCAACCAAATCTCCAAAATTGTCCCCGATACAGAAATAATGTTTCTCCTGCAAGTTTCCTTGGACTTACGTTAGAATACTTTTGTGACAATTTGTGAGTGACTTCATTTATTGAATGGGGCACTGAGTTTATGTGAGGCCTTTATCGACCATACAGAATGTAATAAATGGAACTTGGTCCTATTCACTTATTTAACTTAAGCAACTATTTATTATATGTTTAATTCTAAAGCAAATTTACAAATTTTGAGCATATAAAATCTAGGCAACTTATTATATAATTATCATCTAATGTCTTTGACAAAGTGCCAGCTAAGATGAATCAAAACATCATGAATACAAATTCAACATAAATATTCAATCAATGATTTTGTTCAGTGAACGCAAGCCTATCCGTTATCTATAATACAAATTAAAAAAAAAAAGTATCTTTTTATAGCTCCGAAAAAATTAATTCGAAGTTTTCTCTAAATTAAAATCACCCTTATCACAGCATCTTAAAGTGTGTTAGAATGTAAGCAAACCTCTATATTGGGTCCTAGGTCATATGGGAATAGATTGGAAGGGAAAAACGGATTAACAAGCTAAACAGGACGCATCCCTCGCTCCGTAGACATCCCATTAAGATTGTGTGGGATTAAGAGAAGGCGAGAGGGAAACGTGTGTACGCAAGACGGGGCTGTAAAGCGTCGAAGATCATGCCTAGGTCTTGCAACCTTAGACCAACAACGTTACGTCTATCATTAAATAGAGAGAAGTGCACGGTCTATGCTATTCTGACTTCAAACGGGCTTCTGGCGTCACATGTCTTTAACTAAGGCTTGTTCAATGATAGCAGATGTGGGAAGTACGATAGCAGATGTATGAATTACGGTATGTAAGTATGTCCTGCGCTTGCCAGGCTAAGACTGCAGCTATTAGGAGTAATTAAGCTGTCAGATCTAGAAGCAGCAACTGGGATAGGTTCTAGAAAGCTTCTAGCATTTTCCAAGAGGACGAAGTTGTTATTATATAATATAGGTCCTGGTTTTTGGTAGGGTTTTCCAGTTTGCTCGTCAGACAAACTTCTGGTAACACTACGGACTCATTCATTCATTATGAGGTCTTCGTGGACAAGCCATTCAACCTAACCTTTTATCTTAATTGGTGCTGTGCTACCATTCATTTTATTTTTTGTACAAATTGTCATTTATTTTATACCAACTGTGAACGACATCTGCTAAGAGAGATTTATATTGATGAGTAGCAGAAATACACCACTGCCGAGGGACAAATCGCATTAAAGAATTTTTCTAAAATTATTTGAATAGGCAACCATTGGCCATGTTCCGCTACAACAAGCCATGTCAGCCAACACATTGCTTAAATTTTTGGATATAAAAAGTATTAGCCTTGGCCTTGGCTATATGTCCATATATGTTTAATGTGATAAAATTTAACGGAACAAATGTGTCTACGCTTCATGTGATTGGTGCCAGTGTGGCGAAGGATACTTACAAAACAAACAAATATAACATTAGGGTACAGAAACATAAATATAAATTGCAAATTTTTAAAAAAGTTTAACCGTTTTACCATGCAACTTTCTTAGTTGTAAATGGATGTAATATACAAATTTCATATGTTAATATGTATCTAAAGGTCTTCTCTCAAAGGAAATATGGGCTTAAAAGATATCATGTTCCCTAAGCACTTCCGGTGACCAGGCGTTTACATTCGTCGGGCTTGGGGTCTTAGAATATACCCGAGGCAAATACGAATATCGTAAGAGGCGGAAAAAATACCCAATTGATTCGAGGAGTTATGTAGCGCAACACTCTTAATAGGCTGCGAGCGCAATTTATAACCTCTCCAATCCAATTGTCAATCCCGCATACATACCCGTGGCGAATCCTGTTTCTGAAGCAAACGAAGCTGTGGCGACCTGAATTTCCTCATAGAAGTACAGGGTGCGGGATGGTCTAAAGGGTTCAATGTGTTCACATTAAACCGTTCCGGAGATGGTCGAGCTTGTACCTTAATGGTGTTTGTTACCAGAACGTACCGCATCTATATCCAACAAAGGACCATCAGAATCAATAACACTCCCCAAAGAACTTCGGACAGTAGTTTATCGCTTCAATAACAACAACAAGGCGCGCAGGTGCTACCCGTAAATTAGGCACCACCATCCCCCATGGGAGAAGATTGAAATAATGCGACAAGGTTAAAGAATAGAAGGCTACAAGGTTAGTGAAAGTAGCAATATACCACATTAATATGGAAAAGTGAGACGTTCCAAAAATGGTTGGCAGGGGAATGTTATAATCGTCCAGTTGAAACCCTGGAAATACAATTAGCGTGGTCTCCCTGCTCGCAAAGCTAATCACGGGAAATTTTTATTTTTAAAATTTTTAAAGAAGACTACAGAGGAAGCAGCGCTCGCCTTCCTAGCCGATAACGCAGTTACAAACCGAGTTCCACCGACGATTCAGCGTGGAGTGAATTTGTATACATCGAAGCCGAAGTAGCTATGGGAAAATGTGAAAAATTATAAAAAAAAGATGAGGCATACTTTAACCAAGCAAAAAAGAGCAGACATTGAGAACTGGAAAAAAAGATAGACGCTTTCACATAGACGCTTTTTAAACTAGACCACCGTCGCAACTAGGTTAGAGCAAAGCACGAAATCTAACAGACATTTTATACTAGAGAGATGAGTAGCTATAACACAGGAAGAACAGAGGAAGGACAGAGTACACCGGCTGCAACCCCGCTCAAAAGGCGAGTGCATAGCACCGCAGAAGCTCGCAGCGCCAATATAGCGGAAGGTGTAGTGTTAAAAATACACTTCTCCAAAAACCTACTGCAGTATCTACAAGAGCTGTTAAGGAACTAACGAAGACGGGAAGGAAAAACTAGAACAGCAATTAAGCCAAAGAAAACCAGTAGGACAAAGCAACAAATACAGAGGCAAAAAGTGACCTTCTGAAGACTCCCGCAGCAAAATAAATACTGAGAAATACAAAATCCGGCGCAATAATTGTCGGGCTAGTAAGAGGCAATTACGTAAAGCCCGCTTTCTTTTAGGCACTTAAAGCTACATTAGATAAATCAGTGGTAATATCTGACTTTAAGCTAAAAATTGCTGCAAATATACGCGGTTTGGTTTCTCTGGCTACATATTAAGTAAAAGAACAATAAAATCCTGTGCATCCATTGGCACGGAGGATGTTTTACTAAACATGTGACACTAACCAAAGAACACACCAGCATTCTCCTTAGCTAGCCACAATGAAAACCGGCATTAACATTAACTCTACGAATGCACAAACCCTGCAAAATGTTGCTTGTGTGTTGCAGGTTGTTAATTGAGACAGGATATCTACCGTGCGCGGCGAGAAGCGTGATGAACAAAGGGCACGAAAGACCATAGTCATTATGCTACCAGTCAATAAGCACAGGATCAAAATGGCAGACGCATCCCTCACGCAACTGTTAGGCAAAAGATGCGTTGGTATTGCTAGCATCCGGAAGCAATACAAACCTAAAGATGCCGGCTGCTGGCTGGAAGAATGCACTTTGGTTCGCGCCGAGAAGATAGGCTTTCCATACGAATGCGGCCATATCTGGGCCTAATCCTAGCACGCTGCAATAATAAGCTGCTTTCTGACAGTCAGTGATAATATTCTGGAATTTCAACAAAATCTTCACAATACTGTGGCGAATGCTGCACAACAACAAGAGCAAGGGAAGTGGATGAAATAGGAAACAGTCACATACATATACATGTAAGCAGAAGCTAAGAGCGCCGACGTTATTACACACTCATTTACACAGCAGCAAAGCACGCATACAGTATTACTCACACATACAAAGAAGAAATACTTTCGCCTCACTGTGAAGAATATGTTCTGGGGACTTAAGGAGACAGCTCGCAGCAGTTCAGAGAGCATTGTTTCGACACGCCTGTACTGTCTTTCAGTGGATCCTGATCCAACGTCACACCCGTATTTTTGAATGTAAGACTGTCGGTAGCGTGATGTCCTCGACGTGGGTGTCCAATATGGTCGTCATTTATTTTGTCCACGCTGTAGATGGGGTCGCCGAGGATTTGATCGGTGACAATGTCAGGTTTCGGGAGGCGATGATCCCCTATTCATCATACATACTACCATGGAAACAACTAAAAACTTAGGTCTTTACAACAAATATGGAACCTTGGTGTATTGCATATTTGAGTCTACATCACATTTAGTGGTAAAAGTAATAAGAAGGCGTAAGAGATCTGAAGCAAATACACATACATAGTTAGCTATGAAGGAATAGGCAGTAAATTAATAAAAAGCCTACCACCATCCCGATGAGTTAATTTATGTCGAAAAAGCCCGGCCATTGCAGGTTGACGTATAAAACTGTAGATAGCAATCAAACACTAAATAGAAACCCTTCTTAAATGCTAACAACGTTTTATTTAAAAATTCCCCCAAGACAACTTTAATCTTATTTGGAATTTTTACGGAAACTTTATTAAACTTTCACTTGTGCATGAGATACTAAACTTATTTCATTTACATATAAATTTAAAATTAAAACTTTAACTGAAGCACTAAGGCAATTAAAAGAATTGCTGTAACCTTGTCTCCACCAGTAAGAGTGTGAGGTGTGAGCAAAATAAGCATAGCTGTAAAATATCTGCGAGAATAAATAACTATATAACAAGGCATGAATCAATAAACAGATCTCTCATTGAAAAATAAGAGAGCACAAAACACATTGCGAGCATTTTCTATTAGCAATATAGGAGTATTACATATATGGTTAGCTATGAAAAAATTTTCTCGGCCTGACGCTGTTTCATTGCTGACGCAGTGTTCAGACTTTTTTCCAATCGGAGTATTTTGCTTCGCTCTTACCTCCTACTACGTATTTTATATCAAAGGTTTATTTGGGTCGAGTGGAAAACTAAATAGTATTACTACCTAATATCTTTTGGATGAAGTTTTCATTCTATACGTGTGAAAAGCTGTTTGTTTATATTTTGCTCACAGTTTTTGTACGGAATGAGAATAGAAGGAGTAAAATGTATCTGTAAATCCTGCCAAAATTTAACATACAGCACTTCTTGAAATTTTATATAATGAAGTACGTTGACTCTGTGAGGTAAGCTAGCCCTGTATGGCGATAACAGTCACCAATTGGGAGTGCCGAGCGAGGTCAAATCTTGCTCCAACTGTCTCTCCCAACCCAGTGAAGGTCTTCTCTTTACTCTGTCGTATTCGGTCATCCGCATAACATGACCTACCTTGCGAAGATTTCTGTTTTTATTCGCTGCACTATCGTCATATCTCCGAAAAGCTCATATAGCTCATCATTATAACTAATTCGATACTAGCCGTCGTCTCCCGAATACTCCAAGATCCATTTCATCTTCTCTCGACACCTTCCATGATTCCGAGCCATACATCAGGACAGTTATGATGAGTGTCTTTTAGAGTGAGAATTTTGTTCGTCGAGAGAGGACTTTACTTTCCAATTGCCTAAAGAAGCACTTGTTGGCACGAATTATTCTCCATTTAATTTCTGAGCCGACATTGTTTTTGCTTTTAATGCTGCTTCCTAAATCCTTCACAGTCTCGAATTTTTATCCATCAACAGTGACGTGGCTATACAAGCCACGATGACAGCAAGTACTTCGTCTTGTCCACATTTATTGCAAGACCCACTTTTTTGCTTCTTTATCTTATACCAACTCTTCGCCTCTTTGTTTGAACAGCCCGGTGGGTATCCCGTCATTACTTGGCACTATGTGATTTTTTAGCCGTGATATTGCCATTCTCACTTCGTCATAGTTGGATGCCGGAGAGTGTTTTTCCTCATCGTTATCAGGTTCGCCTTCCCCCACATCCTGTACGTTAGTTACCAGATCGCCATTACCTTTCCTACAGGAATCTACCCGATCTTGAAACCTTTTGTCATTAAAAGAGCATGAAATATGTATGGTAAACCGAAAATAATAATAATAATAATTTTTCACGATAAATATTCGGGGATATAGAGACCACTTTTCTTCCATAATATGGTGTGCTAATGGAAACATTAATTGTACATCCTACATGTTTTAGGCCGACCCCAAGTGCATCTAATAAGGCAGATAACTTTTTTGCTGAGGAACATTTCAGGGCAGAAACACAATCGAAGGGTTTTTCCAAGCCACCAAATCAATTTGGTGTTAATTGTTGGCCCGCTTTCAAAAAGGAAGAAAAAATATACTCCGAAAATTTTATTTTTACTCCGGCGTAGTTGTTTACTCAGGTAACAGTTTTAAATACTCCGAACACTGGTAGCGAAATATGAGAAAAATGTAATAAATCGAAAATTTTCAAAAGCGCTACGTCATCAAAATTTTTTCTCAAATTAGATTACAAATACAAAAATGCTAGAATGCGGGATCTTGGCTCATTTGTTTATGATAACAACGTATGATAAGATATTAAATTTTGTAGAAACATTCCAAAAAGTAAGAAAATTAAGGTGCGCGGTGTTGAGTTTTTGAAACTGATGCTGACACACTATTTCGTGACACCATGATGCAATATGGCGTCAGTAGCACCAGACTAATACAAACTCTTTTTGAACTAGCAACATTTCAGCTCAATTTTCCCATTGCTGCTAAAAGTTTTAGGAGCGACATCTCTTGACAGCTATTGTGTTAACAACCATTTAATCTGTTAAGAGCTCTATTCGGCTATTATTCATAACTAACTCGCCTTGTTGGACGGCCATAACCGTTTAAACGGTTAAGCGCCAATTAAGTAAGTAACTAAGTAACTCTGCCTAAGGAGCGTCTAGGTAACAAGTTACAAAAGTGACGGGCAATAGGCAAAATCACAACCAATAACAAAGAACCCAGGGGATTGCTGCTTTCTCATGCTCACATTCTGAATTACCTACTATCACTGTCGTTATCAACTCAGTGCCAGCAGTAGCGCAAATAACACCAAATTTGTGCCTGACACACAGACATCATTGGACTCAACGGCGCATGTAACACCACCAGCTCACTGATAAGCTGGGTCAAAAATTCGCTCGGTGTTATAGTGCTAACTCACTGAGTTGACATCGGCCTTGACGTTGGTGTCATGGTATCAACATCACAAAAAATGCGCCAGTACCCAGGCTTACAAAAAATATTTCTGTGCATCCTACAAATAGCATGTGTTCCGAGCGGATTTGGGTATAAAGGCACTATACATATTTGTCAAGTTAGACTAAAGATGTGCGTATACTGAAAACAGGAAATTAATTACAAAGAAGCAATTTGCAACAAACGAAGAAAAACAAGAGACAACTTTTTTGTTTTAAATGCCAACAGCACAACACAACAACACGCCGCTACAAATGTGCCGTTATTCATCTGAATTGTAGTTGCATTTGTCACCTTAAGTCATCCAATGTCCTGCTCATCTGTGAAACATAAAACTGAGATGTGGAAAATAAACGACAACAAACAACAATAAAACAACAACAACAAAATTTCAGAAACACAAAAAATTCACTTTCTGCAAATGAGACAAAGAAACCAAGTAATTTAAAGCTGCCAGACTGCAAAGCTGAATAGTGTTTTATTGCAAAATGACAACATCAACAACAACAAATGTATGCATTCCCACACCGAACACGAATATTTGAAATGAAACCAAATACACACTTTTATTCAATACTAGCAGACCCGGCAGACGTTGTTCTGTCCTAAATTTGGTCTATCTGCATACGTTTTAATAAGCTTATTCCGTCTAACTCTGCCCTCGCCCCTCTACTTTTTCCTAATCTTTGTATTCACATCTCCCTCCGTATTTTTCGCTTCATCTATCTCCATCTTCCTCTCATTCTATCTCTTTCTTAGTCTCCTTCTCTCTTTTCTCCTCTCTCAAGTTTTTCTCATTCTTCTTCATATCTTATTGCCAGTCCCAGAGGGTGGTATGTATTTTGTTCCAGTCCCATTCCGAGTCTCAGTCCCAGTCCCACTCCGAGTCTCAGTCTCAGTCTCAGTCTCAGTATCAGTCCCAGTCCTAGTCCTGATCCCAGTCCCGGTACCGTGTGTTTGATAGGCATATTTTATAAACGAATTTTACGATTGCGCCTCTTCGCATTTTGTGTGAAATCTCCGAAATAATTTGAGATATTGAAATAGATCTAACATCACAATGTAGTACTCATTTCTACCTTTCGTTTGACACCCATGTTGGAAAAACTAATTTTGGTTCACATTTGGGTCAATAACTCTGGAACCGGATAAGATATCCTGATGAGAGTTATCTTAAATTTTAGGATGGACGTCTAGTAATATAATAGTGAAGGTTTCATTCAATTCAATAGAGTACTTTTTGTGTGTGGTGGGCATACTGGTAAAAAAACGACATTTTTGGTCACCCTGGGTCCACATTTTGGGCAATAACTGGAGAACTGGGTGAGATATCCAAATCAAGGTTATCCTAAGTTTTAAGTTAGACGTCATGTGATAGCGTGGTGAAGTTTCATGCAATTCTAACCAGTAGTTTTTACGTGTCGCCCGGACAATCATACAGACAGACAGACAAAAATTCTAAAAATTGTAGATTTCGGTTCCATTGGTCCAATAACGACCTCTCCTCTCAGTTTTTCTTGAATATCTTCAATGTACAGACATCAACCTGTTACAATTTTATTATATGTAGAGATCAATTTGAGAAATAACCTTATTCCGGAACCCCACATAATAGTTGCACCTCATCCAAGTCGAACTAAGTCCGTTAGTGTAATATTGCCTTTGGTTTGAGGATCAGCTAAGACTTTACTTAATCGCCCCGAAGTATCTACACATGTTAATGGCACAAGCGCTCTTGGGTAATTTTATCGATGTTTATGGTTTTTCTTATATAGATCCGATATGCTTCGAAACAAGCACCTTCAAGTACTGGTCTGACTACCTCGGGAAGGTCCCAATAACTGACACCAATTAGAAGCACTAACAGAGATCAACTCTTCTTCCCGTGCCCCTCCCAGCTCAGTGCTTCTCAGCTGCGGTGTCTTCTGAATTATTTACTTGGTTGGAGCGTCGTCGTACATTCGCATAACGTGACCTTGCCAGCGAAGCTTTTGGGTTCTTTTATTCGCTGCATTATCGTCATATCTGCGTAAAGCTCATACAGCTCATCATTATACATCCTTCGATTCTCGCCGTTGTCATCATGTAGAGGGCGAACTTTTCTCCCGAGCACCCCAAGAGCCATCTCATATATTATCGACACCGTCTATGATTCCGAGTCATACATCATAACACCTGAGCGACTTGTAGAGCGTGATTTTTTTTTTCGTCAAGAGAGAGATTTACTTTTCGAATTGCCTACTCTTACCAAAGTAGGAAACCGTGCTCGTTTCCTCCTCCAACCTGCACTTCCTACATCTGTTATCACTGACAAGGCCTAATGTGAGACATGCCACGTCAGAAGGCAGTGTCCAGTATACCAGAATACTCATCATAAGTCTACACTCCTCTCTAAATAATAGGAGCAACTTTGTTAGACTAAGGTTGTAAGACCTACACATGATCTTCGACACTTTTCAGTCCCAGGTCCATACCTTTCTCGCTTGGTCGATCTTGTGCAACACGCCCCTTCTCTTGATCTCGTCTTACCTACTAAGTCGACGTCTACGGAGCAAGCTTCGAGGGATGCTCACTTTTAAGCTAGCCCATCTGCTTTGTCGGACTCATTTATATAGGCAAAGCTGTTTTTGTTAAGTGACATTATATTTTAGGCGTTTTATCCAATCACATCGTCCATTATCTTTCGCATTAAAAATCTTCGACTTTACAAACCAAAGAACTTGAAAAATAAAAAAAATCCTTTCCGTTCGCTTTCCGTAAGACTGTAGATTTGTACTCCAGCCTCTGAATAATGGTTCGGGTTTAACTGCCAGGCATAGTAATATTAGACATTTAAAAAAAGTTTCTTTAATTAAAAAATGTGCCTACTTCGTCCCTCGGCAATGATTTGGCAACACCTCCGAGTGTATTTCTGTCACGAAAAGGTTCTCAATGAAATTCATCAGCCTCGCAAATGTAAAGGAAATCAGAGACTTTTGAATATTTTCCAATTTCAAGAGCATTATTTTTAGTTTGACCTTGATGAAAGAAAGCTCTGATTCTAGTTTGTTCTCTTCTTCTCTGTGCCGGTGTTAGTATCGTATGAACTTTGTAACTTAAGATTGATCTCCCTCTGCTCTTTGCCTAGTCCCTTAATAGTTGTTGAGAGCGTTCTCAAACTAAGAGGCATGTGAATATGATATTTTGGATAGTTTTTATTTTCTCAAATTTCGTCTTCTAAAACACACACTAAGTGCGTTTAAAATAAAGGTTTGACAAGAGTTGGAGAAAATATTGAGTCTTAAATGTAAAACAATGTTCCAATTCAAATGTGGAATAAGAATTTTCTCAAACCTTTGAGAATTGTTTGTTTATGGTATTACCACAAAACACAAATAAGCTTTTAAACTTCCATCTTCCAGGTGTGAACATGCAATGTGTGTTTGTATAATTGTGCCCAAAGTTGGCTTTTTATGCTCTGGCTAAAACTTTCGCTTACTGTGTAATTTAGTATACCACAAAGAATTGTATGTATTTATATGAATGGAAAGTGTATGACAACCCGACAAGAAAATTAAAATAGACAAAAGATGTGTCATTTATTTCGAATCTTTATCTTCTTTTATTTGTTTGTAACGTCAACATCTACACTTACGAAGCGGAAGGTGGTCGGTGTGGTAAGCGATAATCTAGGGTAAACAGGGTTGATACTGTATTCATGTGAATGACGGTTCTACATCAAGACGTTATCTATTAGGGTATGGGGAAACAGTAATCTGGCTAGCCTGCAACTTCATTCAATCTTTTGCCTTCAGATGTGGCAACCACTTGTCGCCAATGCGCAACCCTTCCAAGGAGCGCAACCTCATCTGCCCGTGGTGAATGCTGTTTTTTTAGCGGGTGAGATTCTGGGACCCTTAATTCTTCACTGAAGGGCTTTGATAATCTAGAAGGCTCAACGTGGACATATCATATCGTTGTCGAAATAGTCGGGCTAGTACGCTATTGGTGCAGTTTTTCGGAACGTGACGCATCCATATCTGGCAGAGGAACATCAACATCGATAAAACTCCGCAAAAGCTTCGGACCTTCTCAACAGTGTCGCCAACAAAAGGCTTGGATACCTTTTACGGTTCTATTCTTTGATGGCTGATGTAGTTAGATGTTCAGCGAAGATAAGAGTGTTTTATGTTAACCACCCCGGCAATAAAGTGGTCATGCGTTTAGGTAACGAAAGTAGGATTTAGCCTTCCCTTTTCGTTTTATTCCTAACCAACCCTTGTTATCTCAATGAAATCTGTTTTCGACATTTTCGTGCCAATAAAACGGTTCTTTCACACAGCTTTTTAGTTAAGGCCGTATCATGTCTGCGTTATTGAACAGCATGGTGGTGTACTAACGTCTTTAGTTTAACTAGGTCTCGTCCTGGGGATGAAGTTAAACTACAATGGAGCTAACTTTACCAGAAACAAATAATTAAGAGCTTCGTCGGCTTCTTATATGTAACTACCAGTACCAAGTTATGGTTTCATTAACGACTTATTATCGAAAGCGAATTATTATCATTGAGTTGTTTCTTTTGTGTAGGCTTGTGATCGCCGCGTTATCGGCTCCTCACAGGTTTCTTATCGGCTTGTTATCGACAGGTTATAGATATATGTGTCATCAATTTTATATTTGAGTTTTATCTTTATCTGTATACATGACTCGCCGATTACTATTATTATTATTAGACGGAAGCAGTACGACCTTTGGTCATTTGTGTTCTATTGCGCATGACTTTTCAGCCTAATTTTGAATGTGGACGCTTTTCATGTATCTAAGTACTTCTTCAGGTTTTTTACTCCATATCACATAGTGATTAAGGGTCACACCACCTAAATGGGAGAGGCTCTGCCTTCCCAGAGCGAACCATTCGCAGAGAATGTGAACCGGCGTTTCATCCTCGAAACGACAAATTTGAGTATCGGATGGATTTAACTTAATTAGGTGATATGAGGAGTGCTTAGATTATGGAGGGAACACTTCTCTGCTCTCCTAAATGGAGGCAGCAATTCACCGCGCAGAGATGAAGAACCCGATCCCGCAATCGATGATGATGGAATATATGTCCCCCCGCCCATTTATGACGAAGTTAGAATAGCAATAACCAGATTGAAAAACAACAAGGCCGTGGGCGCTGATGGATTGCCTGCGGAGCTATTCAAGTTCGGCGGCGAGGAGTTGGTAAGGCGCATGCAGCAGCTTCTTAGCAAAATATGGGCGGACGAAAGCATGCCCGACGGTTGGAATCTAAGTGTTCTTTGCCCAGTCCACAAGAAGGGGGATACTGCAAAATGCACCAACTATCGTGGAATCAGCCTTCTTAATATCGCATATAAGGTCCTTTCAAGTGTATTGTGGGAAAGATTGAAGCCCACCGTGAACCGGCTGATTGGACCTTATCAGTGCGGCTTCAGACCTGGTAAATCTACCATCGACCAGATTTTCACAATGCGCCAAATCTTGGAAAAAACCCGTAAAAAGAGAATCGACACACATCACCTCTTCGTCGACTTTAAAGCCGCCTTCGACAGCACGAAAAGGAGCTGCCTATATGCCGCTATGTCTGAATTTGGTTTCCCCGCAAAACTTATACGGCTGTGCAAAATGACGTTGAGCAACACCATCAGTTCAGTCAGAATTGGGAAGGACCTCTCCGAGCCGTTCGAAACTAAACGAGGTTTCAGACAGGGTGACCCCCTATCGTGCGATTTCTTTAATTTGATGCTGGAGAAAATTATACTAGCTGCAGAACTTAACCGCACTGGAACAATATACTATAAAAGCGTGCAATTACTGGCATATACTGATGACATTGATATCATCGGCCTAAACACCCGCGCTGTTAGTTCTGCTTACTCCAAGCTGGAAAAAGAAGCGGTAAAGATGGGTTTGATGGTGAATGAGGACAAAACGAAGTACCTGCTGTCATCGAGCAAAGAGTCAGCGCATATGCGCCTTGGCAACCACGCTACTGTTGGCAGCCATAATTTCGAAATAGTAAAAGACTTCGTTTATTTGGGAACCAGCATCAACACTAGCAACAACATCAGCACTGAAATCCAGCGAAGAATCAATCTTGCCAATAAATGCTACTTTGGACTAGGTAGGCAATTGAAAAGTAAAGTCCTCTCTCGGCGAACGAAAATCATACTCTACAAGTCACTTATCGTACCCGTCCTGCTATATGGGGCAGAAGCATGGACCATGACAACAGCAGATGAAGCGGCTTTGGGAGTGTTCGAGAGAAAAGTTCTTCGAAAGATTTATGGACCTCTACGCGTTGGCGATGGCGAGTACCGAAGAAGATTTAATGATGAGCTGTACGAGCTATACGCAGACATCAACATAGTCCAGCGAATTAAAACGCAGCGGCTGCGCTGGCTAGGCCATGTTATGCGAATGAAAGATGATGCTCCGGCCAAGAAAGTGTTTCTATCGGAACCCGCCTATGGAAGCAGAGGTAGAGGGCGGCCCCCACTCCGTTGGAAGGACCAGGTGGAAAACGATTTAAACTCCCTTGGTGTGACCAATTGGCGCCGGTTGGCGGAGCGAAGGAGCGACTGGCGCGCCTTGTTGGACGGCCATAACCGTTTAGACGGTTAAGCGCCAATTAAGTAAGTAAGTAAGGTGATATCGTAGACCACAGTGTCCCGTAAAGTACCCAGTGAGTGTTCTTAGGTCCTCCCTGCTTAGATTAATGAGTTTGGTTGATACTTTCGTTGCCGGATGTATAAACAGTTTGGCCTGTCTTTCTCCTGGATAGTCAATCCAGTGACGTCGGAATTGTTTTGTTTCCCAGTTACTTATGGTTTCCCTGGTGTGTGCTTGGATCATAGAATGCTGCTATAGCACCCTGCTTTGCTAGGTAATCTGCATGTTCATTACCTTCATGTCTTTGATATCGCACAACTTTTCTATGATGCGAAGGGTTTGTTGCATGCTATCTGATATTGTTTCCTCGTTCATGCCTGTGATACAAATAACTAGGTCATCTGCATTCACTTGTGTGTCAAATCCCTTGTTTTTTATTAACTGAAGGATGTCATCATTGACCAGGGTCCACAGGAGAAGAGAGAACACACCTCACTGTGGGCATCCTATTGTGGCCGCAATAACATGTTTGTAACACTTCCAAGAAAATCGATAGCTTTTCGATATTAAATCGATAACTTTTTGTAGAAAAATCTATAAATTTTCAACAGAAAAATCGCTAACTTTTTGTTAGCTTACTGATAAGTTTACGATTATTAATCGATTACTTTATGATAACAAATCGATAACTGTTCGATAACACAACTATAATTTTTCGATAGAAATAATTGATTTCAATAAAAACCCATTAACTCTCGATAACAAATAGATAACTTTTCGAAAACAAATTCGATAAATTTTCGACTACAAACCGATAAATTTTCCATAACAAACCTTTATTTCGTCGATTACAAATCGTTAAATTTTCTATAACAAACCTATAACTCGTTGATTAAAATCGGTAACTCGTGAATAACCTTTGTTAAAGAAATCGATAACTCACCAAAACATCGTCGATAGCGCACCTATAAAAACCCCATAAATGATTAATGGATAAATCGCCCAAAGCCTATCGATTACAGATCGATAACTCAGTGATAAAAACCATTATCAAACCGTTTCTCTCATACAAACTTAGCAACGTACAATTTTTCCACATTATGCTACAACGAGGTGAGTACCCTTACGATTATCTCATATTATTATCTCACACATTAGACTACGCTTATGCGTACACTTACCTTAGGTTCACAATCTGGAATCTCCTATACCGTGAGAAAAGGTCTTTGCACGTAAACTAATTCCTCAGCAAAATCAGAAAGCGATATCTCTACAATCTTTTTACTGTAAATTGAGGGTCAGAGCGGAGTATATTTTGACGGTTACACATAAACCTGGACTCCCTTACTTCCTTTTGTTGTATTATAACCTGAACTCGCTTAGCCTTTTTTTTCTCAATTTCCATCTGGGTGCTTTGAGTATTTTGTTTTATACAATTTTTAATCAAGCTAAAACTTTGAATGTCGAACAAGATACTTTTATACACACCACATAGCGATGGTTGAATATTTGGCCAACATATACATATGTATGTTGAAGTGTATTTTGGTAGTACATATACAACAATTAGCCTTTCAACTAGACTATTTGAAACAATAAAGTCAAATTACAGGAATTTCTCATTTCATTCATTTAATTACGAAACTCCAGTAAAATTTATTTCATAAATATTAAAAATAAATGAACCTTAGCAAAATACACACAAAACATTTTACGAAATTCTAGGAAGGAAATTTTTCTACAAACATAGTAAGTTACATAAACAAAGATTCTAGATAAAACAAGTAAGGAAGGCTAAGTTCGGTTGTAACCGAAAATTACTTACTCAGCTGATAGCTTTGGAGACAAAATAAGTGGAAATCACCATGCAGGTAAATGAACGTAGGTTAACCCTGGAATGTGTTTGTATGACATGGGTATCAAATGGAAGGTAATAAAGAGTATTTTAAAAGGGAGTGGACCATATTTCTACAGGTGGTCGCCTTTTCGATAAATCTCCACAAAGGTGGCCCAGGGGTGACTCTAGAATGTGCTTTTACGATATGGGTATCAAATGAAAGGTGTTAATGCCTTAGTTTTATATGTGAAGGCGTTTTCGAGATATCAGACCAGGGTGACCCAAAACATCATCTGTCGGGTACCGCAAATTTATTTATAAATGTAATACCACGGACAGTATTCCTGACATGATTCCAAAGGCTATGGATTTCGCCCTGCAGAACTTTTTCATTTTCTTCTACATAATATGGTAGATGTCACACCCATTTTACAAAGTTTTTTCTAAAGTTATATTTGCGCCAATAAACCAATCCAATCACCATGCTTCATCCCTTTTTTCATATTTGGTATGTAATTATGACATTTTTTTCATTCTTCGAAATTTTCGATATCGAAAAAGTGGGTGTGGTCATAGTCGGATTTCGCCGATTTCAAATACCAAGATAAAGTGAGTTTAGATAAGTATATGAACTAAGTTTAGTAAAGATATAAAGATTTTTGGTCAAGTTATCGTGTTAACGGCCAAGCGGAAGGACAGACTGTCGACTGTATATAAAACTGGACGTGGCTTCAACTGATTTCGCCCATTTCAGAGTTATCGTCATAGAAGCTATGCCCTTACCAAATTTCACAAGGATTGGTAAATTTTTGTTCGACTTATGGCATTAAAATTATTCTAGACAAATTAAATGAAAAAGGGCGGAGCCACGCCCATTTTGAAATTTTCTTTAATTTTTGTATTTTCTTGCACCATATCATTACTGGAATTGAATGCTGACATAATTTACCTATATACTGTAAAGATATTAAATTTTTTATTAAAATTTGACTTTTAATTATCGCAGTTTTTCGGTTTTGCGAAATTTTCGATATCGAAAAAGTGGGCGTGGTAATAATCCGATTTCGTTCATTTTAAATACCAATCTGATATGAGTGCCCAGGAACGTACATTTCATCAAAATACCTCAAAATTTACTCAAGTTATCGTGTTTACGGGCGGACGGACGGTCATGGCTAAATGGACTTCTTTTTTCGCCCAGATCATTTTGATATATGGAAGTCTATATCTATCTCGATTAGTTTATGCCTTTACAGGGTACCGTTATGCGAACAAAATTAATATACTCTGTGAGCTCTACTCAGCTGAGTATAAAACTGTTCTTGTATATTCTACTAATTACATTGTTGTGTAACCGAAATGGATTGCATTCAATTTTTGAGCACACTTGTTGGTTTAAAAATTACTATTTCAGATGTGAAGTTAAATAAATTGAATTCCAAACTCGTTGGATACACCTCTGCAAAAAAACCGTCTCCTTTTTCATAATGCTACTGAATTATTAGATAATTGTTTAAACAAGAAGAAGCGTGAGATAGAAAGTTAGATACATTTAGACTATGTCGAAAAAATTTCAAAATTACCCCCTTATTTTGAAGCTTCCCTGCACTCAGATGAACTACTTCTATACTAGAAGAATACTAGTGCACCAAAAGTCTCAACTAGTTATAGTTCTGTCTGACGATGTCCTACGAAATATCAATTGCCAGTCTCTGCATCAGCATCATACCAATTGACAAACTAGTCATTACATACACCAAAATCGTACCAGATGCCATACTAGTCAGTATATGCATCAGGGTCATACCAATTAACATATTAGGCAGCCTCGGCGCTAACATTATACCAGCTGGCATACTAGCAACGGTATACTGATAACAGTGTTCACTAGTTCGACCTAGTGAAGGTATTTACCGACTCAGTGTGGAGTAGGCTTAAAGACTCTTTATTTTTATCTGGATTAACCATCTGAGTTGGTAGGTGCCGTATCTCATCGTAGTGCTTCCGGTGGTGTTTCTTTGTACCTCTGGTAGGCGGGACTATATTAAGCAGTTGTTTGCTGGGACTACACGCTTTGTGACAATTCAGTAAAAACTGTCTGTTCGGCATTTCGTTATGCTTCTTTTAGTTGAGCTCTTTTTCCTTACTATGTAGGTGCTGTTCAGGAGTTATAAGACGACATCTCGTGATGGTTCAGAGTGCAGTATTTTGGCAAGCTTTTTCCAGTGTGTGTTTTTTACATCGCAGCGACTGGTACTGCGGATGTATACTTTAGATACAATTTCGGAGGCATATGACTTAAAAGCTCAGCCTTAAATCTCTTCGAAAGTTATCGCGCCTTTCATTTATTTTTTTATATGACTTAAAGGTAAAAGTGCTGTGGAGCAGCCTATAGCGGAACGTGATCGACGTGTATGTTCAATATTGGGTGACCTCTTCTTTCCACGTCTTAAACGGGAGGCCGTAGACGTGGTCGGCGATAGTTTTAGATCGCGCGAGATGAAAACAAATAGAAAAATTGAGAGAAAACTATATAATTTGGAAACTGGTGGTGAAGGGAGCTTTGATATGTATAAATTAAATAGAAGCGGGGATTGGGTACCACCTTAAGCTAACCCCTGTTTAATTCTCCTAGGGACTGAGGTTTCATTCCTAAATTGAACCGAAGCCTGCCGGCTACTCAGATAATTTGCGGTCCATTTTTTTAGACAAGAGGGAAGAGGTGAACCTTTTACGTCTTGAAGTAGTGTGTGGTGGTTGACTGTGTCAAAAACTTTAAACAGGTCAAGTGCCATGAGCACAGTCCTATAATGGAGTTTTAAAAGGCTCAGACCGCAGACCACGACTACAGGGCCCAACATGTGATTAGAAAAAGTTATAGAACTTCTTATGTGCACAATATTCATTGTCAGTTTTGAAAACCGGAGGTCAAGTGACCAAGCTCATAAATATTTCTGCTGAATTTAGAAGGATCAAAAAATGTGTATCTCAAACCCTCTCAATATAAGCTTCAAGTGCGACCCAGCCTTAAGAATACACATATTCTTAGCTAACTTAATTGGCCGTCCAAGAAGACGCTGGGTTAACTGGCGCCAATTGGTCACACCAAAAGAATTTAACTTATTTTCCATCTGGTCCTTCAAGCTGAGTGGGAGCCGCACTCCTCCTCAAGATCGGGCTCATATAAAAATACTTTCTTGGCAGGACTATCATCTTTTACTGGACTGGACACTGCCTTCTGGCGTCACATGCCTTTAAATTAGGCTTGGTCAGTGATAGCAGATGTAGGAAGTGCGGGTTGGAGGAGGAAACGATCGAGCACGTTCTGTGCTCGTGCCCTGCGCTTGCCAGGCTAAGACTCTAGCTATTAGGTGATACAGCTGTCAGATCTAGGAGAAACCAGAGGCTTAAGTCCTAGGAAGCTTCTAGTATTTGCCAAGAGGACGGAGTTATTTTATAACATAGGTCCTGTTTTTTAATTGGGTTTTTCAGTTTGGTCGTTAAAACAAACTTCTGGTAACACTACGGACTCATTCAGTCTATGTGAGGTCCTCATGGACCGGCCAGTTCAACCTAACCTATCATCTGTTATTCTCAAAACTAGCCTTGCCAGCGTGGCCGCTGCGCTTTAATTCGCTGGACTATGTTGATGTCTACGTAAAGCTCTTACAGTGCAGCATTGAATCTTTTTCGGTACTCGCCGTCGCCAACGCGTAGGTAGGTACATACGTAAATCTTTCGAAGAACTTTTCTTTCGAAACTCCGAGTATGCACATACAACAATAATCAACTTCTATCCAAGAATACGTCAACAGGTACGCAACCTCTCTCTTATGTAAAAAAAGGCAAAAGGCTGATCTTAAATTTTACGCAGAGTTAAGGATAGATATATTGCAGCCTTGATCAACTGCTTTGACTGGCAACCGATCATGGCTCTATCGTTTGCGCTTCTCGCAGTATCTGCAGCGATTGAAAATCCGGCTGACTTTATTGCTCCTGATCATAAAACCTATTCATTCCTTCATTTATTACTTAGTCATATATTGGTTTTTCCCAGAGCACTAGGAGATTCCTTTTTTTCTCTGCTTATGCCGGTAGGAATACCTTTTCGTTCGACGGTTTTCAGTCATTTCTTTAAACCTCCAACACAACTTGAGGAGGCTTTATGAAATCTGAGGGGTGTAAGACAATTACTCAAAGTCGTATGACATAGCTTTGTAAAGAAATTTAACTTGGACAAATCAGCATACAGCTACCTTCTCCAAGGTTCTATGCCACTACTTCGTGTGCTGTGAAAAAATTGTATATGGTTGATTTACCAGGTTTAGAGAGAATTTCTTGACAGCAGTTTGTGTAGAATATCTGGTTGGCAAGTCTGGGTTTAGTCCATCAGATATGTAAGCTCCTTCTAATGATTTCGTAAGTTTTTCTATCTCCTTAGTATACTAAGTTCCAGTTTTACTACGTTGTTTTAAGTTCAGGAGTTTTGCTGTCAAAACTTCTACTGATTCACCTTTAATAGCAGATTTTAACTTTGATTTTATTTCTTGTATTGTATTCTCATTGCTAATAAAGTTTCGTGCTGTATCTTTTAGCTTGGTGTTGATCATTGTTAATGCTATTGCTTCATGACTATCTTTGATTTGTTCAAGGATATCAATAGCATCTAGGAAACTGTGCAAAATTTCTGGCTTACCATCAAATTCAGGTAGCACTGATGAAACTGTCTTAATGAATTCGACTACTGATTGTGCCATTTTGGCGTTTGTGTTTGGTAATTTAACCATTTCAATTTGTTTTTGTTCTTCAAATTTTTTAACCTGACTGGAAGAGGACTCTGATAATAGATACTTGAAGTCAATTTGTAGATCTTCTTCAAATGTTGTCGGTATTGTTACTTCTATATTATATCTTGCGAGTGAAGATACTAATTTATTTCTAACACTCGAAAAAATTTGGTATGCCTCAGTCTGGTGATTTTTGTAAATTGGACACTTACTTTGGGTATTAATTTTCCTAAATTGTTCAATGACTCTAATATGATTGCGAGATGTTTCACTATTGTCTCTATTTATATGCTGATATTCTTATCTTATCTTATAACTTTAAGCGAGCAATTCTTGTACATATATTTGTATGTTTGTATAGCCGAACGATCTCGGGAACGGCTCAACCGATTTAAATGAAATTTGGCACAGGGATAATGTATCACCTTCTAAGACTGTCTACCTAGGTGTAGTCACTCAAAATATTTCACAAGGTTGCCACCTATTCGAAATTAAAAAAAGTTGGATGAGATATGCCGATATGGGTATGAAACGAAAGGTATTTAACTCCGCATTACAATAGGAAAATTTTTGGTTAGCGTTCCCATTTAGGGTTGCCACCTATCTGAAATTAAAAAAAAATTGTATGAGATATGCCGATATGGGTATCAAACGAAAGGTATTCCACCCGCATTACAATAGGGACATTTTTGAGCAGGGTTGCCATTTAGAGTTGCCACCTATTCGAAATAAAAAAAAATGCATGAGATATGCGGATATGGGTAACAGACGAAAGGTATTTCACTCCGCATTACAATAGGAACATTTTTGAGTAGGGTTGCCATTTAGGGTTGGGGTAGTTAGACAAAATAGAACTCTACTTACTCTGTTAAAGCTTTAAAGGAAAATATTAAAGTTAAACATCTTTGTAAAAAAATCTTACATATGATTCGACTTAATTTTCTTAATTTCACATACGCTAATGAAATTGAACTGCAATATCAAGGCACCGTGGCAAATTCTAGCAAAATATATTTAAATGCATATTTTTGGCAAATATGAAATGAATAATTGCAATTTCTCACAGATTACTATTAGAAAGATTTCTCACCGTAGCAAAAAGATATCTGACCATGGTAATTTGCTACCGTTTAACACTTGAGGCATATCAATTTGAAAACGACATCTAACCATTTAACTATTTTGCAACAGATGGCGCTTAGGGAAGTAAGTTGACATTTAATTAAACTAACTGATAGTTGGCATTCTTGAAATGTACAAGTTTTTGGACTGTAATAAAATTGTGAGATTTTCATAGTGTATTACTAAAAAAATGTTTGAAATTAATAATTCGGCGCATGAAGATACTCGACCTAAATAACTTAGTTCTCGATTTCACTAATTGTCATAACAAATTACCCATTTCAAATTTTTCATGCCAGTTCCTTTTGCGGTTAGTGTTTGATATGTTTTTGAAATCTATTTTTAAGAAAATCAAATATTGGTAAGTAAAAATATATAATATATGTACATATAAAAAAAGTAAAGATTGATTAATGATGACATGTAGAACAAAGTATGTTATGCGGCATACTCGAAGATTGCCGAGCAAAGATCGGTCGCCCAGATACTTAATGCAGGGCCGTAGAGAGAAAATCCGGGCCCGGGACTAAACAATTTACGGGCCCCTATAAAACATCTTTTATACACTTAATTAATTTGAATTAATGACATCTCATTCATGAATCATTAAATCAATCAACTAAATGATTTATGGACAAAGAGCTGAAAATAAAATTAACACAGAATATTTACTATTTATACTGTTTTATTGACGTAGAAATAAAATTCTCTTTTAACAGTCACATATTGTTTCAAATAATCTTTTCTAGTTATTTGGTAACATTTTAGAACATTTCTGATAAATTTAATGATGATTATAAATTTGAATTATTCAATATAGAAGGTTCGGATATCAGAGGGTGGCTTTTCTTGCTTTTTTCGCTGCAAAATTTTTATACTCAGCTGAGCAGAGCTCACAGAGTATGTTAACTTAGTTCACATAACGGTAATCCGTAATGGCATAAACTAATCGAAATAGATATAGACTTCAATATATCAAAATGATCTGGGCGAAGAAAGAAATTCATTTAGCCATGTCCGTCCGTCCGTAAACACGATAACTTGAGTAAATTTTGAGGTATCTTGATAAAATTTGGTACGTAGGTTCCTGGGCACCCATCTCAGTTCGCTATTTAAAATGAACGAAATCGGACTATAACCACGCCCACTTTTTCGATATGGAAAATTTCGAAAAACCGAAAAAGTGCGATAATTAATTACCAAAGACGGCTAAAGCTATGAAACTTGGTAGGTGGGTTGAACTTATGACGCAGAATAGAAAACTAGTAAAATTTCGGACAATGGGCGTGGCACCGCCCACTTTTAAAAGAAGGTAATTCAAAATTTTGCAAGCTGGATCAAAAAACCAGAGAAACAGTTTTGTAGCCATTAAATTTTATTCTAATAAAGTCGCCTCGACCCAAAAACAATTCTAAAAATTCCAAGCGATTTTTAAGCGACCGTATTGCCGAAAGTATTACTTTTACAATAAAAACAAATTTCGGCTTATTTGGGGGTTTGAATGCCATACTGATTGTTACTTACGTTCCTTATTCTATACATTTTTTTTCATGCGACTAAAATATGCTTTTATATTCTTAAATACTGCAATGATGCTTTAAAAATATAAATTTTTATATCATGAAGTCAATTCTCCTGGGGGTGTTTTGAACCCCCTGCGGCCGGGCCTGGTCTGATGGCCTCAATTCTAGCCGGCAAGCTAGTGTCTGAAAGACTGTGAGGAGAGCTCGGTACAATTCTTTTTGAGGATAACCCATCGTTGTGGACTGCTGCTGAAAATAGTAAAACATTTTTGTACAACTCCGATGAAAGTAATTGCAGCCGTACCACATTCTGCAGCATCAACACCACATAAATTGAGACTGTGTGTTGCACAAGGCGAGTAATCAGCATTCGAGTTTTTGTCGAGAACGTGACGTTGTGCTCCGTTGTAAGCTCCTTTCATATTGGCGCTATTATTGTATCCTTGTCACAACAATTTTTAATGGGATTTCATGTATACCTAGAGAAAATTAAATCAGCGATTTTCTGACCAGTATTTTTGTTACAATCCACGAAAGCCAAAACCCGTTCTTGAATTGTAAAATTTGTTGCTTTCGTCTGTTCAACGTGACTAGCATCAGGAGTAGCATCAACGATAATAGCAAAATACTTGGCTTTCTTGCGTTGGTCTAATATAGTTTCCCTCACGTGTTTTGCACAAATTCTATAAACTTGATCTGAATATCCGGGGAAAGATAGTGAACCTGTAAACATTTATGCTGCTTTTTTGAAATCCTAACTTTCTCCAAATGATCTCTAAGTATCGGATCATAATGGCTTAGGAGTTCTAAGATGCCCAAAACATGTTCATTGTTTCGTTCACCAAGATATATACTTTCGCCTCTGAAAGCTAGGCCTCTTTCACCCAAAACAAAACAGTGTCCAAAATTCTATATAAAATTTCTTTCCACTTTTGAGTTTCAGGGATTAGCGGTTCATTCATAAGTGTATCAATTGTAGCCTCCTTTTGAATTAGATTTTCAACTGATTAGTAATACGTCGAAAACATATTTGCATCAGTTGAGTAATAGAAATTGTGTTTTATAAACAGCGTTTTGAGCCAGCTGGCAAATGAAATATTTATTCTTAAATTTTAAGGAAAAGGACTTTTCAAATTATTTTTCACACTTCACTATAATATTAAAACGAAATGCAGATATTCGTTGCTTTTGAAATTCGGCTTAAAAATTGCACATGGAACAACTAAAGACTCTCCTGAATTAAAAAAATTGTCTTAGTATCTCTAAATCGCGGCCCCCGAGAAAGCCCGGGCCCGGGGGAATCCCCCCATTCCCCCTCCTTCTCGTCGGGCGTGACTTAATGCATTTATAAGACTTTTCTGCTTTACTTTTTATACCCATCTGTACTTGTACACAGGGTGTTATAACTTTGATTCGAACGGTTGGTTGTACAGGTATAAAGGAATCGAAATAGATATAGACATCCATATATCAAAATCATCAAAATCAAAAAAAAAATTTGATTGAGCCATGTCCGTCCGTCTGTCCGTCTGCCCGTTAACACGATATCTTGATTAAATATTGAGATATCTTCACCAAATTTGGTACACGAGCTTATCTGGACCCAGAATAGATTGGTATTGAAAATGATCGAAATCGGATAATAACCGGGGGCGTGGTATATAACATTTAGTAAATAATACACTTAGAATTTTGAAATTTGACGTGTGGACTGACATTGATACTCTTTATAAAAACTTGTAAACATTTTTTAAAATGGGCGTGGTACCGCCCACTTGTGATAAAATCAATTTTACAAATATTATTAATCATAAATCAAAAATCGTCAAACCTATCGTAACAAAATTCGGCAGAGAGGTTGCCTTTAATATACGGAATGCTTGGAAGAAAAATTAACGAAATCGGTTACGGACCACGCCCACTTTTAAATAAAACATTTTTAAAAGGGTCGTGGACGAATAAAAAAGATATATCTTTGCAAAAAAAGAGCTCTATATCTATAGTATTTCATTTCCCAAGTGGATTTATAACAATAAATAAGAAAAACTACAAATTTTAAAAAATGGGCGTGGCACCGCCACTTTTATGACAAAGCAATTTCCTATTTCTCGGGAGCCATAACTCGAAGAAAGATTAACGGTTCATAATAAAATTGGGTGCACAAATTTTCCCTAAAGAAGGAAATATTACCAGAAATAATGGACGAGATCGGTTAAAGACCACGCCCACTTTTATATAAAAGATTTTAAAAGGGTCATAGGCAAAAATAATAAGTTAAATCTTAGCGAAAAATAGTTTTATACCAATCATATTTTGTGCACTTATAACAAGAAATGAGAAAAAATCAAATCTTGAAAAATGGGCGTGGCACTGACCCTTTCTTATAATGCATTTCCCAACGTTTCTGGAGCCATAACTCGACGAAAAATTTGGTGCACATGCACATGCCTTTTAATTATTTTGTTTTGAGTGCTAAGTGACTTTTTCACAAGAGAAATAAATAAAACGCAAACACCTTATTAGTCACTTATATTTTTTATATTTTATTATTCAAAATAATAAAAAATAATACAATTGTTTCGGCACTATCGTTGTGCCTTCCTCAGTCGATAGCGTTCAACTAGCCGTTGTCTGTCATAAAACAATACAACAAATAATAACACAATAATACAATAACAAAACCAATAAGAGAATTTGCAACTAAGGGCCACTCCCTTTTAAAACCCTCATTAATACCTTTAATTTGATACCCATATTGTACAAACGCATTCTAGAGTCACCCCTGGTCCACTTTTATAACGATGTTCCGAAAAGGCGTCCACCTATAGAACTAAGGCCCACTCCCTTTTAAAATACTTATTAACACCTTTCATTTGATACCCATATAGTACAAACAAATTCTAGAGTCACCCCCGGTCCACCTTTATGGCGATATCTCGAAAAGGCGTCCATGTATAGAACTTAGGCCCACGCCCTTTTAAAATACTCATTAATACCTTTCATTTGATACCCATATCGTACAAAATAAATTCTAGAGTCACCCCTGGTCCACCTTTATGGCGATATCTCGAAAAGGCGTCCACCTATAGTACTAAGGCCCACTCCCTTTTAAAATACTCATTAGCACCTTTCATTTGATACCCATATTGTACAAACGCATTCTAGAGTCACCCCTGGTCCACCTTTATGGCGATATCTCGAAAAGGCGTCCACCTATAGAACTAAGGCCCACGCCCTTTTAAAATACTCATTAGCACCTTTCATTTGATACCCATATTGTACAAACGCATTCTAGAGTCACCCCTGGTCCACTTTTATAACGATATTCCGAAAAGGCGTCCATCTATAGAACTTAGGCCCACGCCCTTTTAAAATACTCATTAACACCTTTCATTTGATACCCATATCGTACAAACAAATTCTAGAGTCAGGCCTGGTCCACCTTTATGGCGATATCCCTAAATGGCGTCCATCTATAAAACTATGGCTCACTTCCTCTTAAAATAATTTTTAATACCTTCCATTTGATACACATGTCATACAAACACATTTCAGGGTTACCCTAGGTTCTTTTTACAACATGGTGATTTGCCTTTACTTTGTCTCCACAGCTCTCAACTGATTAAATTGTTCGGTTACACCCGAACTTTATATCAATCGAACGATTTTGCAAGAACATTGCTATATGCAGAAGTGCCACAATATTTCACATGGGATAAATCCAGGAAAACATTCCAAAGGCGAAAACAAGGAAAACTATTGGAAGGTTAAGTTAAATTGAAATGTCATTAATGTAATGAAAACCATGTAATGTGAAACTGCCAAAAAGGCTCTGTTCATTTCCGGTAATAAAACGCTCTTCTTACTTTGTCTCCCAAATCGTGCGGTCGCATTTAATATTTTCTACTGGAATTAGGTAAATTCCCTGCGTAATCGGTAAATATCTTTCAGGTTATGGGCCATCCGCAGCCTAATATAGTTTAAAATTAATTAAATCGAAGTGAATTCCACGTATTCGCAAAATATATTTTTTCCAATCATTTGATTGCCGGAACTCGCGGTCACGTTTTCACACACATCGTCTATTAAGATCGCATTACATCAACTATCATTTAATCGTCTTAAAGGTCGTGAAAACTATGCAGAGTGGAAAGTCGGTGCTAAAGCACATATGATTGTTAAAAGCCTGTGGAAAAATTGCACGAAAGAATTGCCAGAAACGGCGAGCGAGAAATATAAAGAAGCTGACCTTAAAGCAGTTGGCGAGTTAACACTATTGCTGGAGCCATGTACTTACGCCCATGTTGAATCCGCAAATACGGCATATGAAGCATGGAATAGCATTGTGAGAGCTTTTGATGATACCGGCGCTGGCCGCAAATTGGCATTTTTACAGCAGTTCGTGTCACTCAAACAAAAGGAATGCAACTCAATGGAAGATTACGTAAGCAAAATGAGTGCAATATGGTTGAAAGTCAAAACGCATTTAAAAATTGATGAAGAAGTGGCTGGTTTCTTAATGTTAGTGGGCTTACCAACGGAATATAAGCCAATGATATTCGCGGTCGAAAATTCAGGCGTTGAAATCAGTGTTGACTATGCCAAAAATATGTTATTGCAAGGCTTGGAACTAGCAAATGAAACAAATGAATCGAGTGAAGCAGCCCTTGTTGCTAAAAGCAAGTATAAATCCAAGAATACGAAAGATAGACATTGCTTTGGTTGTGGCTCAACAGGTCACATTGTTAAAAACTGTAAAGTGGCGAAAAAGAGAAAAAGAGATCAACGAAAAAACGATAAAAGTGAGACAATCCTGTTCTCGTCGTTGCTCACTCAATCGCATGATTTACGTTCGGACTGGTTTATTGACAGTGGATGCACAGCCCATATGACAAAAGACATATCGGCGATAGAAAACAAAAGCAAACCAAGTCAAAAAGAAGTGATAGTTGCTAATAACGAAAAAATAAAAATAGATTGCATAAGCACAGTCAAACAACTGATAAAGAAAAATGGTTCGTCAAAAGAAATACAAATAAATAATGTGCATTTTGTGCCGAACATTTGCGCGAACTTATTATCAGTCAGCCAGATGGTGAAGAACAATAACGAGGTATTATTTACTAAAAGTGGATGTAAAATATTTGATGCTCACGGGAAGGTTCTAGCAACTGAAAGTTTAGTGAATGATTTGTTCAAGTTGGATGTCGCTCAAAATGTTAAATCGTTCACAGCGAAAGAGCCGATCATAATAGAAAGACCAAAACAAAATTTGGCTTTATGGCATCATCGTCTGGGGCATGCAAGCTTTGAATGCATGCAATTTTTGAAAAGCGACATAAAGGATTTGACAATTTCACAATCAGGCATGTGTGACACATGCATAAAAGGTAAACAAAGTCGCATACCATTTAGCGCCGTAGGAAATCGTGCATCACAAAAACTAGAACTGGTTCATAGTGATGTTTGCGGCCAATTACCAGTTAAATCGTTTATAAAAGCAACGTATTCGACTGCTTCGTAAAGTTCAAGTCAATGGCCAAAAAACCAAGTGGCTGCAAAATAAAAACGTTACGGACTGATAATGGCACCGAATATTGCAACCAGCGATTTAGAAACTTATTCGACACAAGCGGCATATTGCACCAAAAGTCAGCAGCATACAGTCCGCAGCAAAATGGGCTAGCTGAACGAATGAATCGCACAGTCATGGAGAAAGTGCGATGCTTACTTATTGATTCGGGATTGCCTAAAATATTTTGGGCAGAGGCAGTGACGACAGCTGCATACATCATCAATCGCATCCCGTGCAAGGGTACAGGAGAAAAATCTCCAGAAGAGGTTTGGTCAGGCTTAAAACCTAATTTGTCTTTCCTCAAAGTTTTCGGTTGCCGTGCATTCGTCCAAGTACCAAAACAAACGCAATCGAAATTAGATGACAAATCAGTCGAATGCATTTTTATTGGGTATGCTTCAGATTCCAAGGCGTACAGGCTATACAACGAACGCACCAAAAAGGTAATCGTGATAGAGACGTCGTGTTTTGGGAAACGGAGAACGCCGGCAAGGTAAATTCTGTTGATATTGATAGTACTAATCAGTTTTGTTTGCAATACTCTGAAGATGACAATCTTGAATCAGAGGAGGAAGAATCGTCCACTGATATAACAGTGAAAAATATGCCGTCTCCAAGAGATTCACAGATTGTAACATCTTCAACGAACAGAATGGACACAGACTCTATAGTCGAAACGACGTGTGATGAAACCGAATGGGAACCATCCCGAGAAATTGCCGAAGATGAATTGGCTGATCTGGAGCCACGCCAAAAATCATCACGAAACATTGAAAAACCAAAGCCAAATTATAATGTTTTCGCATAAGCATTTAGTGCATGTGACCCTACATCATTGCAGCAAGCAATGATGAGCGATGACGCCGATTTATGGAAGCGTGCCATGAAAGTTGAGTTCGAATCCCTGATTCAAAATAAGACGTGGGAATTAGTTGATCTACCCAAAGGTAAGTCACTCGTAAAGTGCAAGTGGGTATATAAAACGAAGAGGGACATTGAAGGAAATGCTACCCATAGAAAGGCAAGGTTGGTCGCAAAAGGATATACCCAAATCGAAGGCATTGACTATCACGACACATTTTCGCCTGTAGTTAGGCTCACCACTATACGTTACTTGATGGCCATCGCAGCAAAATTTGATTTAAATATTCGACAGCTTGATGTCGTTACAGCATTTTTACATGGTGAGCTTGAGGAAGAAATTTTTATGACGCAACCGGAAGGTTTCAGTGATGGCACAGATCGTTGCTGCAAGCTAGTAAAATCAATATACGGACTAAAACAGTCGAGCCGAGTTTGGAATTCGACATTAAACGAAGCACTTTTGAGTTTCGGACTGAAACGGTCATTGACCGATCAATGTGTTTACTACATAGCCGGCGATCGTTATATATTTATAGTAACCATTTATGTCGATGACATACTGATTTTTTCTAATAACGAAGATATGGAAAATAAGCTGAGTTCATGGCAATGACCGCAGCTATTCAAGAAGCCACTTGGTTAAAACAACTGGAGAGGGAAATATTTCCAAATTCTTCAAAGACGATTTACCTTCATTGCGACAATCAAGGCGCAATATAATTTGCTTGTAATAACACATATTCATCGCGAACAAAACATATTGACGTAAAGGTCAAATTTATTCACCAGCAAGTCATACAAAAGGTAGTCAAACTGATCTATTTAAAGACGAACGAGATGCCAGCAGATGTATTGACAAAAGCAACATCGCGACAAAAACTGGAATCCTTTTTTAAAATTTTTGGTCTTGAATAAAACTTTTGCGGCATTAAGCCATTTAAGCTAAATTATATTTTTAAATAAAAACAAAATAAATTGATAAGTCTTTTGAGTAGGAAGCTGTTTGGAAGCGTAATATATATACATTTATATATATGTACATATGTATGTACATAAATAAGAATATAATTTCGAATCAATCTATGTATGTATATGAATTTCAATTTAGGGAGAGTATTGGAAGGTTAAGTTAAATTGAAATGTTATTAATGTAATGAAAACCATGTAATATGAAACTGTTAAAAAGGCTCTGTTCATTTCCGGTAATAAAACGCTCTTCTTACTTTGTCTCCCAAATCGTGCGGTCGCATTTAATATTTTCTACTGGAATTAGGTAAATTCCCTGCGTAATCGGTAAATATCTTTCAAAAACCAGTTCAAGGTCATCCTCAACATTTCACAACAGATGCATTAGGACGCATTTATGCAGTTCATCCAAATAATGTTGAGTGTTTTTACTTGCGATTGTTGTTAATTAATGTTCGTGGCCCAACATCATTCCAAGCTTTAAGAACAGTTAATGGTGAATTGTGCGCTACATATCGTGAAGCATGTCAGCAATTAAATTTGTTAGAGGATGACAAGCATTGGGAAGATACACTTGCCGTTTCAGCTGTAATAGCCAGTCCACATCAAATACAAACATTATTATCGATAATAATTGCAATGTGCTCTCCATCTAATCCATTGGAATTATGGAATAATTGCAAAGATTATATGGTATTTTAAACCAAATGCGTCGAAATACTGCAAATTATGAGTTGGCGGCCACCGTGGTGTGATGGTAGCGTGCTCCGCCTATCACACCGTATGCCCTGGGTTCAACTCCCGGGCAAAGCAACATCAAAATTTTAGAAATAAGGTGTTTCAATTAGAAGAAAATTTTTCTAAGCGGGGTCGCCCCTCGGCAGTGTTTGGCAAGCGCTCCGGGTGTATTTCTGCCATGAAAAGCTCTCAGTGAAAACTCATCTGCCTTGCAGATGCCGTTCGGAGTCGGCATAAAACATGTAGGTCCCCTCCGGCCAATTTGTAGGGAAAATCAAGAGGAGCACGACGCAAATTGGAAGAGAAGCTCGGCCTTAGATCTCTTCGGAGGTTATCGCGCCTTACATTTATTTTTTTTTATGAGTTGGAATTCACATTGGAAATTTACAATGAAGCATTGATAAGGATTGACGACATTTGTTTGTCGATGTCAAACAAATCGTTAGTACAATTGGGCATGCCAGCAGCAAATCGTCCAATGCATGATATGTTCAATCGAGAACTGGAGTGTGAATACCATTATGATTTTAATAAACTAAACACATTTGTAACATCAGATTTAAGGAAATTGAATGACCCACAGCAACATGTTTATGATACAATCATGAATAATGTCAGCGATGGAATTGGTGGATTGTTTTTCTTGGATGCTCCTGGGTGAACAGGCAAGACGCCTTTGATTTCATTGATATTAGCAAGAATTTGATCAGATAATAACGTTGCATTGGCACTCGCTTCTTCCGGAATTGTGGTTACATTACTGGAAAAAGGTCGCACAACACAGTCTGCATTAAAGTTGCCTTAGGATATGTATGTAAATGAAACACCAACATGTAATATTTCGAAAACACCTGGAATGGCAAAAGTTCTTAAATTATGTAAGCTCCTCGTATGGAACGAGTGTACTATGGCACACAAAAAATCATTCGAAGCACTTGAAAAAACTTTGAAAAATCTACGAGGAAGCCAAACAGTCTTTGGAGGTGCCATGATTTTATTGGCTGGATCAAATACGTGGTGACGATTAAATATTGGAGCACCGATTATTATGCTGCGCAACATTAAAGTACCACGACTTTGCAACGGTACCAGACTCGCTTTGAAGGAGCTAGTGAGTAACGTTATCGAAGCAACAATTTTGAAAGGAAAGTACAAAGGAGAAGACGTTTTTATACCCAGAATTCCACTGATTCCGACGGATTTACCATTCGATTTCAAACGTTTGCAGTTCCATATTCGCCTTGCCGTCGCTATGACAATTAATATGGCGCAAGAACATTCTCTACAAATGCGCGGTATTAATTTAGAATACCCAATTTTTTCTCATGGACAATTGTGTATGGCTTGTTCACGAGTAGCCAAACCATCGTCATTATTCATTTACGCGAAGGATGGAAAATCCAAAAACGTTGTCTACCAAAAAGTGTTACAATAAAGTTCGAATGAAATCGTATCAAAGAATTTGCTTTGTTTCGTATTAATTTTATTCTCTTTCAGCAAATCATTAAATTTATCGCCTAGCGAAGCGGACGAGGGTACGCTAGTAACATATATAGATACCGAAAAGTTAAATACATACAAATTTTCAATAGTATATATTATCATATATTCACTTAAAACTTTAAAGATTTAGAGTAACTTAAGAGTTACGAAAAGAAAATGCTGCTAGTTTGAAACGTCCTGCTTTTTTAATAGTTTTTGTTGTTGTTATTACTATAGAATTTTGGCATTCCAAATTACTTAAAAAATGTTTCTTTTATATCTATACTAGCCTTTACCCGCAGCCCCGTCCGCAAGGAGAAAATGAAACACATGGGCACAGAGCCTGCTTATAAAGTAATTTATTTCAAATTTTTTTTCTGTCTAATGTATTTTATTTTTGTAATAGAGGAAAAAAAGGACTAAATGAGATGATAACCTGACAAGGTCCCCAAATTATCCCGAAATTATCTGAAAAAGCCACATAATGGCTCGCCGGTATCGCGGACGGATTCCGAAAACCATCCAGAAAGGAATGGTCTCCAAAAGGTCCCGGAACATTCCAAAAAAAGGCCCGAAATGACAACGACAGGATTCTAGACTGCTACATAGAACCACATAGAAATGTACCCTAAAGGGTACCCAAATGATCCCGGAATAGTCCTGAAAAAGTTCCAGAATGACCCTGACAGGCTCCCGGGCGGATCTCAAACACCATCCAGAAAATATTCCTGAAGGGTCCCTAATTATGCCAACATACTTCAGAAAAAGTCCTGAAATGACACCGATGGGATTCCGGACGGAACCCCAAAAACCATTCAGAAATTATACCGGAAGGGTCCCAAAATCATCCCGAAATAGTCCCCAAAAAGTTCCGAAATGACACTGATATTTCGAAAACACCTGGAATGGCAAAAGTTCTTAAATTATGTAAGCTCATCGTATGGAACGAGTGTACTATGGCACACAAAAAATCATTCGAAGCACTTGAAAGAACTTTGAAAAATCTACGAGGAAGCCAAACAGTCTTTGGAGGTGCCATGATTTTATTGGCTGGAGATTTCAGGCAAACATTACCTGGGATCTCAAAATCCACCGATGCAGATGAAATCAATGCATGTTTAAAATCTTCGTATTTATGGAGACATGTAAACACCCTTACATTTACTACAAACGTACGTATTCAACTACAAAGCGATCCGTCAGCAGGTGAATTTTCACAGCAATTACTGAAAATCGGAAATAGCCAAACGACTGTCGATCCAACAGGAATGACTACTTTGCTTGACAATTTCTGCACTTTAGCACAGTTTAAAGAGGCATTGATACAGAGTGTATTTCCAAACATGGTTCAACATTGGCTCAGCGAAAGAGCAATTTTAGCTGGGAAAAATAAGGACTTCAATGATATAAATGCAGCTATTCTGGATCAAATACGTGGTGACGATTAAATATTGGAGCACCGATTATTATGCTGCGCAACATTAAAGTGCCACGACTTGCAACGGTACCAGACTCGCTTTGAAGGAGCTAATGGGTAACGTTATCGTAGCAACAATTTTAAAAGGGAAGTACAAAGGAGAAGACGTTTCGATACCCAGAATTCCACTGATTCCGACGGATTTACCATTCGATTTCAAACGTTTGCAGTTCCATATTCGCCTTGCCGTCGCTATGACAATTAATATGGCGCAAGGACAGTCTCTACAAATGTGCGGTATTAATTTAGAATACCCAATTTTTTCTCATGGACAATTGTGTGTGGCTTGTTCACGAGTAGCCAAACCATCGTCATTATTCATTTACGCGAAGGATGGAAAACCCAAAAACGTTGTCTACCAAAAAGTGTTACAATAAAGTTCAAATGAAATCGTATCAAAGAATTTGCTTTGTTTCGTATTAATTTTATTCTCTTTCAGCAAATCATTGAATTTATCGCCTAGCGAAGCGGACGAGGGTACGCTAGTAACATATATAGATACCGAAAAGTTAAATACATACAAATTTTCAATAGTATATATTATCATATATTCACTTAAAACTTTAAAGATTTAGAGTAACTTAAGAGTTATGAAAAGAAAATGCTGCTAGTTTGAAACGTCCTACTTTTTTAATAGTTTTTGTTGTTGTTATTACTATAGAATCTTGGCATTCCAACTTACTTAAAAAATGTTTCTTTTATATCTATACTAGCCTTTACCCGCGGCCCCGTCCGCAAGGAGAAAATGAAATATATGGGCACAGAGCCTGCTTATAAAGTAATTTATTTCAAATTGTTTTTCTGTCTAATGTATTTTATTTTATAATAGATGAAAAAAAGGACTAAATGAGATGATAACCTAACAAGGTCCCCAAATGATCCCGAAATTATCTGAAAAAGCCACATAATGGCTCGCCGGTGTCGCGGACGGATTCCGAAAACCATCCAGAAAGGAATGGTCTCCAAAAGGTCCCGGAACATTCCCAAAAAAGCCCCGAAATGACAACGACAGGATTCTAGACTGCTACATAGAACCACTTAGAAATGTACCCTAAAGGGTACCCAAATGATCCCGGAATAGTCCTGAAAAAGTTCCAGAATGACCCTGACAGGCTCCCGGACGGATCTCAAACACCATCCAGAAAATATTCCTGAAGGGTACCTAATTATGCCAACATACTCCAGAAAAAGTCCTGAAATGACACCGATGTGATTCCGGACGGAACCCCAAAAACCATCCAGAAATTATACCGGAAGGGTCCCAAAATCATCCCGAAATAGTCCCCAAAAAGTCCCGAAATGACCCTGATGGGATCCCGCGCGGATCCAGAAATGACCGAAATTACCCCGACGGGATCCCATACGGACCCAGAAATTATCTCGGACGGGTCCCTAAATAATTCCTGAAAGGGTTCAGAAAAAGTCACGAAATGACCACGACGGGATCCTGGACGGACCCCGAAATCCATTCAGAAATGATCCCGAAAAAGTCCCGAAATTACCCGGACGGATCCATAAAAAGTCATGAAATGACCACGACGGGATCCCGGACCAATCCCCAAAACCATCTAGAATTGATATCTGAAGGAAAAAGTCCCGAACTCACCCCGACGGGATCGCAGACGGATCCCGAAAACCATTCAGAAATTATCCCGAAAGGGTCCCAAATGATCCCGAAAAAGTCTCGAAAGACCCTGGCGGGATGCAGGAAGGATCCCGAAAACCATGCAGAAATGATGCCGGCAAGATCCCCAAATGATCCCGTAAAAGTTCCGAAAAAGTCCCGAAATTACCCTGACGGAATCCCGGTGGGAAACCAGGAACCATCCGAAAATGAGGCCGGAAGGGTCCCCTAATGATCCCGCGTAAATCCCATAAAATTCCCGAAATGATCGTTACGGGATCCCGGACGGAACCCGAAAACCACCCAGAAATGATGCCGGAAGCGACCCCAAATGATCCCGAAACAGACCCGAAAAAGTCCCAAAATAGTTCCGGCGGGATCCTGAATGTAATCCAGAAATGATACGGAAAGATCCCCAAATGATCCCGGAATAGTCGCGGAAAAATCCCGAAATAAATCCGCCGGAATCCCTGACATCTGAAGAAAATCATTCAGAAATTATCCCGGAATGGTCCCCAAAGGATCCCGAAATAGTCTCGAAAAAGTTCCGAAATGACCCTGACGGCATCCCGGACGTATCCCGAATATCATTCAGAATTGATCTCTGAAGGGTACACAAATAATCCCGAGATAGTCCATACATATTCCCGAAATTACCCCAACGGGATGCCGGACGGATCCCGAAAGCCATCCAGAGATGATCCCGGAAGGGTCTCGCCCATTTTATAACCAAACAATTTTCTATGTTTTGGGAGTCATAACTCGAAGAAAAATTAAAGGATCGTAATTAGATTGGGTTCACATATATTCCTTATAGCAGGAAATATTTCTCAAAAGAAGAGACAAGTTTGGTTTAGGACAACGCCCAAATTTATATAAAGACTTTTAAAAGGGTTGTCGGCTAGAAAACTATGCTATATCTTAGCGAAAAATAGTTCTGTATCAATGATATTTCAATTACCAAGTTTTATTGTAACAGGAAATTAGGAGACATTTTTTTAATGAGCGGTGCCACGCCCCTATTCCGATCAAACATTTCCATAGCCAAAAAAAAAATTAATCAATCGAACAAAATTCGAAAAAGTTAATTTATCTGAAATGAACTGTACAATTCAAACTCACACTGAGTATATAATATTCGGTTACACCCGAACTTAACCTTCCTTACTTGTTTTTTGCTTAATTAGCTGAACAAATATTTTGTTCTAGCGAAATGAAATGACGCATTTTGCTATACTTTTTATACTCAGCTGAGCAGAGCTCACAGAGTATATTAATTTTGTTTGCATAACGGTACCCTGTAACGGCATAAACTAATCGACATAGATATGGGCGATTCTACGTAAACTGTACAATTTCACCGGCGGATTTAGAATGAAAATTTTTCTCCGATAGAAGTTGTCCGGATTTATTTTTGTTATCATTATGTAATAAAAAAGCTAAATTTTTCACCATTCTACTACACCTATAATAAGTATAAGTTAAGTTCTGCTTTGAATACAAAAGAAAAGTGGAAAAAAATCAAACAAATAGGAATTGGTAAGCCCAAAAGTGACCTGTCCCATCCCCCTGATGTCGACATCAACCAAATAAATAATACTTTTGTAAGACTACCAAACTCAGCCGACAATGTGTGTATTGATAACTACTCCGTGCGTGTTAATGTTGACACTAGCCCTTTCGAGTTTGTTTGTGTCGATAATTGTGATGTTGTCCAAGCCATACATTCTGTGAAGTCTAACGCAATGGGGCTTGATGGTATATGTTCAAAGTTTTTAAAAGTCATTCTTCCCAAAATCCTTTCCCACATTACTTACTTGGTCAACTCAATTTTGACGACCGGTGTCTTCCCAATATACTGGAAAGCTGCAAAAGTTATTCCAATCCGTAAACAAAATAATGAGTATCGACCAATAGCCATACTCCCTTTCCTCTCTAAGGTCGTTGAACGTATTCTACATGGGCAAATCGTATCATATGTACATGAATACAAGCTCCTGTCAGATAGTCAGTCCGGTTTCAGGTCAAAGCGGAGCTGTACAACGGCACTATTATCTGTGACAGAAGAAAATCGTGAGCGAGTGGATGAAAGTTACATTGCCTTCTTAACACTTCGTGACCACTCCAAAGCTTTCGATTCTGTAGACCACACTCTGCTCTGTAGGAAGCTGGAAAACCTATTTAACTTCTCTGGTCATGCAGTTGCCCTTATAAGATCATATCTTGGCGATAGGACTCAAGCAGTATGTATAGATGGTGAAAAGTCTGACTTCCTTCATGTCTTAAGAGGCGTCCCTCAAGGCTCTATCCTGGGTCCTCTGTTATTTGTTCTGTACATCAATGACTTACCCGATGTCCTTAAGTATTGTAATGTTCATATCTACGCTGATGATGTGCAGTTATTTACGTGTTGTCCTCGTGATCAAACTAGCTTGTGCATAAGTAACTTAAACCACGATTTGAATCAAATATTTTCATGGGCTGCTATGAATGGCTTATGTATAAACCCGAATAAGTCAAAATGTATTGTTATTCATAGAAGGTCTTTTCCCACTAATGATTTAGATAATGTAGTGTTCGACAATTCCGTTATAGAATACGTAGATACGGCGAAAAACTTAGGTGTAATTTTTAACAAAACATTGACATTGAAAGACCATATTAGTTATGTGGGTATTACTAATTCATGTCTTTATTTCTGCTTCGCATTCATATTTATCAGTTTTGCCAGGTTCATGCGACTAAATCGAATATCACAATTAAAATTAGTTTAAAGTTATCAGCACCAGCTTCCATTTGATATCCCTATCACACTCACATTCTAGTCCACGTTTTCGCTTATATCTGGAGACCCTAGTTACCCGCGGGTACGAAAAATAATCCGTATCAAAGTACTCATAAACAGCTTCCATTTGATACCCATATTGTACAAACATATCCCAGGATTACCCAGGTGCACGTTTTGATCTCAAGACCCTATCTAGAACGGGATAAAAATTATCCTATGTCTGTCTCCTGATTTTAAGCTACCCCTCTACCAATTTTCAGCCAAATGATAGTATCTGTGTCATGGGTGACTTCAACTTGGGAAATATTGTTTGGTCTTATATTGATGATAGTAATGAGCTATATGCAAATAACGTAAATACTATATCTGAATCCTACTTGGTTGATAACATATCCAGTTGCGGCCTTTCTCAGATTAATGGTTTTCGAAATCGGCTTTCTCGCATTTTAGACTTAATTTTTGTCAACGATAATGTACATTTTTCTTTATTTGAATGCCTTGATCCTTTATCTACTCCTGGTATTCATCATATACCATTCGTTTTAAAGGTCAAATTCTATTAGTTTAATTCGGTTCATTATGATGAACAAGTTACTAATTTCTGCTTCAGTCGAATGGATGCCGATATGGTTAACCTTGCAGTTGATGCCATTGATTGGAGTTCAATATTTTCCAACGTTGATGTTGCCAACTGCTTTGAAATCTTTAAATATAAGTTGGGTGAGATCTGCGTTAAGCACATCCCAATCCTTAAGAAACCCAGATATAAAATACCTTGGTATACAAAACGATTGTTAAAAGTTAAGAATTTAAGAAACAAATATTTCAAGGAGTTTAAATTGTCCAAATCTGTTATATATAAAGAGAAATTTCTGCTTTATTCAAGTAAATTTAAATCCATGAACAGGGACTTGAAGCGTAATTATACTCGTAAGTTCGAATCGGATATAAAGCAAAACTCAAAATCATTTTGGAGATATGTCAATTCCAGAAAATCGTGTTCGAGTATACCTTCTGTTGTCTATCTCAATGAGACCAAAGCGCACTCCACTATTGAAGCTGTTAATCTCTTTGCTGATTTCTTCAAGTCAAACTTCGAAGCTGGCACTGACTTTGATCAGGTGTGTTACACGAACATAAATTCCCCAATAAATTTTGGATCGCTAACCCTAACGCTCGCTGATATAGAAGAAGGAATCCGACAACTGAAGATGTCTACTAAAACCGATGTGGATGGGTTGTCTTCATACCTATTAAAAAAAGGTTCTGCCTTTGCTTCCCCATTGTTAGTTCTGTTCAATAAATCACTTGAACTAGGAGTGTTTATTGATGCGTGGAAAGTCAGTTCTATCATTCCAGTGTTTAAAAGTGGTAATAAAAACAATATTGCGAATTATCGGCCAATTTCAAAGATATCCTCAGTCTCAAAAATATTTGAGGCTATAGTTAAAAATAAAATTTATTTTACGGTAAATCACTTGATGTCCGCTCAACAACACGGTTTTGTTAAAGGTCGCTCAACAGTCTCAAACCTCGCCGTATTTTCGGAATACTGCATTTCTGCGTTTCAAAATCGCCTTCAAGTTGATTCAGTTTACACTGACTTTTCAAAAGCTGTTGACAAGGTGAACCACACAATTTTATTATTGAAACTGAGAGCTCTAGGATTTCATTCCACTTTTTAAAATGGCTTGAATCCTATCTCTCCTCTCGTAAATGTGTGGTTACGGTTGATGGGGCATCATCTGATCCTGCGACTTCTGGGGTTCCACAGGGTAGCATACTGGGCCCGCTTCTCTTCGTAATTTTCATCAATGATATAACCAGCTGTTTAAATTACGCAAATTTTCTGTTGTACGCTGATGATCTTAAGATTTTTTCGACAATTACGAGCAATGAAGACATGGTAAGGCTACAATCTGATATAGATAATGTGGCCGACTGGTGTAAACGTAATAAGTTGAGTCTTAATATAAAAAAGTGCTCACATGTTTGCTACTCAAATCTCGCTGTCCGTTACCTACTTGGTATAAAATCGATGGTATTCGATTATCCACTTTAAGTGAAATTACTGATCTTGGTGTTGTATTAGATTGTAAATTTCTGTTTCAAACCCATTTGAATAACATAATAGCGAAGGCATTATCAACACTTGCCTTCATCAAACGATTTAGCTCTGATTTTACCGATCCTTACACATTAAAATTGCTATACACCTCTCTTGTGCGGTCTAAATTAGAATACGCCGTCTTTATCTGGAGGCCATTCTATAATTGTCACATTACCAGGCTTGAACGTGTGCAAAAAGTTTTTGTTCGCTTTGCCCTACGGTCGTTGCATTTCAATGACCCGATTCCTTCTTACAGTAGTCGCTGTTTGCTCATAAGCCTAAAATCGTTAAACAGCAGACGTTCTATTCTGTCTCTCACCTTTGTTTTTGACTTGATAAGTGGAGCGATTGACTGCCCATTTCTGCTGGCCAGAATTTGTTTCAACATCCCACAGAGGAGTCTACGCAATCACGATACTTTCTGGCTGGACACGGTTAGAACAAATTACGCGTCTAATGCTCCAATTTCAAGAGCTTTAAAAGAGTTTAATATGCTTTCAAATCCTGTGGTCTGTACTTTTCCTCCACAAAACATATGTTTAAATCGATATTAAATGACTTATATACGTAAGCTTTTAGGTAACTTTTAGTTTTTACGATTAAATAACTCTGTGTCTATTTTTTTTCTTGTAATCTGTATGAAAATGTACACATTTTCTAGATTAAAACGAGATAAATAAATAAATAAATAAATATGTTCATCCGTTCCTTTAAGCATTCAAAGGGATATAGGGACAGAAAAAGCGACGTTTTATACTATGTATATATGTGCGAATGCTATATATGTACGTATGTATGTGTCGCATCATACCTCACTCATAAGCAATTAGCGCGCAGTTCACAGCGAACAACCACACAAACACATTTTTTTGGTAAAAATGTTACTTTTGTTTAAACAAATATTGCCTGATATAAGAATTGAATCAAGTATATATTTTTTTTGATGCAGATCGAAAGTAAATATTTCAAAGTTTTACCGAAAAGTAGAATTTTTTAAATCCATCCATCCGTTTATGAGTTATAGCTGTGTACACAAACATTTTATGATTTTTTACTACATTTTGGTAATTTGCCATGCTCCTATAATATATATTTTCAAATTATATTAACTGTATAATACAAATATATTATCTCACGTAGCTAAGCTTTCAAATGCAAAAAACCGTTTTAAAATCGGAGTATTCTGTGTGAAGTTATGTGCATACATGGCATTTAGCGACTTTATTTTATAAGATTTATAGAAGATACCTTGATGTTTTCGTTTCAATGAAACCTTTCAGGATATTAAGTAATCGGTATGATAAACTTATTTGTTTTCTTTTAGTAACATACCACGTAACTGACCTGTTTTATTACATCGTTGTTTTCCCCATTAACACCGAAACTTGTAAATACATCAAGTAAGGCAGGCTAAGTTCGGGTGTAACCGAACATTACATACTCAGTTGAGAGCTGTGGAGACAAAGTAAGGGAAATCACCATGTTGTAAAAGGAACCTAGGGTAACCCTGGAATTTGTTTGTATGACATGTGTATCCAATGGAAGGTATTAAAGAGTATTTTAAGAGGAAGTGGGCCATAGATCTATAGATGGACGCCATTTAGGGATATCGCCATAAAGGTGGACCAGGCCTGACTCGAGAATTTGTTTGTACGATATGGGTATCAAATGAAATGTGTTAATAAGTATTTTAAAAGGGCGTGGGTCTTAGTTATATAGGTGGACGCCTTTTCGAGATATCGCCATAAACGTGGACCAGGGGTGACTCTAGAATTTGTTTGTACTATATGGGTATCAAATGAAAGGTGTTAATGAGTATTTTAGAAGGGAGTGGGCCTTAGTTCTATAGGTGGACGCCTTTTCGGAATATCGTTATAAAAGTGGACCTGGGTTGACTCTAGAATGCGTTTGTACAATATGGGTGTCAAACGAAAAGTGTAATAAATGTTTTAAAAGGGAGTGGGCCTTTTTTCTATGGGTGGACGCCTTTTCGGGATATCGCCATAAACGTGGACCAGGGGTGACTCTAGAATGCGTTTGTACAATATGGGTATCAAATGAAAGTCGTTAATGAGTATTTTAAAAGGGCGTGGGTCTTAGTTCTATAGGTGAACGCCTTTTCGAGATATCGCCATAAAGGTGGACCAGGGGTGACACTAGAATTTGTTTGTACGATATGGGTATCAAATGAAAGGTGTTAATGAGTATTTTAAAAGGGAGTGGGCCTTAGTTCTATAGGTGGATGCCTTTTCGAAATATCGCCATAAAGGTGGGCCAGGGGTGACTCTAGAGTTTTTGTGTACGATATGGGTATCAAATGAAAGGTGTTAATGAGTATTTTAAAAGGGTGTGGGCCTTAGTTCTATAGGTGGACGCCTTTTCGAGATATCGCCATAAAGGTGGACCAGGGGTGACTCTAGAATTTGTTTGTACGATATGGGTATCAAATGAAAGGTGTTAATGAGTATTTTAAAAGGGCGCGGGCCTTAGTTCTATAGATGGACGCCCTTTCGAGATATCGACATAAAGGTGGCCCAGGGGTGACTCTAGAATGTGTTTGTACGATATGGGTATCAAATTAAAGATATTAGTGGGGGTTTTAAAAGGGAGTGGCCCTTAGTTATATATGTGAAGGCGTTTTCGAGATATCTACCAAAATATGGACCAGGGTGATCCAGAACATTATCTGTCGGGTACCGCAAATTTATTTATATATGTAATACCACGTACAGTATTCCTTCCAAGATTCCAAGGGCTTTTGATTTCGCCCTGCAAAACTTTTTTATTTTCTTCTACTTAATATGGTAGGTGTCACACCGATTTTACCAAGTTTTTTCTAAAGTTATATTTTGCGTCAATAGACCAATACAATTACCATGTTTCATCCCTTTTTTCGTATTTGGTATATAATTATGTCATTTTTTTCATTTTTCGTAATTTTCGATATCGAAAAAGTGGGCGTGGTCATAGTCGGATTTCGGCCATTTTTTACACCAATACAAAGTGAGCTCAGTTAAGTACCTGAACTGAGTTTAGTAAAGATATATCGATTTTTGCTCAAGTTATGGTGTTAACGGCCGAGCGGAAGGACAGACGGTCGACTATGTATAAAAACTGGTCGTGGCTTCAACCGATTTCGCCCTTTTTCACAGAAAACAGTTATCGTCCTAGAAGCTAAGCCTCTACCAAATTTCACAAGGATTGGTTAATTTTTGTTCGACTTATGGCATTAAAAGCATCCTAGACAAATTAAATGAAAAAGGGCGGAGCCACGCCCATTTTGAAATTTTCTTTTATTTTTGTATTTTGTTGCACCATATCATTACTGGAGTTGAATGTTGGCATAATTTACTTATATGCTGTAAAGATATTAACTTTTCTTTTAAAATTTGAATTTAAAAAAATTTTTTTTTAAAAAGTGGGCGTGGTCGTTTTCCGATTTTGCTAATTTTTATTAAGCAGACATAAATAATAAGAGTAACGTTCCTGCCAAATTTCATCATGATATCTTCAACGACTGCCAAATTACAGCTTGCAAAACTTCTAAATTACCTTCATTTAAAAGTGGGCTGTGCCACGCCCATTGTCCAAAATTTTACTAGTTTTCTATTCTGCGTCATAAGCTCAACTCACCCACCAAGTTTCATCGCTTAGTGTGTATTTGGTAATGAATTATCGCACTTTTTCGATTTTTCGAAATTTTCGATATCGAAAAAGTGGGCGTGGTTATTGTCCGATATCGTTCATTTTAAATAGCGATCTGAGATGAGTGCCCAGGAACCTACATACCAAATTTCATCAAGATACCTCAAAATTTACTCAAGTTATCGTGTTAACGGACGGACGGACGGACGGACGGACATGGCTCAATCGAATTTTTTTCGATACTGATGATTTTGATATATGGAAGTCTATATCTATCTCGATTCCTTTATACCTGTACAACCAACCGTTATGCAATCAAAGTTAATATACTCTGTGAGCTCTGCTCAACTGAGTATAAAAAATGTCAGTGCGATTGTCCTCCGTCATACTCTATCTTTGGCAGTGTCAAATTATCCACAATATGGAGATAATGACAGCATAATGGAAAGCGAGCGAAATTGTTCAAACCTGATGGACACGATTCGATACGTAATTTATGTCTCGAAATTGCCCTTTTTCATCACAAATCTATTCGTAAAAAAAAGTTTTAACGAAAGACAATAAAATCATGTCAATTTTTCGTACATATTGTTACGAATTTTTATTTGCAAATCCTCTTATTTGCAATCCTCTGCTAAGTTCGAATCACTAAACTGTTGAATAAATAACTCCAATTTGTAATAATGCAAAATGGCCTTTATTAAGGTACTTCACAATACACTCGACTGTGCAAAGAATAGCTTGCTTAATAACCACACTGATTGATAGCTCAATGAAACTCTACTATTCAAAATAATACTGCTATTGCTCGCTAGATATCGTCTTAATCGCAACTGCTTGACAACTCAAATCAAACTGAATTACATTTTACTCGCTTGTGCCGCTTTTATAGTTTACGCTGCATACATCTAGGCTCTTCTATTTCCAGAACTTACCAACTATTTCGAGTGTCTATAGTTCTCATATAGTTTCTACTTGTTTACAATTTTCTACTTTTCAGCGTCTCTCAGATGTATGTGAGTTTGTAGTTTACAGTCTCTCGCACACACATAGGCGTATAAGTAAATGCATCTGTGTGTGACATCTCTCGGTTGCCTTATATATGTGTATACATGATTTGATTATTGACGTAAACATCGCTTAGCATCGCCTTAGGGATGGTATAGCTTAGGGATGCTAATATCCGTGACAATATTTTTGAAATAAAACAATTATACTTCGACCGAGATTTGAAAAACGTTGTTGAGGACATGCCACGCAACTGATATTTGGGGTATATAGTATAATCTCATAGACGTTCTATTCAAATATTTGACTGTTTATGCATGTGCTCTATTTAAACACATCAAAACTAACAAAATAACAGCAAACTTAAAATGAACGAAATCGGACTATAACCACGCCCATTTTTTCAATATCGACAATTTCGAAAAACCGAAAAAGTGCGATAATGCATTACGGATACGGATAAAGCGATTAAACTTGGTAGCTGGGTTGACCTTATGACGAAGAATAGAAAATTAGTTAAATATTGGACAATGGGCGTGGTTATTTCTGTTTAGCCAACGAATAAAACTTATATGTGTCAGAAACAGGGCATTTTGCACTTTCAGCAGAGTGTAAACTAATTGATTCTTGGAGATGTTAGAGAAATATAACAAAACGAACCTGACCCGTTCGCATCTTGCGCAACCAATATAAAAATATCTTATCAAATATCAACAGAAATCAGCGGTTCTATTAACTTACAGCTAGCGCTGCCATCTAGGGTATAATAGCAACTGCCGCCAATCAATTAAAACTTACAGCTTGTGCTGCCATCTAGCGGACAATACAGATTGCGCTGTCATCTAGCGTACAATAGCAACCGGTAATGCAGTGCAATAGTACAAATAGATTTCTTTGTGTGCTCACAATCCTTTATTTTTAACAAATTATTTTAATAAAATATAGCTAAACAAAAGCACTACGACCAAAATTGTCGAAAGCTCGGAAGTATCCCGAATCTCCATCTTTACAACCAAAACTTTATTTACAGTACGTAAAAACAGCGATTAGAAAAATATATATGATGATATGACGAAAATTAGAATTGCTTTGTCTCTTTTTTAATTTATTTATTCAAAGGTTTATCTGAGGAAAATCTAAAATCTGTTTTTATTTTAACAAGATAAGAATGTTAAAGAATAATGTAGGTTTTATTGGTGTATTCAACAATTTCATATGAAGACACAAAGAAAGCAATACAAATTAGCTCGATTTTTTCTTGTGAATCTTATCTGATTGAAAAAAAATATATACAAATTTCGAAAATATACGGGCATTGGGTGTTTATTTCACCTTCAGTCTCTCATTTAAGGGTAAAATCCCCCTTAACTTCTTTAAGTGTTGCATACTTTCACAAGCATTAAAAATTACTTGTAATCCTTGTCGCGTCCGAATCTCATCATATGTGGTCATATATATATACTTACATTTTTGAGGTACCCATAATTGTTGCTTCAAATATTGTAATATCCACTCAGTCCGCTGCTCATGTTCTCCTTTATGCAGATTGAAATTCGTGCGAATATTGCGCCCGTTACCAAGGACTTGCCCATATGTATTTGCAAAGTTGAATTGCGTTATTAAGTTGACATGTGAACAAACAAAGGGAACAGTTAATTAGTCTTATCTGTTTTCAAGCTGGTAATATTCCGTAGAACACTGCTATAGAACCAGAGTGCAGAGCAGTGCACTAAATTTTCAGCAACAACACTTACAACTCAAGATCTTGCCTTAAGTTTAATGAGACGTTAATTTTTCATGGATTTAAACGTCTGTTCATCTTTCACATACTCGTAAAACTAGCCAATACCCACAGGTTTGTCCGCATGAAGAAAATACAATATGAAACTATTACGATATATGTACCAATATATGATCTTGAAAACAGTACCGAGACTGTCCAGAAAATAATCTTTAAATAGTACCAAAGCATTGCATGCCATTTTACACATCCCGCCTGCAGTCCTAACGGCCAAAAACATCGCGTTAGCAACGGCAGCAAGGCTTAAGGCCTCGGGACAGCTTGAGTGCAGGCCTTATGTCCACAGCAGTATAGCGCCATCGAATATCGTTCAAACAGAATATATGGTCCGGTGCCTGAGCTTCGAAAGGGGTATTGGGGCCACAATTGTCCCGGAGGGTTGGTGCCGGCGTGGAGGCATGGCAGAATATGCTATGCATATGTATACAGATTGTTCTAAATGAATGGAAGGGGTTGGGTCTGCTGTTTACTGTGTCGATCCGGAAATAAGTAGATCCTACAGGCTGCCAGATTACTGCAGCGTTTTTTAAACGCAAATTATAGCAGTGAAAATTCTGGAAGCGTGGTTAAGCTACAGTCGCGTCTATTTATACATATACTAGCACACCCGGCAGACATTCTTCTGCCCTAAATTTGATCTGCATACATTTTAATAAGCTTTTTCCGTCTGCCCTCCCCCTCTACCCTTTTTCCTAATCCTTTTATTCTCTCTCCCTCCGTCTTTTTTGCTTCATCTATCTCACTCTGTATCTTTCTCAGTCTCTTTCCTCTTTTCCCTTCTCTCAAGTTCTTCTCATTCTTCTTCATCCCTTATTGCCAGTCTCAGAGGGCGGTATTTATTTTGATCAAGTCCCATTCCGAGTCCCAGTCTCACTCCGGGTCTTACTCCCAGTCCTAGTCCTAATCCCAGTCCCAGTCCGTCTCTGGTCTACTTCCCGGAAAAAAGATCATAAATACTAATATAGGCAAATTTATATACCAGACTTCAGGCAAATCGAATAGGAAGTATGTAAACAGGTATGTGGGTATTATTAATTCATGTCTTTATTTCGGCTTCGCATGCATATTTATCAGTTTTGACAGGTTGATGTGACTAAATCGAATATCACAATGAAAATTACTTTAAAGCTCTCAGCAACAGCTTGCATTTGAGATGCATATTACATACACATTCTAGAGGTATCCGGGTCCACGTTTTGGCCTATATCTCGAGACCCTAGTCACCAATAGGTATGAAAATTACCCTTTACTAAAGCACTCATCAACAGCTTTAATTTGATATCCATATTCTATAAATGCATTCCAGGAGTACCCGGGTCCACGTTTTGGCCTATATCTCGAGACCCTGTGCGTCGATCGCAACTAAACCTATGTGCCAACCACCGCGTGAGGTATACGCAACTTATGTGAAAGCTTGAACAAAATCGATAGGCGCATCTCTTCAAACACCGGCGACCAACTAATACACATTTTAACCTCTCTTTTTATACCCGCTGTACTTGTACAGAGGGTGTTATAACTTTGATTGGATAACGGTTGGTTATACAGGTATAAAGGAATCGAGATAGATATAGACTTCCATATATCAAAATCATCAGTATCGAAAAAAAATTTGATTGAGCCATGTCCGTCCGTCCGTCCGTTAACACGATAACTTGGAAAACACAAAAAACCTGATTATTTAGTAAATAATACACCTAGAATGTTGAAATTTGACATTTGGACTGATATTGAGACTCTTGAAAAAAATTTGAAAAATTGTTTAAAATGGTCGTGGCACCGCCCCTTGTGAACAATTTTAGAAATAATATTAATCATAAATCAAAAATCGTTAAACCAATCGTAACAAAATTCGGCAGAGAGGTTGACTTTACTATAAGAATGCTTTGAAGAAAAATTACCGAAATCGCTTAAAGACCACGCCCACTTTTATATAAAAGATTTTTAAAAGGGTCATGGACGAATAAAGTAAGCTAAATCTTTGCAAAAAAGAGCTTTATATCAATGGTATTTCATTTCCCAAGTAGATTTATAACAGCGAAAAGGAAAAACTTCAAATTTAAACAAGTAAGGAAGCCTAAGTTCGGGTCTAACCGAACATAGCATACTCAGTTGAGAGCTGTGGAGACAAAGTAAGGGAAAATCACCATGTTGTAAAAAGAACCTAGGGTAACCCTGGAATGCGTTCGTATGACATGTGTATCAAATGGGAGGTATTAAAAAGTATTTTAAGAGGAAGTGGGCCATAGTTATATAGATGGAAGCCATTTAGGGATATAGCCATAAAGGTGGACCAGGCCTGACTCTAGAATTTGTTTGTACGATATGGGTATCAAATGAAATGTGTTAATGATAATTTTAAAAGGGAGTGGGCCTAAGTTCCATAGGTAGACGCCTTTTCGAGATATCGCCATAAAGGTGGACCAGGGTGACTCTAGAATTTGTTTGTAAGATATGAGTATCAAATGAAAGGTGTTAATGAGTATTTTAAGAGGGCGTGGGCCTTAGTTCTATATGTGGACGCCTTTTCGAGATATCGCCATAAAGGTGGACCAGGGGTGACTCTAGAATTTGTTTGTACAATATGGGTATCAAATGAAAGGTGTTAATAAGTGTTTTAAAGGGTAGTGGGCCTTAGTTCTATGGGTGGACGCCTTTTCGAGATATCGCCATAAAGGTGGACCAGGGGTGACTCTAGAATTTGTTTGTACGATATGAGTATCAAATGAAAGGTGTTAATGAGTATTTTAAGAGGGCGTGGGCCTTAGTTCTATATGTGGACGCCTTTTCGAGATATCGCCATAAAGGTGGACCAAGGGTGACTCTGGAATTTGTTTGTACGATATGGGTATCAAATGAAAGGTGTTAATGAGTATTTTAAAAGGGAGTGGACCTTAGTTCTATAGGTGAATGCCTTTTCGAGATATCGCCATAAAGGTGGACCAGGGGTGACTCTAGAATTTTTTTGTACGATATGGGTATCAAATGAAAGGTGTTAATGAGTATTTTAAAAGGGAGTGGGCCTTAGTTCTATAGGTGGACGCCTTTTCGAGATATCGCAATAAAGGTGGACCAGGGGTGACTCTGGAATTTGTTTGTACGATATGGGTATCAAATGAAAGGTGTTAATGAGTATTTTAAAAGGGCGTGGGCCTTAGTTCTATAGGTGGACGCCTTTTCGAGATATCGCCATAAAGGTGGACCAGGGGTGACTCTGGAATTTGTTTGTACGATATGGGTATCAAATGAAAGGTGTTAAAGAGTATTTTAAAAGGGCGTGGGCCTTAGTTCTATAGGTGGACGCCTTTTCGAGATATCGCCATAAAGGTGGACCAGGGGTGACTCTGGAATTTGTTTGTACGATATGGGTATCAAATGAAAGGTGTTAATGAGTATTTTAAAAGGGCGCGGGCCTTAGTTCTATAGGTGAATGCCTTTTCGAGATATCGCCATAAAGGTGGACCAGGGGTGACTCTAGAATTTGTTTGTACGATACGGGTATCAAAAGAAAGGTGTTAATGAGTATTTTAAAAGGGCGTGCGCCTTAGTTCTATAGGTGAATGCCTTTTCGAGATATCGCCATAAAGGTGGGCCAGGGGTGACTCTAGAATTTTTTTGTACGATATGAGTATCAAATGAAAGGTGTTAATAAGTGTTTTAAAAGGGAGTGGGCCTTAGTTCTATGGGTGGACGCCTTTTCGAGATATCGCCATAAAGGTGGACCAGGGGTGACTCTAGAATTTGTTTGTACGATATGAGTATCAAATGAAAGGTGTTAATGAGTATTTTAAGAGGGCGTGGGCCTTAGTTCTATATGTGGACGCCTTTTCGAGATATCGCCATAAAGGTGGACCAAGGGTGACTCTAGAATTTGTTTGTACGATATGAGTATCAAATGAAAGGTGTTAATGAGTATTTTAAGAGGGCGTGGGTCTTAGTTCTATATGTGGACGCCTTTTCGAGATACCGCCATAAAGGTGGACCAGGGGTGACTCTGGAATTTGTTTGTACGATATGGGTATCGAATGAAAGGTGTTAATGAGTATTTTAAAAGGGAGTGGGCCTTAGTTCTATAGGTGAATGCCTTTTCGAGATATCGCCATAAAGGTGGACCAGGGGTGACTCTAGAATTTTTTTGTACGATATGGGTATCAAATGAAAGGTGTTAATGAGTATTTTAAAAGGAGTGGGCCTTAGTTCTATAGGTGGACGCCTTTTCGAGATATCGCCATAAAGGTGGCCCAGGGGAGACTCTGGAATTTGTTTGTACGATATGGGTATCAAATGAAAGGTGTTAATGAGTATTTTAAAAGGGCGTGGGCCTTAGTTCTATAGGTGGACGCCTTTTCGAGATATCGGCATAAAGGTGGACCAGGGGTGACTCTGGAATTTGTTTGTACGATATGGGTATCAAATGAAAGGTGTTAATTAGTGTTTTAAAAGGGAGTGGGCCTTAGTTCTATAGGTGGACGCCTTTTCGAGATATCGCCATAAAGGTGGACCAGGGGTGACTCTGGAATTTGTTTGTACGATATGGGTATCAAATGAAAGTTGTTAATGAGTATTTTAAAAGGGAGTGGGCCTTAGTTCTATAGGTGAATGCCTTTTCGAGATATCGCCATAAAGGTGGGCCAGGGGTGACTCTAGAATTTTTTTGTACGATATGGGTAACAAATGAAAGGTATTAATGAGTATTTTAAAAGGGAGTGGGCCTTAGTTCTATAGGTGGACGCCTTTTCGAGATATCGCCATAAAGGTGGACCAGGGGTGACTCTGGAATTTGTTTGTAGGATATGGGTATCAAATGAAAGTTGTTAATGAGTATTTTAAAAGGGTGTGGGCCTTAGTTCTATAGGTGAATGCCTTTTCGAGATATCGCCATAAAGGTGGACCAGAGGTGACTCTGGAATTTGTTTGTACGATATGGGTATCAAATGAAAGGTGTTAATGAGTATTTTAAAAAGGAGTGGGCCTTAGTTCTATATGTGGACGCCTTTTCGAGATATCGCCATAAACGTGGACCAGGGGTGAGTCTAGAATGTGTTTGTACGATATGGGTATCAAATTAAAGGTATTAATGAGGGTTTTAAAAGGGAATGCGTTTTCGAGATATCGACCAAAATGTGAACCAGGGTGATCCAGAACGTCATCTGTCGGGTACCGCTAATTTATTTATATATGTAATACCACGAACAGAATTTATAAGATCATGTGTAATGACTACGATATTAGACTCACAAAGTGGCTCATATCTCTGAAGAGAGAAGACTTAAGGCTCACGATGGGCATACTGACTGGACGCTGCCTGCTGGCGTCAAATGCTTATAAGTTAGGTCCGGTCAGTAACAGCGAGTGAAAGAAGTGTGGGCTGCAGAAAGAAACGGTTGAACACGTTCTGTGTTCATGTCCTGCGCTCGCCGGTTCAAGGCTCCAGCTATTAGGGGCGGCAGAGCTGCCAGATCTTGAAGCAGCAATTAAGCTGGGTCCTACAAAACTGCTAGTATTTGCCAAGACGACGGAATTATTCTATAACATATATCTAAGCACCTGATTGGAATTCTTCCGTTTGGTCGTGTACCATGGGTACATGATAACATCGTTTTCCTTTATCTGCAAATGCAAGCTTTATACCATATATCGTACTAGAAAACCCGGCAGACGTTGTCCTGCCCTAAATTGGGCCTATTTGCATACATTTTAATAAGCTTTTTCCGTCTGACTGTGCCCTCCCCCTCTTCACTTTTTCCTAATACTTTTATTCACCCCTCCCTCCGTCTTTTTCGCTTCATCTCTCTCCATCTTCGTCTCATTCTATATCTTTCTCAATCTCATTCTCCTTCTCTCTTTTCTCTTCTCTCAATTTCTTCTCATTCTTCTGCATCCCTTATTGCCTGTTCCAGCGGGTGGTATGTATTTTATTCCAGTCCCAGTCCCAGTCCCACTCCGAGTCTCAGTCCCAGTCCTAGTCCTAATCCCAGTTCCAGCCCATCTCTGGATAATATATTACTCTGTACTAAAGCACTCATCAACAGCTTTCATTTGATATCCATATTGTATAAACACTGTCTAGGCATTCACTGGCCCACGTTTTGGCCTATATCTCGAGACTCTGTACGTTGATCGCAACCAAACCTATGTAGTGACCACCGCGTGAGGTTTACGCAACTTGTGTGAAAGTTTGAACAAAATCGAGCAGCGCATCTCTTCAAACACCGGCGACCAACCAACACTCATTTTAGCCTCTCTTTTTATATATATAGATTTTTATTTTTCACACTTCACTATAATATTAAAACGAAACGCAGATTTTCGTTGCTTTTGAAATTCGGTTTAAAAATTGCACATGGAACAATTAAAGAATCTCCTGAATTAAAAAAAATGTCATAGTACCTCTAAATCGCAGGCAACCCTCATTAATACCTTCAATCCATATCGTACAAACACATTCTAGAGTCACCCCTGGTCCACCTTTATGGCGATATTTCGCAACGGCTTCCACCTATAAAACTAAGTCCCACACCCTTTTAAAATACTCATTAACACCTTTCATTTGATACCCATATCTTACAAACATATTTTAGAGTCACCCCTGGTCCACCTTTATGGCAATATCTCGAAAAGGCGACCACCTATACCACTACCACCATTCCTTTTTAAAACCCTCATTAATACCTTTAATTTTATACCCATATCGTGCAAACACATTCTAGAGAGTCACCCCTGGTCCACCTTTATGGCGATATTTCGCAACGGCTTCCACCTATAGAACTAAGGCCCACTCCCTTTTAAAATATTCATTAACACTTTCGTTTGATACCCATATTGTACAAACGCATTCTAGAGTCACCCCTGGTCCACCTTTATGGCGATATCTCGAAAAGGCGTCCACCTATACAACTACCACCACTCCCTTTTAAAACTCTCATTAATACCTTTAATTTTATACCCATATCGTACAAACACTATCTAGAGTCACCCCTGGTCCACCTTTATGGCGATATTTCGCAACGGCTTCCACCTATAAAACTAAGTCCCACACCCTTTTAAAATACTCATTAACACCTTTCATTTGATACCCATATCTTACAAACATATTCTAGAGTCACCCCTGGTCCACCTTTATGGCAATATCTCGAAAAGGCGACCACCTATACCACTACCACCATTCCTTTTTAAAACCCTCATTAATACCTTTAATTTTATACCCATATCGTGCAAACACATTCTAGAGAGTCACCCCTGGTCCACCTTTATGGCGATATTTCGCAACGGCTTCCACCTATAGAACTAAGGCCCACTCCCTTTTAAAATATTCATTAACACTTTCGTTTGATACCCATATTGTACAAACGCATTCTAGAGTCACCCCTGGTCCACCTTTATGGCGATATCTCGAAAAGGCGACCACCTATACAACTACCACCACTCCCTTTTAAAACCCTCATTAATACCTTTTATCGTACAAACACATTCTAGAGTCACCCCTGGTCCACCTTTATGGCGATATTTCGCAACGGCTTCCACCTATAGAACTAAGGCCCACTCCCTTTAAAATACTCAGTAACACCTTTCCTTTGATACCCATATTGTACAAACACATTCTAGGGTCAACCCTGGTGCACCTTTATGGCGATATCACGAAAAGGCGTCCACCTATAGAACTAAGCCCCACGCCCTTTTAAAATACTCATTAATACCTTTCATTTGATACCCATATCTTACAAACATATTCTAGAGTCACCCCTGGTCCACCTTTATGGCGATATCTCGAAAAGGCGTCCACCTATACAACTACCACCACTCCCTTTTAAAACTCTCATTAATACCTTTAATTTTATACCCATATCGTACAAACACTATCTAGAGTCACCCCTGGTCCACCTTTATGGCGATATTTCGCAACGGCTTCCACCTATAGAACTAAGGCCCACTCCATTTTAAAATACTCATTAATACCTTTCGTTTGATACCCATATTGTACAAACGCATTCTGAAAAGGCAACCACCTATACAACTACCACCATTCCCTTTTAAAACCCTCATTAATACCTTCAATTTTATACCCATATCGTACAAACACATTCTAGAGTCACCCCTGGTCCACCTTTATGGCGATATTTCGCAACGGCTTCCACCTATAAAACTAAGGCCCACTCCCTTTTAAAATACTCATTAACACCTTTCGTTTGATACCCATATTGTATAAACGCATTCTAGGGTCACCCCTGGTCCACCTTTATGGCGATATCTCTAAAAAGGCGACCACCTATACAACTACCACCATTCCCTTTTAAAACCCTCATTAATACCTTCAATTTTATACCCATATCGTACAAACAGATTCTAGAGTCACCCCTGGTCCACCTTTATGGCGATATTTCGCAACGGCTTCCACCTATAGAACTAAGGCCCACTCCCTTTAAAATACTCAGTAACACCTTTCCTTTGATACCCATATTGTACAAACACATTCTAGGGTCACCCCTGGTGCACCTTTATGGCGATATCTCGAAAAGGCATCCACCTATAGAACTAAGCCCCACGTCCTTTTAAAATACTCATTAATACCTTTCATTTGATACCCATATCTTACAAACATATTCTAGAGTCACCCCTGGTCCACCTTTATGGCGATATCTCGAAAAGGCGTCCACCTATACAACTACCACCACTCCCTTTTAAAACTCTCATTAGTACCTTTAATTTTATACCCATATCGTACAAACACTATCCAGAGTCACCCCTGGTCCACCTTTATGGCGATATTTCGCACCGGCTTCCACCTATAGAACTCAGCCCACTCTCTTTTAAAATACTCATTAATACCTTTCGTTTGATACCCATATTGTACAAACGCATTCTAGAGTCGCCCCTGGTCCACCTTTATGACGATATCTCTGAAAAGGCGACCACCTATACAACTACCACCACTCCCTTTTAAAACCCTCATTAATACTTTTAATTTGATACCCATATCGTACAAACAAATTCTAGGGTCACCCCTGGTCCACCCTTATGGCGATATTTTGCAACGGCTTCCACCTATAGGGCTAAGGCCCACTCCCTTTTAAAATACTCATTAATACCTTTCGTTTGATACCCATATTGTACAAACGCATTCTAGAGTCGCCCCTGGTCCACCTTTATGGCGATATCTCTGAAAAGGCGACCACCTATACAACTACCACCATTCCCTTTTAAAACCCTCATTAATACCTTCAATTTTATACCCATATCGTACAAACACATTCTAGAGTCACCCCTGGTCCACCTTTATGGCGATATCTCGAAAAGGCGTCCACCTATACAACTACCACCACTCCCTTTTAAAACTCTCATTAATACCTTTAAATTTATACCCATATCGTACAAACACTATCCAGAGTCACCCCTGGTCCACCTTTATGGCGATATTTCGCACCGGCTTCCACCTATAGAACTCAGCCCACTCTCTTTTAAAATACTCATTAATACCTTTCGTTTGATACCCATATTGTACAAACGCATTCTAGAGTCGCCCCTGGTCCACCTTTATGACGATATCTCTGAAAAGGCGACCACCTATACAACTACCACCACTCCCTTTTAAAACCCTCATTAATACTTTTAATTTGATACCCATATCGTACAAAAAAATTCTAGGGTCACCCCTGGTCCACCCTTATGGCGATATTTTGCAACGGCTTCCACCTATAGAACTAAGGCCCACTCCCTTTTAAAATACTCATTAATACCTTTCGTTTGATACCCATATTGTACAAACGCATTCTAGAGTCGCCCCTGGTCCACCTTTATGGCGATATCTCTGAAAAGGCGACCACCTATACAACTACCACCATTCCCTTTTAAAACCCTCATTAATACCTTCAATTTTATACCCATATCGTACAAACACATTCTAGAGTCACCCCTGGTCCACCTCTATGGCGATTTTTCGCAACGGCTTCCACCTATAGAACTAAGGGCCACTCCCTTTTAAAATACTCATTAACACCTTTCGTTTGATACCCATATTGTACAAACGCATTCTAGGGTCACCTCTGGTCCACCTTTATGGCGATATCTCGAAAAGGCGTCCACCTATAGAACTAAGCCCCACGCCCTTTTAAAATACTCATTAACACCTTTCATTTGATACCCATACCTTAGAAACATATTCTAGAGTCACCCCTGGTCCACCTTTATGGCGATATCTCGAAAAGGCGACCACCTATACAACTACCACCACTCCCTTTTAAAACCCTCATTAATACCTTTAATTTTATACCCATATCGTACAAACACATTCTAGAGTCACCCATGGTCCACCTTTATGGCGATATTTCGCAACGGCTTCCACCTATAGAACTAAGGTCCACTCCCTTTTAAAATACTCGTTAACACCTTTCCTTTGATACCCATATTGTACAAACGCATTCTAGAGTCACCCCTGGTCCACCTTTATGGCGATATCTCGAAAAGGCGACCACCTATACAACTACCACTATTCCTTTTTAAAACCCTCATTAATACATTTTATTTTATACCCATATCGTACAAACGCATTCTAGAGTCGCCCCTGGTCCACCTTTATGGCGATATCTCTGAAAAGGCGACCACCTATACAACTACCACCATTCCCTTTTAAAACCCTCATTAATACCTTCAATTTTATACCCATATCGTACAAACACATTCTAGAGTCATCCCTGGTCCACCTTTATGGCGATATTTCGCAACGGCTTCCACCTATAGAACTAAGGCCCACTCCCTTTTAAAATACTCATTAACACCTTTCGTTTGATACCCATGTTGTCGCAATACTATTAATCCCCAAATGTAAAAATGAAATACAACCCTGCACAAATTTGAGTATTCTTATTCGAATTTTCTCTTTGATCAAATCATAAAATGTATGTTCAAATCCTCTCAATTTATATGTCAACTTCCAATACTTGCAATTAATCTTTATATACTTACAATACATGTACCAACACATAAATGAAATTCAAATTATACATATGTATCAACTGAAATGAACATTCTATGAAACGAAATGTCCATTCGCGGAAAAATTTCATAGAAGAGAACATCAAATTTCTTTAACACGCACACGGAAATCAAATTGAATAAATTGATCAATAACTTTTTATTTGGTTGGTTTTCTTTGTGGGCATTTTTGTCTACATTTGTTTAAAGAAATTTGTTCTCTATATCGCGTATTAAAATTTAAATGTTTACGAGATTACAAAAAAGGAAAATTACAAAAAGCCAGGAGTCATTGAGTGACAAGTCGCAGTACGATTCATCAAGCGAGATGGAAGAACAGCAAGCTGACCAGTCAGGAGGTGCGGAGAATTAGCGGGTGCTTCAGTCGTTGCCATTGCCAGTGACCAAATCGCATTATTGGTTTCTAGCATTGCGTCATTGCAAGCATGTGTACAAGCGCTGCGAAGTGATGCAATTGGTAACAGGCAAGAAATCGGAGTCAGCTTGGTCAACGCTGCAACTCCCGAAACCATGAAGTCGCCAACGCAAACGTCAACGTATATGCAAGCGCAGTCAGCGCAAAATCAGTCACAAATGCCAGCGTCTATGCAAGCGCAGTCAGCGCAAAATCAATCGCAAATGTCAACGTCAAGTCATGCGCATTTATTATCGCAAAATCAGCCGTCAATACAACAACAAGAAAGAATTCAGCCGACACCATCATCAACATATATGCCGCTAACGCCAACGCAAACGCCTACCATGAACAGCGCCGCCTTAACTTTCATGGATAATTCTGCCGTCAAGCTATTTCCATTGCCAAATTTCGATGGCAATCCAGAAGATTGGCCTTTGTTTTTGGCCAATTATAATGATACAACAAATGAATTCCATTATAGCAACAGGCAGAACCTAATGCGCCTTCACAAAGCGCTGCAAGGTGCTGCTAAGAGAGCCGTCACGTCGTTGCTTATCTACCCCGAAGATGTTCCACGGGTCATTCAGGAGTTGGAATTCAACTTCGGTCGTCCGGAATTACTAATTAAAGCACAACTGCAAAAAGTACAACGATTTCAGCCTATAAACGAGAATCACTTAGATCAAATATTGGATTTCTCGAATCGCGTCAGAAATATTATTGCCTTTTTTAAATCAGCTAGGTGTTCACATCATTTAATGAACCCTACGCTACTCGAATGTTTAGTTGGAAAGTTACCGCCATCCAAGCAGTATGAATGGAGCCAAAGAGCAGCAACTATTGTACCTTTTCCAACAGTGGAAAACTTTAGTGAGTGGTTAAGTGAAATAGCTAAAGTCGTTTATTTATTGCCAGGAGTGTCAGATGTCTCGCTTCGGACTATTCAAGCCAACGTATCGCAGTCAACGTCGACTGCGCAGTCACGCACAGTAACACGTCACAATGGATCTGCTACAAATTCTACACGCAGAGTCCTGTATAATAACGAGGTACAGTCTGAAACGAAAGGTACATGCATAAAGTGTGGACAGTCACACAAACTAGAAGATTGTCGTCAGTTTCTATCGGGTGATATACCAACAAAATGGAGTTTTGTCAAAAACAACAGATTATGCTTTGGGTGTCTTCGTAAAGGGCATAGTCTGGGTAATTGTCGCCAACGTAGAGAATGTTCATATAATGGTTGTAAACGGATGCATCATAAGTTGTTGCATTTGGATGCATCTCAATTAGCTCCAACCCCTGAAGAAGTGCAACGTGTATTAAATTGTCATGATGATAAACAATCAACGCTTTTTAAGATATTGCCAATAACATTGTCTGGGCCAAACGGAAGTATATCTGTATATGCAATGTTTGATGAGGGTTCATCTATCACTCTTTTAGAAGAGAACGTCGCTAACACATTAGGTCTACGTGGTCAAACCATACCTCTGACTTTGCAATGGTATGGTGGGAGTCAGGTTAAAGAAAATTCTAGAAAGGTTTCAGTCACAATCAAGGGTAGTTATGCCGAATATAATATTAAAAATGTTCACACGGTAAGGTCGCTTAATTTACCAATACAGTCGTTTGAAAAAGAAAAGTTTGCTCACCTTCAGTCGTTGCCCATAACAAGCTATTATAATGCCAAACCTGTAGTTTTACTGGGTCTCGACAATAGTTATTTGGGTATTTCCAATAAAACGGTCGATGCAGGACCAAACAAGCCTATCGCAATAGCAACTCAGTTGGGGTGGGTAGTATATGGACCACTCAAGCAAAGCCAAGAAATGCATCCACGCGTGTTGCATGTCCACAAGAAACAGTCATTACAAGAGTTGCATAAACTGGTGAGTGAGTACTACTCAGTTGATAGTTTTGGTGTACGTAGCACTAACATTATATTGGAGTCCGATGACAATCGACGTGCCAGAGTGATTTGGGAAGAAACAACGAAAGAGTTGGATCAAAAATACGAAGTTGGATTGTTGTGGCGCAGTGATCACACAACACTTCCATTTAGTTTTGACATGGCATATCAGCGCTTGAGAAACCTAGAGTCGCGTATGTCAAAAGATAGTAATTTCAACACAAGATATAGAAGCGAAATTGAGAAGTATGTTCAAAAAGGGTATGCTAGGTTATTGTCGCGAGATGAGGTTGCACAAACAAGTCCAACCACATGGTATTTGCCACATTTTGGGGTAGTAAATCCACATAAGCCCAACAAGCTTCGAATTGTGTTTGACGCAGCCGCTGCCACATCCAATGTTTCACTTAATTCGGCTTTGCTTAAAGGGCCGGAACATGTACAGTCACTTATCGCCGTAATATACAAATTCCGTCAAGGCTCTGTAGCAGTAGCGGCCGATATACAAGAGATGTTTTCCCAAGTAGCCATAAGGGATGTCGATCAGAACTCATAGCGATTTTTGTGGCGTGATGGGGATTCGTCAGAGCCCGTTCGAGTATACGTAATGCAATCCATGATTTTCGGAGCCGTGTGCTCGCCATGCTGTGCAGAATATATTAAAAATTTAAACGCCAAGGAATATGAGTCTGTTATGCCACGAGGAGCCACCGTCGTTGTTAATAATATGTATGTCGACGATTTGGTAGTCAGTTTTGCGAACTCAGTCGAAGCTGAGGAAGTCGTAAGAGAAGTTATATACATCAACTCAGCAGCAGGTTTCAAATTGCGGAACTTCGTGTCAAATGACAAATCTTTACAAATCAAACTGGGGAGAGAAGGTGACACATACGTAACATATGTTGATATGGAACATAAATCAGCTGCCGATAAAGTTTTGGGCATGTTTTGGAATACCCTTAACGACACCTTCGAATTCCACGTTAAATTTCACAAAATTTCACGTGATGTACTAAATTGCAAACGACCGCCTACGAAAAGAGAACTTCTCGGTATTGTTATGGCCATTTACGATCCGTTTGGATTTCTCGCAAATATAACAATATACATCAAACTTTTGCAACAGTCACTCTGGAGATATCAAATCGAATGGGATGAGCCACTGCCATAACAACTTAACATTAAATGGACGTCATGGTGGGAGTTTTTCCAAAAGGTATCGAGTTTCTCTGTCCCACGCTGCTATTCTGAAAGATTAATGTCAGCCAATGAGATTCAACTGCATGTGTTTGTCGACGCGAGTTTCAGCGCCTACGCAGCTGTAGCATATTGGCGAATAAAAACAGGTAGCAATGTGGATGTCGTCTCCGTCGCAGCTAAGTCAAGATGCGCTCCTGTAAAGGGTATGACAGTCCCTCGTTTGGAATTACAGGCGGCAGTTCTTGGAGGCCGTTTGCATAAATCCATAATTGAATTCCATGACGTAAACATTGATCGTGTTGTTTTCTGGAGTGATTCCAAAACTGTTTTACTCTGGATTAAGTCCACCACTAGAGAGTATAAACAGTTCGTCGCCAGCAGAATCGCAGAGATTTTGTCCACCACTATGTCGTCTCAATGTGGTGGTTGTCAACAGCGCTTAATGTAGCAGATGATGCTACTCGAGGTAAACTAGTACCACAGTTTGATCCAAATCACAGATGGCTAAAGGGTCCAGAGTTTCTACAATTGGAAGAAGAAGAATGGCCACAATAACTAGCAGATTTCGTACCAAATGATTGTGCCGCAGAGGAGAAGAGGACCTGCCTAGTCTTGACATCGCCAAAGGATGAGTATATAATTAATTTTAAAAAATTTTCTTCTTATTTGAAGGTTCTCAGAGTCATGAGCTGGGTACAGCGCTTCATTTCCAACGGCAGACACCGGTGCCGACGTATCGGAGAACTCAAAGCCTCAGAAATAGCAGAAGCAGAAAAAACACTGTGTCGCCGCGTACAGGAGGAATGTTTCGCCAGCGAATTCGCCGAACTACGCTCAAAACAAAACGTATCTAAGTCCAGTCACATATATGCATTAACGCCTTTCGTCGATGATGATGGTCTTCTAAAGGTTAATGGTAGAATCGACGCAGCATACTGCCTTCCTGTTTCAGCACGTCGCCCCATCATTTTGCCACAACATCACTATTTTACACGTTTAGTCGTCACATATTTGCATGAGAAATTTCACCATCAAAATGAAAGTCTTACGATAAATGAAGTTCGCCAAAAGTTCTGGGTACCACATATTCGTTCAGTATTGAGTTCCGTCAAGCGATCGTGCCTTATATGCCAAGCCAATGTCGCCAAGCCAAACACGCCAATGATGGGTCAGCTGCCAGCGGATCGTTTGACGCCTTTCGTCCGTCCGTTTAGCTACGTAGGTGTCGACTATTGTGGTCCATTTCAAATAACAATTGGTCGTCGTCGTGAAAAACGTTGGGTCGCACTTTTCACGTGTTTAACAGTCAGAGCCGTTCATCTGGAGGTGGCAGAAGACCTATCAACAGATGCGTTTTTAATTTGCCTACGAAATTTTGTCAACCGCCGAGGTATACCAATTCGACTACGTAGCGACAATGGGACAAACTTTATTGGTGCGCAGAAAATGTTAAAAGATGAAGAACGTTTATGGGACTTTACCCAGATTGAGAAAGAATGTGCAAAACGTGGCATCGAATGGATTTTTAATTGTCCTGCGCATCCGTCCGCTGGAGGGTGCTGGGAAAGATTGGTCCAGTGTGTGAAACGGCTTTTGCAGAGAGTCTTAAAAGAGGAAGCTCCACGTCTCGAAACCTTTAGAAGCACATTGATTGAGGCCGAAAACATAATTAACAGTCGACCACTCACAGACGTCCCAATTTCACCCACGGATGAAGAGCCCATAACACCAAACCACTTTTTATTTGGTTGCCTAAATTCAACCCAAACGCCGACTAATGACGAAGAAAACGTTTGTTTGAGAAAACAATATAGAATAGCGCAAGCACTAAAAGACCGCCTTTGGAAAAGATGAACCTGCGAATATTTGCCAACATTATTGTGTCGTTCCAAATGGAGGGAACCAGTCGAGCCATTGAAGTTTGGCGATTTAGTAATAATATGCGACGCTAGTCTACCTCGTAGTCAATGGATAAAAGGGCGAATCAAAGAAGTAATAACAGCAAAAGATGGACAAGTGCGATCTGCAGTAGTCAAAACTAGTCACGGTGAGTTACGAAGACCAGCCAGCAAGCTAGCCGCTTTAAACGTTTGTGAATCTCCATAATGATTCACCTGAAGGTGGAATGTTGTCGCAATACTATTAATCCCCAAATGTAAAAATGAAATGCAACCCTGCACAAATTTGAGTATTCTTATTCGAATTTTCTATTTGATCAAATAATAAAATGTATGTTCAAATCCTCTCAATTTATATGTCAACTTCCAATACTTGCAATTAATCTTTATATACTTACAATACATGTACCAACACATAAATGAAATTCAAATTATACATATGTATCAACTGAAACGAACATTCTATGAAACGAAATGTCCATTCGCGGAAAAATTTCATAGAAGAGAACATCAAATTTCTTTAACACGCACACGGAAATCAAATTGAATAAATTGATCAATAACTTTTTATTTGGTTGGTTTTCTTTGTGGGCATTTTTGTCTACAACCCATATTGTAAAAACGCATTCTAGAGTCACCCCTGGTCCACCTTTATGACGATATCTCGAAAAGGCGACCACCTATACAATTACCACCACTCCATTTTAAAACCCTCATTAATACCTTTAACTTTATACCCATATCGTACAAACACATTCTAGAGTCACCTCTGGTCCACCTTTATGGCGATATCTCGAAAAGGCGTCCACCTATAGAACTAAGGCCCACTCCCTTTAAAATACTCAGTAACACCTTCCTTTTGATACCCATATTGTACAAAGACATTCTAGGGTCACCCCTGGTCCACCTTTATGGCAATATCTCGAAAAGGCGTCCACCTATAGAACTAAGGCCCACTCCCTTTAAAATAGTCAGTAACACCTTTCTTTTGATACCCATATTGTACAAACACATTCTAGGGTCACCCCTGGTCCTCCTTTATGGCAATATCTCGAAAAGGCGTCCACCTATAGAACTAAGGCCCCCTCCCTTTAAAATACTCATTAACACCTTTCTTTTGATACCCATATTGTACAAACACATTCTAGGGTCACCTCTGGTCCACCTTTATGGCGATATCTCGAAAAGGCGTCCACCTATAGAACTAAGGCCCACTCCCTTTAAAAACTTCAGTAACACCTTTCATTAGATACCCATATCTACAAACATATTCTAAAGTCACCCCTGGTCCACCTTTATGGCGATATCTCGAAAAAGCGACCACCTATAAAACTAAGGCCCACCCCCTTTTAAAATACTCATTAACTCCTTTCTTTTGATACCCATATTGTACAAACGCATTCTAGAGTCACCCCTGGTCCACCTTTATGGCGATATCCTAAAGCGACCACCTATACAACTACCACCACTCCCTTTTAAAACCCTCATTAATACCTTTAATTTGATACCCATATCGTACAAACAAATTCTAGAATCACCCCTGGTCCACCTTTATGGCGATATCCCGAAACGGCGTCCAGCTATGGAACTAAGGATCACTCACTTTTAAAATACTCATTAACACCTTTCATTTGATACCCATATCGTGCAAAAAAATTCTAGAGTCAACCCTGATCCACCTTTATGGCGATATCCCTAAATGGCGTCCACCTATAGAACTATGGCCCACTCCCTCATAAAATGTTCTTTAGTGCCTTTCATTTGATAGACATGTCATACAAACACATTCCAGGGTTTCCCTCGATTCATTTTCCTACATGGTTATTTTCCGTTATGTTGTTACCAAGCTCTCAACTGAGTATGTAATGTTCGGTTACACCCGAACTTAACCTTCCTTACTTGTAATGCTATGTTTTGTCTAGCGAAATAGCGATAGACATGACTTCAATTTGGCTTAGTATCAGCTTCCGCAAATTTCCCGCATTCTTTTCCTTTGGAACTTTGGAATCGACGGTAGCTAATAATGATATTTAATGTGTGTCCAAATTTAGGCGATGATTTGCTGAAATTTTAACTTAGAAAAAGTAAAATAATTTAACTACCGCGCTAGTAGAATACCGTAGCTAACAGCATATTAGCATAAATAATAACGGGTAAGAAAAATAAACTATATAGTAAAGGGCCCAGTGATTATATGAAATTTTTTTATTAGAAAGCAATTGTGTTAAAGGGATTTGGGGATCGAGCAGCCGGATCAGCGTGACCGGCCCCCGGCCTAAACGTTTTCTATAATCAACAGGAGCTATTTACATTATTACAAAATATATTAATTATAGATTATTATTCTATAAATTTGTACTTAAAGCGCGAGTAGGCATAAAAAGGCTAAATATTTCTCGCCTTGCCTTTGGTTTAAATTTGCTAAAACCCTGTGGGCTCAGCGATAAAATTTACAAATTTTCTGTGCGATCACAGGAAGGTACTATTATTTAATTTTTCCCGCCATAAAGTTTCACATAAACATTTAACTATACATAATTATAGAATAAAGAAAAAAGAAATATAAGAACCTGAAATCAAAGGAAATATAAAGGTCAAAGTCCAATATGCACTTGCATATTGCAATTGATACCCACCTCTAGATATACATAGATATATGTACTTACCTTAATACTTACAATAAGATTCCCTGAAATAAATTATGCGCAATGAAGAAAAAGCTTAGATCATAATGAAATAGAATTTCGAAGTTTTTACATACATACTTACCAACATACAAGTTTTAAAATTTAAATGTAATCTAAAATAGGCATGTTTACTTATCATATTTACAATCATACATACTTATACTTAAATTTGGTTGTCGAACTATGTTAGAGTGGTAGGTACATATATATACAAACTAGTGCATAGGATTTAACAGTCTTCTTGCTTAAATCGTAATAATGATCAATGAGATCACCCAACCTAACTCAACATAAGGTTATGCTCATACATATTAACTTAAATTCGATATCGTTAGCTTAATGTGAAAATGTGCTAAGTCACTTTATACGAATTTTACAGGAGACGAAAAAAATTAATAATTTTTGAAAAAAACTTTTTTTTCAAAACTGTGAATGAGGATACCTTAGTTGCAATACTTTTGAGTACAGAAGCTTTGAAAAAGATAAATAAAAATCATGTATGCTAACCCAAAAGCTATTTTATGACTTAGCACAATTTTCGCACTCAAAACAAATTGTTTCTCCTGACTTAGCACTTTTTACTCAATATGTTTCCCCAACACTCCTCCCCTTTAATGATTGAAATGTAACACTAAAACTATATATTTCACAAAAAACAGTTCTGATCTGGACTCTTTTGCCGGATGGTGCGCAGACAATAATTTATTTTTAAATTCAAAAAAATGCTGTGTTGTGTCTTATTCCATAAAGACAACTGCCACATACTTTATCTACAAACTAAATGCTAAATCTCTTAATCGTTGTCAAGAGAGTAAAGACTTGGGTGTAATTTTTGACTCCAAACTCTCTTTTTCTAGTCACATTGACTTCATTGTTTCAAAATTTGTTGCAATGGTTGGGTTAAGTAGACGTAACACCAGTGACTTCACTTTATATATCCTTGATCAGAACTGGCCTTGAATATTGCTCAATAATATGGAATCCTTTCTATGAATATAACTCCTATAAAATTGAGAAGGTTCAACAAATTTTTACAAAAATTGCTTTACGACGACCTCCCATCATATACCAGCATTCACAAATTGCTTGGGGGCCTCTTCACTACGTGGGAATGGCAGCAACGTGAGGTCGTTCTGATTTGATTCTTATTTATAAACATATATTAAGTATTGGTAGTGATATGCATATTTATTAACCTGCAACCTGTCCGGAGCAACATGGCTTTCTTCCCGGACGCTCAACTTTGACTAACTTAGCTATTTTTTCTGATGACTGCATCGCAGCTTTTCAGTCTGGGTGTCAGGATGACGCAGTATATACGGACTTTTCTAAAGCTTTTGATCGGGTTTCTAATGTAGTCCTGGTTAAGAAGCTGGCCTGTATGGGTCTCCAGTCAGTGTTTCTAAAATGGATTGAATCATACCTACAAAACCGCAGGTGTAGGGTTATTGTGGACAATGTGAGGTCTTCGCCTTTCGTTGCCTGTTCTGGTGCCCCACAAGGAAGCATCCTAGGACCACTTTTCTTCATATTGTTCATTAATGACATTCGCTCTTGCTTCTCTGCAGTTACGTTTCTACTATATGCAGATGATTTAAAAATCTATTCACTTATTCATAGTCAGCATGACTCTGAATTGATGCAATTAGATTGGGATAATTTAAGTACATGGTGTAATAGCAACTGGTTAACTCTTAACTTAAAAAAATGCTTTCATATAACTTTTTCAAAACGCGTTAATGTCATTGATACCTCATACTAGAGATATACGCCGCCGACAAACGCCGCCGTCGCCGCCGATTTTGGTCGTTTTTTGCACGCCGCCGCCGAATATCAAAAATATCGGCGCGGCGGCGGCACCGGCGCGTTACTATATTTTCTACTCGTTTAAGACTGTTTAGGCCATTTATTTTTCATGCCGAAAATTGGTCGGACATGGTCAAAAGTGGTATCAATGGATGCGCATGTTGTTGTTGTTGTAGCGATAAGGACACTCCCCGAAGGCTTTGGGGAGTGTTATCGATGTTGATAGTCCTTGCCGGATGCAGATCCGGCACGTTCCGATACCAAGCCCGACCATCTCGGGAATATTTTGTTATATAACCAAATGCGACCTTCTTGGCCATCCCGCCCTCCCTACCCCTACATCCATGAGGAGTTCGGGGTTGCCAGAGCCTCGGCTGTTAATGAAACAGGATTCGCCACGGATACGTGAGGTTGACAATTGGGTTTGGAGAAGCTATATATTGCGCTGGCAACCTGAAAGGGTTGCGCTACACAACCCCTTGAATCTGGTATTTTAGTCCCTTCTTACGACAGGCATACCTACCGCGAGTATATTCTGAACCCCTAACCCGCTGGGGGATGCGCATCACTACCAGTTATAAGAAACTAATTGCGAAAATTAGCTCTTTCTAACTGTTCAAAAGTTATGTAAAAAACCGGCGCTTTCGATGTCGGCATAACACGGACTTTGCATCACCCAAATCACCAAGTTATTAAAACAAAACACTAAAAGAAAAGTTTTATAATAAATTTATATGCTCACTTTGCATATATTTTTTTTAATTAATAATGATTAATGAATTCAAATAAAACAAGTAAAAACGGACTGTCTTCGGCTATGCCGAAGACTTCATACCTTTCATGAATGGGGCTGAACAATAATCTTAACCCGCTCGTAATCTCCGAATAATCGGATGTATAAGATAAGAAATATATAGTGAACAGATCTACATACCTTAACAATTTTTAAGATAAATATAAAATAAACAAGTAAGGAAGGTTAAGTTCGGGTGTAACCGAACATTATATACTCAGTTGAGAGCTATGGTGACAACATAAGGGAAAATAACCATGTAGGAAAATGAACCGAGGGAAACCCTGGAATGTGTATCAAATGAAAGGCATTAAAGAGTATTTTATGAGGGAGTGGGCCATAGTTCTATAGGTGGACGCCATTTAGGGATATAGCCATAAAGGTGGATCAGGGTTGACTCTAGAATGCGTTTGTACGATATGGGTATCAAATGAAAGATGTTAATGAGTATTTTAAAAGGGAGTAATCCCTAGTTCCATAGGTGGACGCCGTTTCAAGATATCGCCACAAAGGTGGACCAGGAGTGACCCTAGAATTTGTTTGTACAATATGGGCATCAAACGAATGGTGTTAATGAGTATTTTAAAAGGGAGTTGGCCTTGGGTGGATGCCGTTTCGAAATATCGCCATAAAGGTGGACCAGGGTGACTCTAGAATGTGTTTGTACGATATGGGTATCAAATTAAAGGTATTAATGAGGGTTTTAAAAGGGAGTGGTGGTTGTTGTATAGGTGGTCGCCTTTTCGAGATATCGCCATAAAGGTGGACCAGGGGTGACTCTATAATGCGTTTGTACGATATGGGTATCAAATGAAAGGTGCTAATGAGTATTTTAAAAGGGAGTAATCCTTAGTTCCATAGGTGGACGCCGTTTCGAGATAGCGCCATAAAGGTGGACCAGGGGGGACCCTAGAATTTGTTTGCACGATATGGGTATCAAATGAAAGGGGTTAATGAGCATTTTAAAAGGGAGTGGGGCTTAGTTCTATAGGTGGACTTTCGAGATATCGCCATAAAGGTGGACCAGGGGTGACTCTAGAATGAGTTTGTACGATATGGGTATCAAATTAAAGGTATTAATGAGAGTTTTAAAAGGGATTGGTGTGAAGGCGTTTTCCAGATATCGACCAAAATGTGGGTTTTAAAAGGGAGTGGTGGTTGTTGTATAGGTGGTCGCCTTTTCGAGATATCGCCATAAAGGTGGACCAGGGGTGACTCTAGAATGAGTTTGTACGATATGGGTATCAAATTAAAGGTATTAATGAGAGTTTTAAAAGGGATTGGTGTGAAGGCGTTTTCCAGATATCGACCAAAATGTGGACCAGGGTGACCCAGAACATCATCTGTTGGATACCGCTAATTTATTTATATATGTAATACCTGCCAAGATTTTAAGGGTTTTTTATTTCGCCCTGCAGAACTTTTCATTTTCTTCTACTTAATAAGTTTTTTCTAAAGTTATATTTCGCGTCAATAAAACAATCCAATTACCTTACCATGTTTCATCCCTTTTTTCGTATTTGGTACAAAATTATGGCATTTTTTCATTTTTCGTAATTTTCGATATCGAAAAAGAGGGCGTGGTCATAGTCGGATTTCGTTCATTTTTCATGCCAAGATAAAGTGAGTTCAAGTAAGCACGTTAACTAAGTTCATTAAAGATATGTCAATTTTTGCTCTAGTTATCGTGTTAACGGCCATGCGGAAGGACAGACGGACGACTGTGTATAAAAACTGGGCGTGGCATCAACCGATTTCGCCCATTTCCCAGAAAACAGTTAATGTCATAAAATCTATGCCCCTACCAAATTTCAAAAGGATTGGTTAATTTTAGTTCGACTTATGGCGTTAAAAGTATCCTAGACAAATTAAATGAAAAAGGGCGGAGCCACACCCATTTTGAAATTTTCTTTTATTTTTGTATTTTGGTGCACCATATTATTGCTGGAGTTGAATGTTGACATAATTTACTTATATACTGTAAAGATATTAAATTTTTTGTTAAAATTTTACTTTAAAAAAAATTTTTTTTAAAAGTGGGTGTGGTCCTTCTCCGATTTTGCTAAATTTTATTAAGCGGACATATAGTAATAGGAGTAACGTTCCTGCCAAATTTTATCATGATATCTTCAACGACTGCCAAATTACAGCTTGCAAAATTTTAAATTACCTTCCTTTAAAAGTGGGCGGTGCCACGCCCATTGTCCAAAATTTTACTAATTTTCTATTCCGCGTCATAAGTTCAACTCATCTACCAAGCTTCGTCGCTTTAGCTGTCTTTTGTAATGAATTATCGCACTTTTTCGGTTTTTCGAAATTTTCGATATCGAAAAAGTGGGCGTGGTTATGGTCCGATATCGTTCATTTTAAATAGCGATCTGAGATGAGTGCTCAGGAACCTACATACCAAATTTCATCAAGATACCTCAAAATTTACTCAAGTTATCGTGTTAACGGACGGACGGACGGACATGGCTCAATCAAATTTTTTTTCGATCCTGATTATTTTGATATATGGAAGTCTATATCTATCTCTATTCCTTTATATATGTACAACCAACCGTTATCCCATCAAACTTAATATACTCTGTGAGCTCTGCTCAACTGAGTATAAAAAAAGGTAGGTACTTTGTGTGAGGATGCAAAGTTTCAGGTTTTTTGTGGCCTGCGTGTAAAAACTATGACTACGAATCACGTATTTCAACAATATATGACGTAAACGTAACTATTTGATGAAATTTGATGAATTTTGAAGCTTCTAACCGTAAAAGGGGGGCAAAAATTAGAGTTTATATGGGGTATATAATATATATACCACCGATCTCTATGATTTTTTCAGACAACAATATATGCTATATACGTAAGCATATGGTGAAATTTGAAGCTTCTAGCTGTTAAAATGGGGAAGAAATTGCGCAAAGTTTCTTATCTGAACAATCGGTTGTATGAGATATATACTATGTATACCACCGATCTCAATGATTTTTTCAGACATCAATATATGCTATACACGTAAGCATTTGGTGAAATTTGAACATATCTAAACGATTTTTAAGATAAATAAAAAATTAAAAAATAGGTAGGTAATCTGTGTGAGGATGCAAAGCTTCACGTTTTTTGTGGTCTTCATGTAAAAACTATGACTACGAATCACGTCTTTCAAAAATATATGACGTAAACGTAACTATTTGATGAAATTTAATGAATTTTGAAGCTTCTAGCCGTAAAAAAGGGGCAAAAATGACAGTTTATATGAAGTATATAATATATATACCACCGATCTCTATGATTTTTTCAGACAACAATATATGCTATATACGTAAGTATTCTGTGAAATTTGAAGCTTCTAGCTGTTAAAACGGGGCAGAAATTGCGCAAAGTTTCTTATCTGAACAATCGGTTGTATGAGATATATACTATGTATACCACCGATCTCAATGATTTTTTCAGACATCAATATATGCTACACACGTAAGCATTTGGTAAAATTTGAAGCTTCTAGCTATTAAAATGGGGCCGAAATCGCAAAAAAAAAAAAATATATATATATACTATATATACCATCATATATATATTATATATATCACCGATCTCTATGATTTTTTGACACAACAATACATACTATATACGTAAGCAATCGGTGAAATTTGAAGCTTATAGCTGTTAAAATGGGGTAGAAATTGCGAAAAGTTTCTTATCTGAACAATCGGTTGTATGAGATATATACTATATATACAACCGATCTCTATGATTTTTTCAGACAACAATATATGCTATATACCTAAGCTGTTAAAATGGGGTAGAAATTGCGAACAGTTTCTTATCTGAACAATCGGTTGTATGAGATATATACTATATATACAACCGATCTCTATGATTTTTTCAGACAACAATATATGCTATATACGTAAGTATTCTGTGAAATTTGAAGCTTCAAGCTGTTAAAATGGGGCTAAAATTTGCGAAAATATATATACATATATACTATATATACCACCATATATATACTATATATACCACCGATCTTTATGATTTTTTCTGACAACAATATATGCTATATACGTAAGCATTCGTTGAAATTTGAAGCCTCTAGCTCTTAAAATAGGGCAGTAATTACGAAAAGTTCCTTATCTGAACAATCGGTTGTGGGGGATATATAATATATATACGACCGATCTCATCAATTTTTACAGGCAACAATACGTGCAATATACGAAAGTATATGGTGAAGTTTGAAGCTTCAATCTGTTAAATTGGGTAAGATATTACAAAAATCCTCTTTTTCTGAAAAATCGGTTGTATGGAGGATATATGCTATAGTGGTCCGATCCGGTCGGTTCCGACAAATGTCTAATCGGACACCCAAATACAACCGCTCACCAAATTTTATCAAGATATCTCAAAAATTGAGGGACTAGTTTGCATACAAACAGTCAGACGGACAGACGGACAGACGGACATGGCTAAATCAACTCAGATCTTCAACCTGATTATTTCGGTATACTTAATGGTGGGTCTATCTATTTTCCTTTAAGGACTTACAATTTTCGGTTTCGTGACGAAATTAATATACCATTTCATTTTCATGAAAGGTATAATTACCCAAGGAGAACATGTTCTCAAATTGCCCTCAAGTTGGTAAAAAAAAAGCAAATTATCCAAAAAAGTGCCGATTTAAAAAAAAAATGTACATTGCCATTGGCTGAAAGAATAGCGAAATCAGTGATGCAAAATCCTTTAGTAGGTTCTAGGGGCATAAACAGTCCTTTAAATGATTCTTACATCATACTCAAGTTGAAGATATATGATAAGGCTTTGAAAAATCACTTGGGCTTACATTCAAAGATTTGTTGTTTATTTGCGAAACTGCAATAGCGTCTGAAATGTTAATTTTGATTTTCACACTTAATCCTTCAACACCCAAGTATCCCGGTTTGACATTTCCTAAAGTTGGCGGCCCTATCCCCAACCAGTCCCTTGGAGTGACTCACATTGATTATAGTCTATCAACCAAGTTTAAATATCACCTTCACGTTACAGCCCCTTTTACAAATGTGAATACGTAAGCACATATATTTACAAGTGAGGCTCTGTCCTTCGCAAGAACACTCAAAGTGGCGAAGCAAAAGCTTTACCAAGATAGTCAAACTAATTACCGTGTGTGCTACTATCCTAACGTAGTGAACAGTCGAACTAGTCTGAAAACTGAAGCTATGCGATCACCCATAATGAGCTCTTATATCATAAGGCCGGAAAACAGCAGTTAACATCTTTCAACTTAAAATCCTTCGATTTTCATTCTAAAATATCGTTTAAATCAATGTTGTGAACGCAAACATCTTCAAACTTTGGTCTACATTTTAAAAATTTTATCCAGGGTCCTTGTAAAATTTTAATTATGTAAATGCGCCGAGGATTATACGATTTTCACCCATGAGTTACGCAATGACATCCGAATAATCACTCCCTAACGTTTCAAGGTCTTTCTCTGGTGTAGCTCGGCAGCATAGCGCGACAAAAACATCCGTTAGAAAGTGTTCGGAGCTACACCTAGAGCTTCTAGGACAGTAACATCGACGAAGGTACATATGAGTTCGAAGTCGCTGTCCTATAGCTTCTGTGCTGGCATATGGTGTGAGGGTCAGGAGGCGTGGTAGCGTTCTGGTGGTCGGGATTGCTACTGTTCGCACATCGGGAATTGTAGGTGGACAAAACCTTTCCTAAATATTATTTTTTTAAATAGAAAAATCAAGCTTTTTAAAGTAAGAATACCGGCGTACGCCGGCGCGCCACTCACGCCGCCGCCGCCGGTATATAATAGAAACTACGCCGCCGCCGCCGATAAAGTTATCGGAGTAAACCTCTACCTGATACTATTTATCTAACTCGCCTCTTATAAGGGTTAGTGAAATAAAAGATCTGGGAGTAACTTTTGACTCAAAATTTACTTTCGCAAACCATATTATCCGTTGCATCTCGAAATCGTATGCCATGCTTGCATTTCTTAAGCCACGTTTTCATTATGGCATATATGTCGTCAAATGTTGCCAAAATAATGAAAACGGGTTGCCAAATAGTGTCAGTTGCGTTTGGAGTCAGGTTTGACAGCTCAATGTCAGACAAAATGGCATCCAAGTGAAAACGACCAAATTTCAGTTTGCCAGCGCTGTTGGAAACGTTTGACACACAAAAAAGGTTTGCCAACATGCTGGCAAATCTCTCATTAAACGAGCAATTCTTGTTTGTTTGTATAGCCGAACGATCTCGGGAACGGCTCAACCGATTTAAATGAAATTTGGCACAGAGATAATGTATCACCTTCTAAGACTTTCTACTTAGGTGTTGCCACTCAGAATGTCTCACAAGGTTGCCACCTACTCGAAATTTAAAAAAAAATTGCATAACATATACCGATATGGGTATCAAATGAAAGGTATTTCACTCCGCATTACAATAGGGACATTTTTGAGTAGGGTTGCCATTTAGGGTTGCCACCTATTCGAAATTTAAAACAATTGCATGAGATATGCCGATGTGGGTATCAAACGAATGGTATTTCACTCCGCATTACAATAGGGTCATTTTTGAGTAGGGTTGTCATTTAGGGTTGCCACCTATTCGAAATTTAAAAAATTGCATGAGATATGCCGATATGGGTATCAAACGAAAGGTATTTCACTCCGCATTACAATAGGAACATTTTTGAGTAGGGTTGCCATTTAGGGTTGCCACCTATTCGAAATTTTAAAAAATTGCATGAGATATGCCGACATGGGTATCAAACGAAAGGTATTTCACTCCGCATTACAATAGGGACATTTTTAGTAGGGTTGCCGATTGGGGTTGGAGTAGTTGGAGGACGTAATGGATAAGTCAGCTTCAAATTCTGAAATTTTCGTTCACCCAGTCGGTAGTACCACTGAAAAAAGGAAGCGGGTGCGAAAACTGACTGAAAAATGGACAGCCGAGCAAACGGAGAGGCTATTTCAGGAAGTTGAGGTCAGGGAGGGGACCTTGAATTTTCGTTCGTCTCAATACAGGGACCGGAATTTGAGGGAGGCTCAATGGCAAGATGTGACGGATATTTTAAAGATGTCGCGATTTGAGGTATCTGCCAAGTGGAACAGCCTGCGCTGCTCTTTCCGCGTGAGTTCCTTTTCTCTTTATAAATATACTAGCATTTACCCGCGGCCCCGTCCGCAAGGAGAAAATGAAATGTATGGGCTATTCACGTTAGCCTGCTTATCAAGTTATCTGTTTAAACATTTTTTTCTGTCTAATGCACTTTATTTTTGTAATTGAGTAAAACAAAAGATCTATATGAACTGATAACCAGATAGGATCCATCAAATGATCCCGAATTTATCCAGAAAAAGCCACGAATTGACCCCGACGATATCGCGGACGGATCCCGAAAACCATCCAGAAATGCCCGGAAGGGTCTCCAAAAGTTCCCGGAATAGTCCCAAAAAAACTCGAAATGACAACGACACGATTCTAGACTTATCCAGAGAACCACACAGAAATGATGCCGGAAGGGTCCCCAAACGATCCCGTACAGATCCCGAAAACCATCCAGAAATGCCCCGGAAGGGTCACCAAAAGTTCCCGGAATAGTCCCAAAAAAACCCGAAATGACAGCGACACGATTCTAGACTTATCCAGAGAACCACACAGAAATGGTCCCTGAAGGGTACCAAAATGATCCCGAAATAGTCCCGGAAAAGTTCCGAAATGACCCTGACGGGCTCAGGGACGGATCTCAAAAAGCCATCCAGAAAATATCCCTAAAACCCTCCAGAAATGATGCAGAAAAGGTCCCCAAATGATCCCGTATTAGTCGCGAAAAAGTCCCGAAATGACCCCGACGGGATCCCGGACGGATACCCCAAACCATCTAGAAATGATGCCGGAAGGTACCCCAAATGATCCCGAAAAAGTCCCGAAATGACCCCGATGGGATCCCGGAGGGAACCCGAAAAGGAACCAGAAATGATGCCGGTAGTTACCCCAAATGATTCCGAAATAGTCCCAAAATGACCCCATCGCTGTCAAAAATATTTAATTAACGTTCGACGTCAGTGGTGAAAACTGGATGTCAATCGACTGACACCACAATTTGCTGACAGTCTTTGGCACACACTGCTATATCGACTTCATTCCAGTTTTTAATATGTAATGAAAACACATTTGACACCAAATCGCCATGGTGACAGTTATGTCAGTATTTGATGTCAGTGATTTTGACATAGTGAAAACAAAGCATTGGGCGTCATAGCTCGGAGTTCACTGACCCTTACACGCTAAAGATTTTGTATACAGCGTTTTTGCGCTCTAAACTTGAGTATGCCTGTTTCATTTGGTCGCCGTATTATCAGTGCCATATTGCAAGAATTGAGCGGATCCAGAAAGCATTCGTATATTTTGCTTTGCGCAGCTTACGCTTCTCTGAACCCATTCCGACGTATGAAGCTAGATGCGTATTGCTTAATTTAAAGTCACTGCAGAACAAGAGACGAATTTTGTCGCTGTCGTTTATTTTTGAGGTTTTTCGCGGTGCGACTGACTACATATTTTTTTTATTCGCCGTAAAATCGAGGGCAGTGAAACATTACATGTTCTGCGCTCTCCAATTCGGAGGGACAGTGTGGACAGAAAGGATCCTCCTCTATCCCTCGCTTATGTAGATATTCCTTAAAGCCGCCGCGCCCGCTCAATATCTGTGTGAGGTGGTAATTTAGTTCGCCGTGTTTTCGCTCATATCATTCCGCTATACTCCGAATTAGTCTGAAGGTCCAGCGCCCTTTCCTCGATTCTTCCCACCGTTCTTGCCAACAACTATTGTTCGTGACCTTGCGCTTTTCTTAGCATCTTCAGATGGTCGGCTGATTCCAATGCCATACAGATCGGCCATTTCACTTGAGATTAGATCTACAGGGATTTTTCTGGATAAAACATGGATCGCGTGGTCGGACACCGTCCGATATGCACATGCTATTCGTACAGCAGTAATGCGGAAGGCTGCTAGTATAACTTTTTGGTAGACTTTTTGGATTCGTGCCATGCTGGTGCTGCTTATAATATTATAGAGCTGGTTACGTTGGATAATAGCTGACGGGTGCCTTCGCCTGGGCCGCTGATATTGGGCATTATTCGCCAATATTCGACAATATCATCTGCATAGCCGACAATCTCCGTGCCTCCGGGAAGGTCGATTTGTAGCACGTCATCATACATGGCATTCCAAAGAGATGGACCTAGAACAAATCCTCAAAAAAAAATTACTACTACCACGAAACTGAAGAAATGCATTGTTTATCTTTAACAGCTGTTTCTCGCAATTTCTTTTTTGAGTCATAAGCCACCTTTTCATAGGCCGGATCACTTATATACTTTTAACCATTAAAGATTGTAAGCAAACTTCAATTCACTATTCTATATAGAAGCCATATATCGCTTACTTGTACTTTATATAGACCTTATATATAGGTATGGGTATAGAAAGAGGTGTAGGGGGTACAAAGGGGCTTGAATAACACCAACAAAGCCATGGTAGGGCGGGTGCAGAGCAGTCGCCAAGGTTACAAACAGGCGCTGCATCAGCGGCATGAATGACACAAAGAGGGAGACGGTTAGTCTGGAGTTGTGGCTATTTAGTGTGCAAACCAAGTTTTGTTAGGGTAATAGTCTGAGGAGAAAGGGCTTGGTCAATCGCTAACAATTTTACCCACCCCAGGCTGAAACTCCTGGAAAAAGCGAGTGCACACTTTTTAGCGGTTGGCAGCATCACAAGACATTCTCGTTAAACTGATATCTCAGTTTCGCCAGGCTCAGGTTATCAAGTCATAACACAGCCGTTTCCAAGGACTTGCCCGTATGTATTTGCAAAGTTGAATTCCGTTATTAAGTTGACATGTGAACAAATAAAGGGAACACGTAATTAGTCTTATCTGTTTTCAAGCTGGTAATATTCCGTCGAACACTGCTACAGAATCAGAGTGCGGAGCAGTGCCCTAAATTTTCAGCAACAACACTTACAACTCAAGATCTTACCATAAGTTTAATGAGACGTTTATTTGTTATGGATTTAAACGTCTGTTCATCTTTCACAGATTCGCACGAAGAAAATGCAATGTAAAACTAATGCGATATACCAATATATGATCTTAAAAACAGTAGCGGGACTGTCCAGAAAATAATCTTTGAATAGCCCCAAAACATTGCATGCCATTCTACACATACCGCCTGCATACCTAACGGCCAAAAACATCGCGATAGCAACGGCAATAAGGCTTAAGGCCTTGGGGCAGCTAGAGTGCAGTCCTTATGTCCACAGAAGTATAGCGCCATCTAATATCGGGCAAACGGAATATATGGTCAAGTGCCTGAGTTTCGAAAGAGGAATTGGGGAAAAAATTGTGCCGGAGGGTTGGTTCCGGCAAGTAGAAACGGCAGAATATGCTACACACGCGTATACAGATGCTTCCAAATTAATGGAAAGTGTTGGGTCTGCTGTTTACTGTGTCGACCCAGAAATAAGTAGATCCTACAGGCTGCCAGATTACTGCAGCTTTTTTCAAGCAGAAATTATAGCAGAGAAAATTCTGGAAGCTACTCTTGCATCTATTTATATATATATTGATAGCCTGGCTGCAATTAATCTTACACAATATTTCATCAATAAGTGTTCTGGAATGCAAAGAAGCATTAGAAGAACTTCGCTCAGGCCGGACAACAAATCTTTACTTCCCCGTCATAAAGGCAAAGAAGGTAATAAAAGGGCCGATGGATTGGCAAAGGAGGGTGCAACACTCCCCGATAGATGTCCCAATCCGTTTGGGAGAAATCAAAGGAGACAGGAGTTGCATATGATCCATCAAGCAGGAAAGGCGTGGACAAAAGCGCGGAACTGGAAAATTTCTACGATCATGTGTAAAGCCTACGATATTAGACTCACAAAGTGGCTCATATCTTTGGAGGGAGAAGACTTAAGGCTCACGATGGGCATACTGACTGGACTCTGGCTCCTGTAATCACATGCTTATAAGTTAAGCCTCGTCAGTAACACCGAATGTAGGAAGTGTGAGCTGCGGAAAGAAACGGTTGAGCACTTTCTATGTTCATGTACTGCGCTCTCCAGGTCAACGCTCCAGCTATTAGGGGCTGCACAGATGCCGGATCTTGAGGCTGCAATTAAGCTGGGTCCTAGAAAACTGTAGTATAGACGGATTTATTCTATAACATAAATCTAGGCACCTGATTGGAGTTCTTCCGTTTGGCAACACTATGGGCATATTCAATCTATGTGAGGTATTTATTGACCGGCCAGTTCAACCTAACCTAACCAACAATTGCGAAATGTTCGCAGTCGCGGAAATAACAACACAGTGATAAGTAGAAAGAATGACATGTTGGATATTTTATAAAGGTAAGCTCCAATACTCCCCAGAATTACTTCTTTATCTAAACGATTTTGAAATAGCTCCATTTACTTTGCACACAGAGTGTAATAATTTTGGTAACATAACTGGCATAAACGAATCGAGGTAAATATATACTTCCATATATCAACATGATGAGAATGAATAAATAATTGTTTAAAAAAACTAAAAAAAACACGCTTTTATAGCTAACCAAACTAAAAAATAGAAAATAATTTTCAATTAAAAAGAGTTTATATAACAGTAGTAGAAGGTCAAACAATCGTTTATAGTTAATTCAGATTAAAAAGCGTGTGGTGCATTTGACTACATTTCATATCTTTCCTCTCAGGTAGTTGCCAATAGAATGATTGTAACATTCAATATCAAGTACCCCACGCTTTTTACTATGAATTAAATTACTCTGCTGATAACTTAAATTTTATTATAATTTTATTTTGAGGTGATTAACTATAAATGATTGTTGGACCGTCTACTACTGTTATATAAACTCTTTTTAATTGAAAATTATTTTCTATTTTTTAGTTTGGTTATTATTATTTATTTTTAATTTTTTAGTTCAAGTAATTTTAAAAGTTTTAGTCGAGAGTGATGAAACCTCGAAACGCTAGCGGTCCATGGATGAATCCAACCCCACGGCACCGAAAAGGGCCAAGACGCAGGGAGGCTAGACGCGGTCTTTCGCCGAAATTGCCAAGGTTCGGCAGATCATTGGCATTATAGACGAGAGCAGCGAAGATGGCAGGATCCCGAAACAACAGCGGAAGTGGATCGAGGCCACGATCGCTACGGTGGCCATTAAGGTTAAGAAAGACAACCCTGGTCCACCGCAATCCTACACCAATGCAGGGTGCTTCCAGGGCAATGTCAAGTTAATTGCCTGTGACGACGCCAGGTCCGTAAACCTCTATAGGGCCGTCGTCACGCTGATAGGGGTGGTATATCCGGGCGCGCCTCAAGGTAGTGGAGGAGCGTGATATCCCCTCACGACCAAGGGCTAGAGCATGGGTTCCAGTGACGCCAACCGACCCAGCTGAGATCCTGGAGCTGCTCCAGGATTACGACCAAAAGCCAGATGGGCACTGGACGGACTCCAGCGCTGAAACCCTAAACTTGCTTATGGATACACACTTCCCAGCAATCGCGGGTGTGTCTTCAAATATAGTTAGCGGAGGGTCACCTAAATGATCAGCTAATAAGCGAAATCACAGATGCTAAACGGATTGATTGGGCTTTACAGACCTTCAAGCCCTATAAATCGCCGGGCCCGGATGGAATTTTTCCGGCTCAGCTACGGTATACTGCCGAACTTATAAGGCCCTGGATAAAAGGGATGTTTATAGGTTGTCTTGGGCTCAATTACGTACCAGCCTCGTGGAGAGAAGTCAACGTCGTCTTTATCCCCAAGACAGGGAAAACCTCCCACTCTAAACTAAATGATTATAGGCCTATAAGCGTATATTCTTTTCTGATAAAATCACTCGAAAGACTCCTAGAGGACTGCATCAGGAGGAGGATGGAGCCGTCACTTCTTTGGCAAGCTCAACATGCCTATACTAAGGGTAGTGGAGACCGTAGTCACCCAGGGGTATGAATATTATTCTCTACTAAAGCACTCATCAACAGCTTTCATTTGATATTCCATATTGTATAAACACATTCTAGGTGTACCAGGATCCACGTTTTGGCTTATATCTCGATAGCCTGTGCGTCGATCGCAACCAAACCTATGTAATAACCACCGCGTGATGTATACGCAAATTATTTGAAAGTTCAAAGAAAATCGACCGACGCATTTCTTCAAACACCGGCGGCCAACTAACACACATTTTAGCCTTTTTTTATACCCGCTGTACTTGTACACAGGGTATTATAACTTTGATTGGATAACGGTTGGTTGTGCAGGTATAAAGGAATCGAGATAGATATAGGCTTCCATATATCAAAATCATCAGTATCGAAAAAAAATTTGATTGAGCCACGTCCGTCCGTCCGTCTGTCCGTTAACACGATAACATGAGTAAATATTGAGATATCTTGATGAAATTTGGTATGTAGGTTCCTGGGCACTTATCTCAGATCGCTATTTAACATTAACGATATCGGACTGCAACCACGCCCACTTTTTCGATATCGAAAGATCGAAAAAGTGCGATAATTCATTACCAAAGACAGATAAAGCGATGAAGCCTGGTAGGTGAGTTGAACTTATGACGCAGAATAGAAAATTAGTAAAATTTTGGACAATGGGCGTGGCACCGCCCACTTTTAAAATAAGCTAATTTAGAAGTTTTGCAAACTGTAATTTGGCAGTCGTTTAAGATATCATGATGAAATTTGGCAGAAACGTTACTGCTATTACTATATGTATGCTTAATAAAAATTAGCAAAATCGGAGAACGACCACACCCACTTTAAAAAAAAAAATTTTTTAGTCAAATGTAAAAAAAAAAAGTTAATATCTTCACAGTATATAAGTAAATTATGTCAACATTCAACTCCAGCAATGATATGGTGCAACAAAATACAAAAATAACAGAAAATTTCAAAATAGGCGTGGCTCCGCCCTTTTTCATTTAATTTTTCGAGGATACTTTTAATGCCATAAGTCGAACAAAAATATACCAATCCTTGTGAAATTTGGTAGGGGCTTAGATTCTAGGACGATAACTGTTTTCTGTGAAAAAGGGCGAAATCGGTTGAAGCCACGCCCAGCTTTTATACACAGTCGACCGTCTGTCCTTCCGCTCGGCCGTTGACACGATAACTAGAGCAAAAATCGATATATCTTTACTAAACTCAGTTCACCTAATTATCTGAACTCACTTTGTATTGGTATAAAAAATGGCCGAAATCCGACTATGACCACTCTCACTTTTTCGATATCGAAAATTACGAAAAATGAAAAAAATGCCATAATTCTATTCCAAATACGAAAAAAGGGATGAAACGTTGTAATTGGATTGGTTTATTGACGCAAAATCTAACTTTAGAAAAAAACTTTTTAAAATGGGTGGTACACCTACCATATTAAGTAGAAGAAAATGAAAAAGTCCTGCAGGGCGAAATCAAAAGCCCTTGGACTCTTGGCAGGTATTACATATATAAATAAATTAGCGGTATCCAACAGATGATGTTCTGGGTCACCCTGGTCGCCTCCACATATACAACTACCACCACTCCCTTTTAAAATACTCATTAACACCTTTCATTTGATACCCATATCGTACAAACAAATTCTAGAGTCACCCCTGGTCCACCTTTATGGCGTTATCCCGAAAAGGCGTCCACCTTTAGAACTAAGGTCCACTCCCTTTTAAAATACTCATTAACAGCTTTCATTTGATACCCATATCGTACAAACAAGTTTTAGAGTCAGCCCTGGTCCACCTTTATGGCGATATCTCTAAATGGCGTCCACTTATAGAACTATGTCCACTCCCTCTTAAAATACTCTTTAATACCTTCCATTTGATACACATGTCATACAAACACATTCCAGGGTTACCCTAGGTTAATTTTCCTACATGGTGATTTTCCCTTATTTTGTCTGCATAGCTCTCAACTGAGTATTTTATATTCGGTTACACCCGAACTTAGCCTTCCTTACTTGTTTTTATTATTTTCCTTTTCGAATGTTTTTTTATACCTTTCAAGAAAATTTGCTTTGTCACGAATCTCAAAATTTTAAGTCCTTAAAGGAAAAGAGATAGACCCCGCAATAAGTATACCGAAATGATCAGGATGAAGAGCTGAGTTGATTTAGCCATGTCCGTTCGTCCTTCTGTCTGTTTGTATGCAAACTTCTCAAACAATTTTTGAGATATCTTGATAAAATTTGGTAAGCGGTTATATTTAGATGTCCGATTAGACATTTGTCAGAACCGGCCGGATCGGATCACTATAGCATATATCCCCCATACAACCGATTTTTCAGAAAAGAGGATTCTTGTCATATCTTCCTCAATTTATCAGATTATAGCTTCATACTTCATCATATGCTTTCTTATATTGCACATATTGCTGTCTGAAAAATGGATGAGATCGGTCATATATATAGTCTATATCCTCCACAACCGATTGTTCAGATAAGAAGCTTTTCGTAGTTACTGCCCCATTTTAACAGCTAGAAGCTTCAAATTTCACCGAATGCTTACGTATAGAGCATTCATTGTTGCCTGAAAAAATTATAGAGATCGGTGGTATATTTAGTATATATATGGTGATATATTTAGTGTATATATACTAACCTCGGTAAATTTGTATGGACGAAAGTTAACCGATATCGCGCTATCGATTTTTCGATAGGATTTGGGCTCAGGAAAAAAAGTTCCACTACGCATGTCCAAAAAAATAATGTTCGAGCCTGCAAAAAAAATGGCGAAAGGGTAAATTTTTCGACCAAAAACATCATTGAGATCGGTGGTATATCTATTATATACCCCATATAAACTGTCATTTTTGCCCCTTTCTTACGGCTACAAGCTTCAAATCTCATCAAATACTTACGTTTACGTCGTATATTGTTGAAATACGTGATTCGTTGTCATAGGTCTTACATGCAGACCACAAAAAAGGTGAAACTTTGCATCTTCACACAAAGTATCTACCTATTTTTATACTCAGCTGAGCAGAGCTCACAGAGTATATTAACTTTGTTCGCATAACGGTAATCCATAACGGCATAAACTAATCGAGATAGATCTAGACTTCTATATCAAAATGATCTGGGTTAAAAAGAAATTCATTTAGCCATGTCCGTCCGTCCGTCCGTCCGTCTTTCCCTCCGCCTGTAAACACGATAACTGGAGTAAATTTTGAGGTATCTTGATGAAATTTGGTATGTATGTTCCTGGGCGCTCATCTCAGATCGCTATTTAAAATGAACGAAGTCGGACTACAACCACACCCACCTTTTCGATATCGAAAATATCGAAAAACCGTAAAAGTGCGACAATTCATTACCAAAGACGGATAAAGCGTGGAAACTTGGTATGTGCGTTGACCTTATGACGCAAAATAGAAAATTAGTAAATATTTGAACAATGGGCGTGGCACCGCCCACTTTTAAAAGAAGGTAATTTAAAAGTTTTGCAAGCTGTAATTTGCCAGTCGTTGAAGATATGATGATGAAATTTCGCACGCACTTTACTCCTATTACTATATGTGTGCTAAATAGGAATTAGCAAAATCGGATGACGAACACGCCCACTTTAAAAAAAAAAAATTTTTTTTTTAAATCAAATTTTAACAAAAAATTTAAAATCTTTACAGTATATTAGTAAATTATGCCAACATTCAACTCCAGTAATGATATGGTGCAACAAAATACAAAAATAAAAGAAAATTTCAAAATGGGCGTGGCTCCGCCCTTTTTAATTTAATTGTTCTAGAATACTTTTGATGTCAAAAGTCTCCAAAGCTCTCAGCTGAGTATGTAATGTTCGGTTACACCCGAACTTAGCCTTCCTTACTTGTTTTATTTTATATTTATCTTAAAAATCGTTTAGGTATGTACATCTGTTCACTATATATTTCTTACCTTATACAGCCGATTATTTGGATATTACGAATGGGATAATCAATTGCAATCCCATACCCATTCATGAAAGTTATGAAGTCTTCGGCTGTGCCCATCAGGGCAGACCCATCCTAACTTGTTTAGTGTTAATTTTATTATATTTTTATTTCCATTGTATTATTAAATCTCGCAATCGATTTTTAAGTAACATTTTATTGAGCTACAAACGTGAAACTTTACAGATAGATTAAGACACCGAGACAATGCAACAAAAGTAGAAAAAAATTCCGTTAGGTGGCGCAATAATATTTTGATAAATAATTAGAAATTTGGAATTTTGAGATCGGTTCTAAAGTAACTTCCCTATGAGCTGAAGACTTGAAATTTCAAAGAGACCGATGACAGTATAAAATATATTACAAACAGTTTCACTAGGGGGTGCACGTATTGAGATATTTAGAAAAATCTTAGGGAACGGAGGTAATCTTACAATCGATTATTATGCTATGTTGGACTTGAACAGTTCACAAAATGCAAGGTTGTACGATGGGTAAGGCAGTGGTGAATCTTGGATCTGCACTTTTCGTCAAAGGCCAGACCTACGTAGCATTAAGCCGAGTAAAATCTTTGAATAAAAATTTTTTTATTTTCTTTTTATTGCAATAAAGACTTCGCTTGCTTGGTTTATGACATCATGACCTAACCTAAACGAAATTTTCGCTGTCGGTTATTCCTTCAGTATTTAGCTCTGCATTGATTTGAAATATAGATCGGGCAAGTTTTCTTCCTAATTCCAGTCAAATAATATGCTAACATTTTGCTCAGTTCCACTCCTTAACTATTTTTTATAAATTTTCACTTACAACTTTTAATTATTACAAATGAAAAACTGGTTTTGCAACTACCAATATTTTATGTTTAATAATTAAAGATTCGTCAGCTTAACACCGGCTGACAACAACTGAATATTCAATTATTAAGTTTGTTTAAGATAAGCTGAAAAGAAAGAAATATTTACTGGCATATTGCGATGGTACCATTTCGAAAACCACCACCTAACCATCATCAGCAATTTCGTAATGTATCAAAGGTTTCACCGAGATTCGAACCGCGAATTAAACTGCAATAGCCTTAACCACTAGGCATCCTTCTTGTATTTGTTTTCTTTTTTATTTCAGTTTATCTCATTTTTACACTAACAACACAATTGAGACCTTTTGACTCTATATTACTTTGTGTGTTATGTAGATTTGTTTTTGTAAATTTCCTTCTGTTCATTTCCGGTGTTAAGTTCATGAACTCTTAAATATTAAGTATAAATTGAACACACCATCAAACAAAACTAACAAACTACCAAAATTTTGGCAAAACTTTTGGCTATTTTTCATACTTTTGTATAACAGTAAGGAGAGTGATCACGTCCTACAAATAATCGATAACTCTGACAGCATCGAATTTCCAATGTTTCCCAAAACATTCTATAATCGAATTCTAACCTAGTTCTCTAATCTAGTTTTCGTTTAGAAGTGCACTAGAAAACTTTAGGTACTGTGTATGCTGGGATGGTAGTAGCGTTCTACGCCAATTACATTGAAAGTTTTACACTGAAAAAATGGTGCTATTAAAATCAACAAATCTGTTCTGTTGTTCTTGACTAAACGGAGATTCGGTAAAATTGATCGAATTACGGTTCATTCGACGAGTTCTTTGTCAGGGAACAAATTAGTTTAGTCGTTTCAACAGAAGATAAATTGTCGCTCTGAAGATAACAAATTATGTAAAAATTGACAGATTCCTAATCAATCTAACTGATTTTTTTGTTAACACAACTGATCTCACTGGTCATTTCAACAGCGATCAACAGTCAATATATGAGAAAAATTCAAAGAGTATTTTACGCTCACTGTGCTCTCTACATTGTACTTATGACGATGGTGCCACTTGTTAAAAAAAAGAAACACCAAAATAAGAAAACCACCAAATCGAAAAACACACAAAATGGGAAAACAACAAAAAACTAGTTTTTCAGTTATCAATACAAAACGAAAAACCCTTTTTTGAATTTACTGCGCAAAAAATTATGAGATATTTATCGGGTTCAACTTTGCAACTTCCCCTCCAAGCGAAATGTAAAATTGCGCCCTCATCTTGCAAAAGTTTTGTTTGAACGAGCAGGATTTTTCCGAAGTTAGTAACATTTTGTTAAAGTTTTTACGAATTTTCACTCACGCGCACGTATCTAATAAGATAATACAAAACATACTTTTTAAATGTTGATGTTTCCGACAACATTAAAGTTTGAGTTGTTTTGGAAGTGTTACGAAAATTAAACTTGCTGAATTACATGTAAAGTTATTCCAGTGGTGAATTACCTTCCTGCGATTTTATTCTTTACTTTTCTATAGCTTACAAGTTCTCTAATTAAAATGTTATGTCAAACATTTATACTAAAATTTTGTTCGAAACAGTCAAGTGTGGCAACTACATGCGAGAGAAGAAATTGAGAATGAGCTGAGCTGCAACTGAAAGAATTGAGAAACAGTTTTGTGACTACTATTTTCATTTCTATTTGCAAAGCGAAGTTCAAAACTATAAATCAAATAAAATATAAAATTTGGTGAAAGTGCGTTTAATAAAACAATATAATGAAGTGTATAATGTTGAATGTGTGCCAGCATATTTGATGTGCGCCCAATTGAAGTTCGGTTAGAAAGGCTGCAGACATTGGTGCGTTATCGGCAACCGTATCGGTAACCCTGTAAAAGCTGATTATTGGTGCCGCTAAGGTCGTAACCGTATCGTAGCCAACCAATTGGTTTTTGGTTTTCCGCCGTAACGATAAACAGCTGATTACGTTAGGGATACGACTACAGCGATACGACAAACGGCACCAATGACTCCGCTTTAAGTGCAACCGTGGTGTGAATGTAGTGGCACCGAATGCCCTGATTTCACACCCCGCCCAAAGCAACATCAAAATTTTAGAAATAATGTTTTTCAATTATAGGACAACTTTTCTAAGCGGAGTCCCCCCTCGGCCGTGTTTGGCAAGCACTCCGAGTGTATTTCTGCCATGAAAAGCTCTCAGTGAAAACTCATCTGCCTCGCAGATGCCGTTCGGAGTTGGCATAAAACAAGTAGGTGCCGTCCCGCCAATTTGTACGAAAATTAAAAAGGAGCACGACGCAAATTGGAAGAGAAGCTCGGCCTTAGATCTCTTCGAAGGTTATCGCACCTTACATAATTTTTTTTTAAGTAGGTGCATACGTATGTATGTATATGTAGCAAGCATGCGTATTTACATATACTTACGTACAAACCTGTCGCAAGAACTTTTTTTGTTCATTTGACTACTAAAACGGTCAATTATGAATCAACGATTTGTGCGCAGTTGATTTAACATCTTGTTACGATCGAAAAAAATTGGCAGAAATTTCGGTTGAATTGACCCGTTGTTCCGTTGATTTTACTAGTATTTTTCTTTCAGTGTAGGTTAAAGTCCCTTGCAAAGAAACATCAACAACCTAGAAAAAAGTTGTTTCAATTGGAAAACAAGTTCTTCTAAACGGGATTGCCCCGAAGCAATGGTTTTGCAAACACCTCGAGTGTATTTATGTCGGCAATGGACACGTAGGTTCCGTCCCTCCAATTTGTAGGAGAAACAAAAAACAAGCACAACGGCATTTGAAAACGAAATTTAGGCTTAAATTTCCTTGGAGGTAAAATGCGCCAAGTATTTTTTTTAAATAGTGGCACCGCTTTCCAAGGGTTTTTTTTTTTAAAAGCTCGATCAGTTCGACATACAGCGACACCTGTTGCCAAAGTAAAATCCTATTTTGGTAAAATATCGCCTCATTAAAGGCTCTAGAAAACTTGCCATATTCATAACGCCCAATTCGTAACCATATTTTCACTTAATCATAGATAAATGTATATTGGCAGCTCTTATTGTTACCTTAACCTAAAAAATGTCATAACTTCATAAAATAGCAAAACGAAAAATTTCAAACGAAAAATACAATCCTCAAAAAATGGTTGGCTATGGTATCGTTATGACTAACGCGTTATTCTATGGCTTCAATAGATTAAATTGACTTCCATACAATTCGTTGGATCAGCTGTTTTCCAGGGCCTTGAAGTAGTCATTCCACGTAGATGACTCCTTAAGCCTATGGGCGGTGTTGGCTCATCAATCAAATGTCTGTTGGGATGCCCATGTTTCTGGGTATTCAGCAGGAACTGTTTGGTTAGCTTATCATTTCTCTCCTTGATGGGGAGTATTCTCGCCTCATTATGTAGACGGACATAAGAAGACAACCCGAGGCGGTTCTGAGAGCAGTATTTTGGTAGGCCTTTAGCTTCTTCCAGTGAGAAGTTTTTAGGCTTTGCGACCATATAGGGGAGGCGCAGCATGCAATCGGCTGGCCAATTGCTTTGAAAGTGGTAATGAGCGTGTCTTTGTATTTTCCCCAAGTACTGCCAGCAAGGGATTTGAGCATTTTATTACGGCTCTGGATATTCGGTACAATTGCGGCAGCACGCCCACGAAGACTTAGATCCTGATCAAACGTCACACCCGAGATTTTGGGGTGTAGGACAGTCGGTAGCGTGGTACCATCGATGTGGATGTTTAAAGTGGTCCACATTTGGGACGTTCATGTTGTAAATAAGGTCGCGGATGATTTAGTCGGTGATAATTCCATGTTTCGCGAGGCGAAAAAACTGGAGAGATCAGGGAGGTAGCCGTTTATTTTGTTGCAAAGCTCATCGATCTGTGGGCCTGGGCCTGTGGCCATTATTGTGCAGTCATCGGCGTAGGAAACGATAGTAAGCGAAGGTAGCTTTGATATGTAGAAGTTAAACAAAAGCGGTGATAGGATACCACCCTGTGGCACCCCTTGTTTAATTCTTCTTGGCTTTGATGTTGCGTTTCTAAAATGCACCGATGCCTGCCGACCACCCAGATAATTTGCGGTCCACCTTTTAAGACTTGGTGGAAGGGTACACCCTTCCAGGTCTTGCAGTAACATGCCGTGGTTGACCGTATCAAAAGCTTTTGATAGATCTATCGCAACGAGTACTGTTCTGTGGTGTGGGTTTTGATTTAAGCCGAAATTTATCTGGGTGCTAATGGCATTTAGCGCGGTGGTTGTGCTATGAAGTTTTCTAAAGCCATGCTAATGACAAGCTTTTTTGCTTGGTTTAGTTGCAAATTTTCTTTGAAATAGGGAAGCAAAATGGCGTCAAGTGGTATGGCTACGGGCGATAGGAGAGATATCGGGCGATATGAATCTCCTATGTTAGCTGGTTTCCAAGGCTTTAGAAGCGGGACCACCTTGGCCATTTTCCATTTTTCGGGAATGACAAAGGTGGAAAGAGACAGGTTGAAGACATGTGCTAAATATTTGAAACCCTCTTTCCATAGGCTTTTAAGCATCGACACGGCTATGCCATCTGGGCCCACTGCTTTGCTTGGTTTAGCATGACCGATGGCATCCTCAACCCCTTTGGCGGTGATGGTAATTGAAGACGCGATTAATTTATGTTTATGTGCGTGTCTTTTGGCCCTCCGTCTAACTTTGTCAACCGTAGAATGCATTATATATTGTCGGCAAAGGCGCTCGCGCATTTTTTCGCATCCGACAGCACTTTATAGCCAAAGGCGGTGGAAATTTTGTCATTGTGCTTAGACGGATTCGATAGGGACTTTACGGTGGACACCGGCAGAGAGGTTACAACCGCTTAGATGCTCCTCCCTTTTCGCCCGCTTGTGTTCATCCGCAAGCAATCTGATGCGTTGGTTTATATCCCTTATTTGGGGGTCGCCTGGATCGAGCTGTCTTATAAGACCACGTTCTATCGCTATATTTGCCTCCTCCGCCAGAAAGTGAGGACGAATTTCGGGAATTCTGCCGGCACGCTCCCCTTGGCGAGCATCAGTCGTGATAGGGAAGGCAGCGAAGCGGTTGTCTGTAAAGGATTTGTATTCATCGCACTTTCCTTTTTTAAAGTTTATGAAAGTGCGTTTTTCTGCGAAGATGAAGTCGGCGGTACGCTCGAGTGAAATAAGTATAGGCAGATGGTCAGATGCCAATGTTACCATCGGCTGCCAGTTGACGCAGTTTACGAGTCCTGCGTTCACGATTAATATAACTGCCATAGACCGTGATGGGCATTGAAATCGCCTAAGGTAATGCGATTATTGCCAGTCAGTAAGGCGCTGATATTAGGGCGGTATCCACTGGGGCAACAGGTGGCAGGATTGATGTAGATGTTGATGATTGATTTGTTTGCATCGCCTGACCGGACAGATAAGTCTTGACGTTCTAAGACACTGTCCCTGCGACCGATGTCGGGGGTTGCCGTCGCGGTGAAAATCAAGGAAAGTGGCAGAAGGCAGGAACTGCATTGGGCGGATGTCGCAAACATATATATTCTGTGCTGGAAAAGGTGGTAGGGACTAAGAGTCTCTTTCCCTGAACTAGACGATTGCTGCCGGAAACGAGGGGGAGAATAAATAGGGCAGGGGCTGATGCTCGACATTGCTACCGACTCTACTACGCATATTGTAGTTAAGAGTGCGAGCGGTCGTATGAGTTGGTGGCGCCGTGGGACGCGAGCAGCAGCGGGTACTTGTTGTGGCTTGCTGAGCAGTGGCGCTGGGTAGCAGTGGTAGTGGGTGGGGGCGCTAAGTCGTAGTCTACGGGACGCTCTTGGGCGTGAACAGCAAAGGAGCCACAAAAGATTCATAAAAGTTACGAGGACGTCGGGTTTTGGGATCTAGCTCAGAACAACCTGTCCGATGCTACCATCCCTGGCACGAGACACACTGACAAGGGTATGACCGTCCTAAAAATATTCTTTTCCGGCAGACGCAGCAAACCCATTTCTCAGGACCGGGGTCAGGAGACGGACCCGGATTGGGTTCGATACCTCCCCGGAGCAAGAGAATATAGAGCAGTCCCGCTGCAAGGAGCTGCTGGGAGGATGACAATTTGTGGGAGGGACGCAACAAATTAAATGGGGTTACACTGAAATGACAGTCTTTGGTCGGGAAAAATCCCGAGTCGCTCCGGTACATAGAACCGACTGCTTTGGGAAGAGATCAAAGTTTGGTCTCACAACTTAATTCATTTATATACGTCATACTTTCATTGCATATAATAAAAAATATTTATTCACTAACACTTATAACAATTTATTTTTACATAATATGAGAAATAAATATAATCAATTTGACTGCTGAGCAGAATATCGCCATATCTAAACTGCTGGTTCGAAATCGCCCTATATAAAAATGTTTCGAAATTCGGCGCTCAGTCGAGATAGGGTGATATTCCAATCAACAGTCATTTTCTTCTACTTCTACCTCCACACCACCATCTTTCAAAAAGCGTCGAATTCCTGGTATTCCCAAATCTACTATTGGAACAGTGTCAATTGATGTTGTTTGTAATGTAGGACCAATTCGAAAGGCACCCCTCAAATTAACAACAGCTGGCATATATTGCTGCCTACTATGAGAAGAACACGGATCGCGTTCTTGCCCACCAGCTCGAAAGGAGAGACGTTTTCCAGTTCTTAGAACAGACGCTTTTACAATCACCAAACTCTCACTGACTAAGTAACCAGTGCCAATATATTCGTTATTACCATATATTTTTACTTCACTCTCAGCTGGGGGTCGTGGTCTTCTACGTCTAACTTGCCGTATTTCCTGTGAACCTTGGCCAGGTTGCCCTTCCGTATTGGTTAAAATGCAGATAAGCAGGACCAACGGCAACACAAACTGATTTTGTAAATGCATTTCGATATTAAACTGTTTCTACCACTTTTAAAGTATAAAATACAGCGATATTAACTTTGTGGGCGCTATTTATACCTAATTCAGTCGTGTAAATAAAAAATAAGATTCCAAGAATTTGAAATAACAAAAACACATCTAAATTTAAGTTAAAGCTATACAAGGTAAATCTTGTTATAGAGAGTGTATTAGCTTTGGTAACATAACGGGCATAAATGAACTGAGATATAAATATAGTCTTCCATATATCAACATGCTTAGGATGAAAAAAGGAATAGATTTTGCCATGTCCATCCAGCCGTCCGTCCATCTGTCGGCGCACACAATAACTTGAGTAAATACTGAGAATAAAATATTGCATTCGGTATATGGGTTCCTTGGCGCCCATCTTCCACCGCTGAGCAGAGTTCACAGAGTATATTAACTTTGTTCGCATAACGGCAATCCGTAACGGCATAAACTAATCGAGATAGATATAGACTTCTATATATCAAAATGATCTGGGCGCAAAAAGAAATTCATTTAGCCATGTCCGTCCGTCCGTCCGTCCGTAAACACGATAACTTGAGTAAATTTTGAGGTATCTTGATGAAATTTGGTATGTGGGTACTTGGGCGCTCATCTCAGATCGCTATTTAAAATAAACGAAATCGCACTGCAACCACGCCCACTTTTTCGATATCGAAAATTTCGAAAAACAGAAAAAGTACGATAATTCATTACCAAAGACGGATAAAGCGATGAAACTTGGTAGGTGGGTTGACCTCATGGCGCAGAATAGAAAATTAGTAAAATTTTGGACAATGGGCGTGGTACCGCCCACTTTTAAAATAAGGTAATTTAAAGGTTTTGCAAGCTGTAATTTGGCAGTCGTTGAAGATATCATGATGAAATTTGGCAGAAACGTTACTCATATAGCTATTTGTGTGTTAAATAAAAATTAGCAAAATCGGAATGCGAACACGCCGACTTTAAAAAAAAAAATGTTTAATCAAATTCTAACAAAAAACTTGACATCTTTACAGCATATAAGTAAATTTGTCAACATTCAACTCCAATAATGATATAGTGTAACAAAATACAAAAATAAAAGAAAATCTCAAAATGGGCGTGGCTCCGCCCTTTTTCATTTAATTCATCTAGAATACTTTTAATGCCATAAGTCGAACAAAAATTTACCAATCCTTGTGAAATTTGGTAGGGGTATAGATTCTATGACGATAACTGTTTTATGTGAAAATGGACGAAATCGGTTGAAGCCACGCCCAGTTTTTATACACAGTCGACCACCTGTCATTGAGCTTTGCCGTTAACATGATAACTTGGGCAAAAATCGATATATGGCCGAAATCGGACAATAACCACGCCCACTTTTTCGATATCGAAAATTACGAAAAATTAAAAAATGCCATAACTCTATATCAAATATGAAAAAGGGATGAAACGTGGTAATTGGATTGGTTTATTGACGCAAAATATAACTTTAGAAAAACTTTGTATAATGGGTGTGACACCTGCGAAATCAACAGGAATATTACTCGTGGTATTACATATATAAATAAATTAGCGGTACCCGACAGTTGATGTTCTGGGTCACCCTGGTGCACATTTTGATCGATATCTCGAAAACGCCTTCACATATACAACTAAGGCCCACTCCCTTTTAAAACCCCCATTAATACCTTTAATGTGATACCCATATCGTACAAAAACATTCTAGAGTCACCCCTGGTCCACGTTTATGGCGATATCTCGAAAAGGCGTCCACATATAGAACTAAGGCCCACTCCTTTTTAAAATACTCATTAACACCTTTCATTTGATACCCATATCGTACAAACACATTCTTGAGTCACCCCTAGTCAACCTATAGAACTAAGGCACACTCCCTTTTAAAATACTCATTATCACTTTTCTTTGGAACCCATATTGTACCAACAAATTCTAGAGTCAAACCTGGTCCACCTTTATGGCGATATCTCGAAAAGGCGTCCACCTATAGAACTAATGCTCACTCCCTTTTAAAATACTCATTAACACCTTTCATTTGATGCCCACATCGTCCAAACACATTCTAAAGTCACCCCTGGTCCACCTTTATGGCGATATCTCGAAAAGGTGTCCACCTATAGAACTAAGGCCCACTACCTTTTAAAATACTCATTAACACCTTTCATTTGATACCCATATCGTACAAACACATTCTAGAGTCACCCCTGGTCCACCTTCATGGCGATATCTCGAAAAGGCGTCACCTTTGGAACTAAGGCCCACTCCCTTTTAAAATAATCATGAACACCTTTCATTTGATACCTATGACATACAAACACATTCCAGGGTTACCCTAGGTTAATTTTCCTAAATGGTGATTTTCCCTTATTTTGCCTCTAAAGCTCTCAGCTGAGTATGTAATGTTCGGTTACACCCGAACTTAGCCCCCCTACTTGTTACATATATAACATTTTGGAAAACACATAAAACCTGATTATTGACAATGTTAAAATTTGATGTGTGAACTGATATTAAGACTCTTGATTTTTTATGAAAATGGGCGCTCACTTGGGATAAAATAAATTTTACAAATATTATTAATCATAAATACCATTAAACCTATCATAACAAAATTCGACAGAGAGGTTGCCTCTACTACAAAAATGCTTCGAAGGAAAATGAAAGAAATCGGTGAAGGGCCGCGCCCATTTTTATAACGGTGTTTCATATTCCATGCGAAATTATAACAAGAAAAAGAAACAAATTTTCATTTTTGACAAAACAATTTTCTATGTTTCTGGCGCCATAACTCGAAGAAAAATTAAAGGATCGTAATAAGATTGGGTACATATATTTTCCTTATGTCAGGAAATATTTCTCAAAAGAAAAGACGAGATCGGTTTAGAACCACGCCCAAATTGTTATAAAGATCCTTAAAAGGGTTGTAGACTAGAAAAGTATGCTATATCTTAGCGAAGTGTAGTTTTCTTTCATTGATATTTCACTTACCAAGTTTTATTGTAACAGGAAATTAGGAGACATTTTTTTTAATGAGTGGTGTCACGCCCCTATTCCAATCATTTCTATAGCCCAAAAAAAAATTAATCCATCGAACCAAATTCGAAAAATTAATTCATATGAAATGAACTGTACATTTCATATTCACGCTGAGTATATAATATTCCGTTACACCCAAACTTTGGCACACTTACTTGTTTTTTGTTTTTAATTAGCTGAACAAATATTTTGTTCTACCCAAATAACAAATTATACATACGTACATATCTATTGATATTCTAGCGAAATGAAGTGACGCATTTTGCTATGCTTTTTTAAAACAAAATTTGTTTGTTTGTCTATGTATGGGCGATTCCCAAAAAAGGTCCATCACGAACCGAAAATCAAAAGTGGTCAGATTTTACTTCTATCACTTGGGATTAAAGGTCAAATATGTGTATGATGTGGAAATCAAATAGTTTATTCTTTCCCCTCATAATGGACAGAGAAACATGATTTTAAAGAAAGGCTTCATTGGGTTTGCAAATTTGGATATTTTACTAACAAAATATAAAATTCTTTCTTTACATTGTTGTGCTGTTAAACCCATATCTATATTTTTGCTTTTAAGAAAATTTTGTGTAGACTTTTATTTAGCATTAAAAAACTTTGAAAAACAGAGGATTTATAAATTGATCATGCTTTAATCCCTATTACTTTGCTAGTAAGCAAACGTCGACTTTAAATTAAAAAAGCTTTCAGATGTTAAATAGGTCTGTTTACTACAATTTTTCCGGAAAGTTAGGGTAGCATTATTTATTGGTGTTTCAAATTTGTCAAGTCCATTAACTCTCTTCCTTTAGTTGATCCATATAATGGCAAATAACTTTATTTCTGATTAGCCAACAAAAAAAACTCATATGTGTCAGAAAGAGGGCATTTAGCGCTTTCATCAGAGTATAAACTGTTAATTGATTCTTGGGGATGTTAGAGAAATCTTACAAAATATGACGACAATTTGAATTGTTGTATCTCTTTTTTAATTTATTTATACAAAGGATTATCTGAGAAAATCTAAAATCTGCTTCTATTTTAACAAGATATGAATTTTAAAGAATAATGTAGGCTTTATTGGTGTATTCAACAATTTCATATGAAGATGCAAAAGGAAGCAGTACAAATTAGCTTGCATTTTTCTTGTGAATCTGATCTGCTTGAAAAAAATATATACAAATTTGTCGACGCAGATTTTGTTTACTCTACTAGACCTAAAACGTAATGCCTCGCAAAGAATATATTTTCAATGTCATTACTGTGTCGCGCCCGTAATTTTACGCATTTAAAAAAGATATTTCAGATTTCGAAAATATACGGACATTGGGTCTTTATTTCACCTTCTCTCTCTCTCATCTAGGGAATGTAAAACCTCCCCTTGGCTTCTTTAAGTGTTGCATACTTTCACAAGCATTAAAAAATTATATGTATTCCTTGTCGCGCCCGAATCTCGTCATATATGGTTGTTGCTTCAAATATTGTAATATCCACTCAGTTCGCTGCTCATTTTCTCTTTTATACAGTTTTAAATTCGTGCGAATGTTGCGCCCGTTACCAAGGACTTGTCCATATGTATTTGTAAGGTTGAATTGCGTTATTAAGTTGACATGTGAACAAACAAAGGGAACACTTAATTAGTCGTATCTGTTTTCAAGCTGGTAGTATTCCGTCGTACATTGCTACAGAACCAGAGTGCGGAGCAGTGCACTAATTTTCAGCAACCGCACTTACAACTCAAGATCTTGCCTTAAGTATTAATGAGACGTTAATTTGTTATGGATTTAAACGTCTGTTCATCTTTCACATACTCGTAAAACTAGCCAATACCCGCGAGTCAGCCCGTACGAAGAGAATATAACATAAAAATATTGGTATATACCAATGTATGATCTTTAAAATAGTACTGAGACCGTTTTTGAATAGTCCCAACAAATGGCGAAATGTTCGCGGTCGGGGTGAACCTCTAACTGTACCTAAAGACCCTTACCATCCTTTCCTGGAAATAGCATATGATTTCGGAACAAATTCTTTGAGTAGCGCTGTTTCTAAATATGACTCTAGTTTCAGATATGACTTTGCAAAAGCTAATTTTAGCTCACTTTATCAAACTTTATCTACAGTGGCTTCGCCCAAATACGGTGTAGATATTGACAAAAATGTTTCAGACTTTTATACCATCATTTACGGTATTTTGGAAAAACGCGTACCTAAGCGAAAACGTGTGTCTACCGAACCAGTCCAAATATGGTTCACTAAAGAGCTGAAGTCATCGTTTGCAAGATGAAAAGAAAAATAACTTGCAGTCCGAAAGCCTTCTATGATTTCGTGAACTCTAAACGTAGGGTTAAAGGGTTTCCGTCTGCTTAAAATTACCACCAGTTTTGTATAGTGACGATCAAGATATTGCTTATTTCGTTGCACAATTTTTCAGAGAAAACTATTCCGATGAACTTAACTCTTTTTCAAATGAATATCCATTTCAAATTAAATCACTTAACAATCAATATTGCAGCAATATCTCTTGATGAGGGGTTTTTATATTTAACGTCTTTGAAGGAATTTTACAAGTACGGTCGTGATTTAGTTCCCACTTGCTTTCTTAAAAAATGCGCTGAACACATTTATCAGCCCCTAACTGATTTATTCAATATGTCCCCAAAAAGTTCGGTTTTTCCTTCTGCGTGGAAAGAATCTTTTCTCTTACCCCTCCACAAAAGTGGCAGTAGGTCAGTTGTAGTTGTTTGAAGCTATAGTTACCAATCAGATAACTTTTTCCAATTCTACTTTGATTGCAGACCTGCAACACGGATTCTGTAAAGGCAAATCTACCATTACTAATCTACTTGAATTCACAACTCATGTTCCTAATGGATTTAGAGAGTATCTTCACACCGATGTTATTTATACTGATTTCAGTAAAGCATTTGACAAACTCCTTACTTATCTACAAGCTGGATCGGCTTGGCTGCCAACCTGGTCTCACCCAGTGGATCTCTTCGTATCTCTGCGGTCGAACGCAACAAGTAATATTTAAAAGTACTCCTTCAGATGTCATTAATGTTCCCTCTGGGTTCCCACAGGCCATCATCTCGGTCCAATTCTGTTCTTTCTATTTATTAATGATATCTGTACCATAATAAAATATTCCAAAATCTTGATGTACGCTGATGATGTAAAACTTTTTAAATCTTATGCGTCTATCGAAGAACGTCCCTTGCCTCAGGCGGATTCAAACTGCTCAGTTGCTTGGTGCAACTTTGTAAACTCAATGCCGCTGAACCTCAAATATGCAAATTCATGTGCCTATCTCAAAGATATTTTCCAGTAGCCTCTTACGTAATTAATTATTTTGTCATCTATCAGAAAACTATTTTATGGACTTGGGAGTCACGATATATAATATACTTAGTTTCAACCTTCATATTAATGGTACTCTCAATAAAGCTATAGCTGTTATTGCATTCGTTAAACGGTGATCCAGAGAATTTAGTGACCCTTAGGTAACTAAAGCACTTTTCACCACTGTAGTTAGACCAATAATAGAATGCGGATCATTAGTTTGGAACCCAAAATATCGAGTTCCCGTAGATAGACTTTAAGGAGTACAAAAGCATTTTCTACTTTTGTCTTTAAGAAATTTTCAGTGGGACTCTGCGTATAATCTTCCCCATTATACTAGTCGGTTGAAACCAAGGTACAAAAAACACAAGGAAAGTTAGACGTCGAAAGCCAGGAATCGCAACAGACTGCCAATTATTTCGCAACTCGACTCTCACACCTGCTCAGTGAGAGCACAAATCAACCCGATGGAATGCAGGAGCAGTGGGAGCATATCTCCAAAGCACTTCGTACTGCCGCCGAGGAAAAAATTTGTTACGGGCGACCACGGAAAATCAACGCTATGTACGCTACCGCGAGTTAAGAAGGAAAGCGAGACGCTTTTGGAGGAAGAAATAAGCAGAAGCAGAAGGGCGTGAGTGCGAGGAGCTTGAGCTGCTAGCCACCAGGCTAATTCAGCGACAGACGAAAGGTTTTAAGTTCGGGGCAAACTGCCGTAAGAGCAAAAACGGCTACCTTGTTACCAATGTCCATATAGTAGTAAAGTCCTTACACTCAATTATGACAAAATCAGAATAGCACCAGTTAAGCAGTTTGGATAACTATTCGAATACGGGGGCGAGGACTGGGTAAGGCGCATGCATCTAATTCATCAATAGAAGGGCCAGGCCCCGTTGCCATAATCGTGCAGTCATCGGCATAGGAAACGATTGTAACTTCTTCTGGTTGGGAAGAGAGTTTTGGTATTTGATATACAGAAATGGGGATAGGACACCACCCTGTGGTACACCCTGATTAATTGTCCTAGGTTTTGAGACGCTTGCCGACCATTCAGCTAATTTGCGGTCCATCTTTTAGGCAAGGGGTAAGGTGTGAGTCTGGTCTATATCTTGGAGTAGCGTGCAGTGTTAGACTGTGTCAAGGCTTTTGACAGGTCAAGTGTCTTATGGTGGGGTTTTTCCTAATTTAATCCGTAAATAATCTGTGTGTTTATGGATAATGCTTCGAACGACAAGACGGCTTTACACTCTCACTGCAAGGACACAGGGCACTACCCCGACTTCGATAACGTAACTATACTGGGCTTTGAAAAACATTACAGCAAACGATTCACTTAAAAATGCTACATATTTTGAACACTCCTAATGAAAGAAGAATGAACTTAAAAAAAAAGTATATCATACATGTCCATATTTTTATATATTTATTTATTTAAAGTCGACGCAAACACAAAACGGTCGACTAATTATTGTAATAGAACAGATGTATATTTAAATACAGAGCCATCCATAAAATTAAAAAGTTTAAAAGAAGTACATAGAAAATTAGTATGTTATAAAAATTTGACATCGCATTGCATAATTTTTTATTTAAGTGTGCCCAGTGGGGGGCCATCGTGAAGAGCTCAGAAGGGAGCTTACGCGAGGTGCTCAGAAAGGAGCTCGGTGCCCATAAAGGGGCTGACGCGACGTGCTCATAAGGGAGCTGGATGCCCAGTAGGGGGAACACGCGAAAGAAAAATAAAATAAAATATCAGGCTAAATGTACTCTTAGGATGGCAGTATGTAAAGCGGAAAACGAACATTCAAGGCTAATGCAGTTGTACAAATCATTGTAAAGTGAGCACCAACGACGCAGGGGACTATTTCTAGCAAAATTTTGCCGGCATAGAGGTAAATGAAAAGGTACAAAATGTCTGGGAGCCCTAGCAGGAACAGCAAAATTTAGTTGACTGACTAGGTCAGGGGAGTGATGAGCTTATGAATGGACATAACGCCGAGTAAAGCTCTACAATTTTCTAGAGATGGCAAATTAATTAACATAAGCCTATTTCTCTATACGGCTTTGATAGGTTGGAGGCCAAACACATGAACAATACTGGAGAAAGGACGTAACAGCGAGATATGCAGGACCTTGGTGAAATAAGGTTCATCAAACTCTTTAGCCCAACGTTTGATAAGTCCTAGTACACCTGTTGCTTTGTTATAGTGGTAGAGATATGTATGTTAAAATTTTTTCTTTTTATTATTTTCCTTTTCAAATGTTTTTTTATACCTTTCAAGAAAATTAGCTTTGTCACGAATCTCAAAATTTTAAGTCCTTAAAGAAAAAGAGATAAACCCGACAATAAATATACCGAAATGATCAGGATGAAGAGCTGAGTTGATTTAGACATGTTCGTTTGTCCTTCTGTCTGTTTATATGCAAACTTGTCCCACAATTTTTGAGATATCTTGATAAAATTCGGTAAGCGGTAGACATTTGTCGGAACCGGCCGGATCGGATCACTATAGCATACAACCGATTTTTCATCATATGCTTTCTTATATTGCACATATTGCTGTCTAAAAAACGGATGAGATCGGTCATATATATAGTATATATACTCCACAACTGATTGTTCAGATAAGAAGCTTTTCGTAGTTACTGCCACATTTTAACAGCTAGATGCTTCAAATTTCACCGAATGCTGACGTATAGAGCATTCATTGTTGTCTGAAAAAATTATAGAGATCGGTGGTATATTTAGTATATATATGGTGATATATATAGTATATATATATACTAACCTGGGTAGATTTGTATGGACGAAATTTAACCGATATCGCGCTAGCGATTTTTCGATAGGATTTGGGCTCAAGAAAAAAAGTTCCACTACGCATACCCAAAAAAATAATTTTCGAGCCTGCAAAAGGGTACATTTTTCGTACAAAAAAATCATAGAGATCGGTGGTATATCTATTATATACCCCATATAAACTGTCATTTTTGCCCCTTTCTTACGGCTACAAGCTTCCAATTTCATCAAATACTTACATTTACGTCATATATTGTTTAAATATGAAATTAGTAAATATTTGGACAATGGGCGTGGCACCGCCCACTTTTAAAAGAAGGTAATTTAAAAGTTTTGCAAGCTGTAATTTGCCAGTCGTTGAAGATATGATGATGAAATTTGGCACGCACGTTACTCCAATTAGTATATATGTGCTAAATAAAAATTAGCAAAATCGGATGACGAACACGCCCACTTTAAAAAAAAAAATTTTTTTAAATCAAATTTTAACAAAAAATTTTAAATCTTTACAGTATATAAGTAAATTATGCCAACATTCAACTCCAGTAATGATATGGTGCAACAAAATACAAAAATACAAGAAAATTTCAAAATGGGCGTGGCTCCGGCCTTTTTAATTTAATTATTCTAGAATACTTTTGATGCCAAAAGTCTCCAAAGCTCTCAGCTGAGTATTTAATGTTTGGTTACACCCGAACTTAGCCTTCCTTAATTGTTTTATTTTATATTTATCTTAAAAATCGTTTAGGTATGTACATCTGTTCACTATATATTTCTTATCTTATACAGCCGATTATTTGGATATTACGAATGGGATAAGATTATTGTTCAACCCCATTCATGAAAAGTATGAAGTCTTCGGCTGTGCCCATCAGGGCAGACCCATCCTAACTTGTTTAGTGTTAATTTAGTTATATTTTTATTTCCTTTATATTATGTCGGTTGAATATTTGTCCGCATACAAATCTCGCAATCGATTTTTAAGTTACTTCTTATTGAGCTACAAACGTGAAATATTACAGATAGGTTAAGACACCGAGACAATGCAACAAAAGTAGAAAAAAATTCCGTTAGGTGGCGCAATAATATTTAGATAAGAAATTAGAAATTTGGAATTTTGAGCTCGGTTTAAAGTAACTTCTCTATGTGCTAAAGACTTGAAATTTCAAAGAGATCGATGACAGTATAAAATATATTACAAACAGTTTCACTAGGGGTGCACGGATTGAGATATTTAGAAAAATCTTAGGGAACGGAGGTAATCTTACAATCGATTATTATGCTATGTTTGACTTGCACAGTTCACAAAATGCAATGGTGTACGGTGGATAAGGCAGTGGTGAATCTTGGATCTGCACTTTTCGTCAAAGGCCAGGCCTACGTAGCATTGAGCCGAGTAAAATCTTTGAATTAAAATTTTTTTATTTTCTTTTTATTGCAATATAGACTTCGCTTGCTTGGTTTATTACATCATGACCTAACCTAAACGAAATTTTCGCTGTCAGTTATTCCTTTATTATTTAGCTCTGCATTGATTTGAAATATAGATGGGGCAGGTTTTCTTCCTGATGTCAGTCAAATAATATGCTAACATTTTGCTCAGTTTCACTCCTTAACTATTTTTTATAAATTTTCACTTACAACTTTTAATTACTACAAATGAAAAACTGGTTTTGCAACTACCAATATTTTATATTTAATAATTAAAGATTTGTGAGCTTAACACCGTCTGACAACAACTGAATATTCAATTATTAAGTTTGTTTAAGATAAGCTGAAAAGAAAGAAATATTTACTGGCATATTGCTATGGTACCATTTCGAAAACCACCACGTAACCATCATCAGCAATCTCGTAATATATCAAAGGTTTCACCGAGATTCGAACTGCGAATTAAACTGCAATAGCCTTAACCACTAGGCATCCTTCTTGTATTTGTTTTCTTTTTTATTTCAGTTTATCTCATTTTTACACTAACAACACAATTTAGACATTTTGTTTCTATATTACTTTGTGTGTTATATAGATTTGTTTTTGTAAATTTCCTTCTGTTCATTTCCGGTGTTAAGTTCATGAATTCTTAAATATTAAGTATAAATTGAACACACCATCAAACAAAACAAACTACCGAAATTTTGGCAAAACTTTTGACTATTTTTCATACTTTTGTATAACAGTAAGGAGAGTGATCACGTCCTACAAATAATCGATAACAGCATCGCATTTGCAATGTTTCCCAAATAATTCTATAATCGAATTCTAACCTAGTTCTCTAATCTAATTTTCGATTAGAAGTGCACTAGAAAACGTTAGATACTGTGTATGCTGGATTTTAGTAGCGTTCTACGCCAAACACATTGAAGGTCTTGCACTGAAAGAAATGATGCTAGTAAAATAAACAAATCTGTTCTGTTGTTCTTGACTAAACGGAGATTCGGTAAAATTGATCGAATTACGGTTCATTCGACGAGTTCTTTGTCAAGGGAACAAATTAGTTTAGTCATTTCAACACAAGATAAATTGTCGCTCCTAAGATAACAAAATTATGTAAAAATTGACAGATTCCTAATCAATCTAACTGATTTTTGTTTAACACAACTGATCTCACTGGTCATTTCAACAGCGATCAACAGTCAATATATGAGAAAAATTCAAAGAGTATTTTACGCTCACTGTGCTCTCTACATTGTACTTATGACGATGGTGCCACTTGTTAAAAAAGAAAACACCAAAATAAGAAAACCACCAAATCGAAAAAACACACAAAATGGGAAAACAACAAAAAACTAGTTTTTCAGTTATCAATACAAAACGAAAAACACTTTTTTGAATTTACAGCGCAAAAAATTATGAGATATTTATCGGGTACAATTTTGCAACTTCCTCTCCAAGCGAAACGTAAAATTGCGCCCTCATGTTGCAAAAGTTTTGTTTGAAAGAACAGGATTTTTCCGAAGTTAGTAACATTTTTTTAAAGTTTTTACGAATTTTCACTCATGCGCACGTATCTAATAAGATAATACAAAACATCCTTTTTAAATGTTGATGTTTCCGACGACATAAATGTTTGAGTTCTTTTGGAAGTGTTACGAAAATTAAACTTGCTGAATTACGTGTAAAGTTACTCCAGTGATCAAACGTCACACCCGAGATTTTGGGGTGTAGGACAGTCGGTAGCGTGGTGCCATCGATGTGGATGTTTAAAGTGGTCGACATTTGGGACGTTCATGTTGTAAATAAGGTCGCGGATGATTTAGTTGGTGATAATTCCAGGTTTCGCGAGGCGAAACAACTGGAGAGATCAGGGAGGTAGCAGTTTATTCTGTTACAAAGCTCATCGATCTGTGGGCCTGGGCCTGTGGCCATTATTGTGCAGTCATCGGCGTAGGAAACGATAGTAGGCGAAGGTAGCTTTGATATGTAGAAGTTAAACAAAAGCGGTGATAGGATACCACCCTGTGGCACCCCTTGTTTAATTCTTCTTGGGTTTGATGTTGCGTTTCTAAAATGCACCGATTCCTGCCGACCACCTAGATAATTTGCGGTCCATTTTTAAGACTTGGTGGAAGGGTACACCTTTCCAGGTCTTGCAGTAACATGCCGTGGTTGACCGTATCAAAAGCTTTTGATAGGTCTATCGCAACGAGTACTGTTCTGTGGTGGGGGTTTTGATTTAAACCGCAATTTATCTGGGTACTAATGGCATTTAGCGCGATGGTTGTGCTATGAAGTTTTCTAAAGCCATGCTGATGACAAGCTTTCTTGCTTGGTTTAGTTGCAAATGTTCTTTGAAATAGGGGAGCAAAATGGCGTCAAGTGGTATGGCTACGGGCGATAGGAGAGATATCGGGCGATATGAATCTCCTATGTTAGCTGGTTTCCAAGGCTTTAGTATCGGGACCACCTTGGCCATTTTCCATTTTTCGGGAATGACAAAGGTGGAAAGAGACAGGTTGAAGACATGTGTTAAATATTTGAAACCCTCTTTCCCTAGGCTTTTAAGCATCGGCATGGCTATGCCATTTGGGCCCACTGCTTTGCTTGGTTTGGCGTGACCGATGGCATCCTCAACCCCTTTGGCGGTTATGGTAATTGGAGACGCGATGAATTTATGTTTATGTGCGTGTCTTTTGGCCCTCCGTCTAACTTTGTCAACCGTAGAATGCATTATATATTGTCGGCAAAGGCGCTCACGCATTTCATTGTGCTTAGACGGATTCGATAGGGACTTTACGGTGGACACCGGCAGAAAGGTTACAACCCCTTAGATGCTCCTCCCTTTTCGACCGCTTGTGTTCATCCGCAAGCAATCTGATGCGTTGGTTAATATCCCTTATTTGGAGGTCGCCCGGATCGAGCTGTCTTATAAGATCACATTCTATCGCTATATTTGCCGCCTCCGCCAGATAGTGAGGACGAATTTCGGGAATTATACCGGCACGCTCCCCTTGGCGAGCATCAGTCGGGATAGGGAGGGCAGCGAAGCGGTTGCCTGTAAAGGATTTGTATTCATCGCACTTTCCTTTTTTAAAGTTTATGAAAGTGCGTTTTTCTGCGAAGATGAAGTCGGCGGTACGCTCGAGTGAAATAAGTATAGGCAGATGGTCAGATGCCAATGTTACCATCGGCTGCCAGTTGACGCAGTTTACAAGTCCTGCGCTCACGATTGATGTATCTGCCATAGACCGTGATGGGCATTGAAATCGCCTAAGGTAATGCGATTATTGCCAGTGAGTAAGGCGCTGATATTAGGGTGGTATCCACTGGGGCAACAGGTGGCAGGATTGATGTAGATGTTGATGCTTTCTAGGTTTGCATCGCCTGACCGGACAGATAAGCCTTGACGTTCTAAGACACTGTCCCTGCGACCGATGTCGGGGGTTGCCGTCGCGGTGAAAATCAAGGAAAGTGGCATCGTCCAAGGAAGGAGCTGCATTGGGCGGATGTCGCAAACATATATATTCTGTGCTGGAAAAGGTGGTAGGGACTAAGAGTCTGTTTTCCTGACCTAGACGATTGCTGCCGGAAAAGAGGGGGAGAATAAAGGGGGCAGGGGCTGATGCTCGACATTGCTACCGACTCTACTACGCATATTGTAGTTATGAGTGCGAGCGCTCGTATGAGTTGGTGGCGCCGTGGGGCGCGAGCAGCACCGGGTACTTGTTGTGGCTTGCTGAGCAGCGGCGCTGCTGGAAGGTAGTGGGTGGGGGGCGCTAAGTTGTAGACTACGGGACGCCCTTGGGCGTGAACAGCAAGGAGCCACAAAAGATTTATAAAAGTTACCAGGACGTCGGGTTTTGGGATCTAGCCCAGAACAACCTGTCCGATGCTACCATCCCTGGCACGATACACACTGACAAGGGTATGACCGTCCTAAAAATATTCTTTTCCGGCAGACACAGCGAACCCATTTCTCAGGACCGGGGTCAGGAGACGGACCCGGATTGGGTTCGATACCTTCACGGAGAAAGAGAATATAGAGCAGTCCCGCTGCAAGGAGCTGCTGGGAGGAAGACAATTTGTGGGAGGGACGCAACAAATTAAATGGGGTTACACTGAAATGACAGTCTTTGGTCGGGAAAAACCCCGAGTCGCTCCGGTACATAGAACCGACTGCCTTGGGAAGCGATCAAAGTTTGGTCTCACAACTTAATTCATTTACATACGTCACATTTTCATTGCATACAATAAAAAATATTTATTAACTCACACTTATAACAATTTATTTTTACATGATATGAGAAATAAATATAATCAATTTGACTGCTGAGCAGAATATCACCATATCTAAACTGCTGGTTCGAAAGCGCCCTATCTAAAAATGTTTCGAAATTCGGCGCTCAGTCGAGATATGGTGATATTCCAATCAACAGTCATCTTCGTTTACTTCTACCTCCACACCATCATCTTTCAAAAAGCGTCGAATTCCTGGTATTCCCAAATCTACTATTGGAACAGTGTCAATTGATGTTGTTTGTAATCTAGGAGTAATTGGAAAGGAACCATCCAAATTAAGAACAGCTGGTCTATATCGCTGACTACAATGAGAATTATCCACTCTGCGTACTTGCCCATCAGCTCGAACGCTGAGAATCCCTGCAGTTCTTAGGAGAAACGCGTTTGCAATCACTTTTTTTTGACTGATTAAGTAACCAGTGCCAACACGTTCGCCATCATCAAGTATTTCTACTTCACTCCCAGGTGTGGGTTCTGGTCTTCTAACTTGCCCTATTTCCTGTGAACCTTGGCCAGGTTGCCCATTCGTATTGGTTAAAGTGCAGATAAGCAGGACCAACGGCAATGCGAACTGATTTTGTAAATGCATTTCGATATTAAACTGTTTCTACCACTTTTAAAGTATAAAATACAGCGATATTAACTTTGTGGGCGCTATTTATACCTAATTCAGTCGTGTAAATAAAAAATAAGATTCCAAGAATTTGAAATAACAAAAACACATCTAAATTTAAGTTAAAGCTATACAAGGTAAATATTGTTATACTCAGCGTGGTTTGCACACAGAGTGTATTAACTTTGGTAACATAACGGGCATAAATGAACTGAGATATAAATATAGTCTTCCATATATCAACATGCTTAGGATGAAAAGAGGAATAGATTTTGCTATGTCCATCCAGCCGTCCGTCCATCTGTCGGCGCACACTTGAGTAAATACTGAGAATAAAATATTGCATTCGGTATATGAGTTCCTAGGCGCCCATCTTCCACCGCTATTAATATTGAGGGAAATAGGATGGTAACCACGCCCACTTTTTATACTCAGCTGAGCAGAGCTCAAAGAGTATATTAACTTCGTTCGCATAACGGCAATCCGTAACGGCATAAACTAGTCGAGATAGATATAGACTTCTATATATCAAAATGATCTAGGCGAAAAAAGAAATTCATTTAGCCATGTCCGTCCGTCCGTCCGTCCGTAAACACGATAACTTGAGTAACTTTTGAGGTATCTTGATGAAATTTGGGGTGTGGCTTCTTGGGCGCTCATCTCAGATCGCTATTTAAAATAAACGAAATCACACTGCAACCACGCCCACTTTTTCGATATCGAAAATTTCGAAAAACAGAAAAAGTGCGATAATTCATTACCAAAGACGGATAAAGCGATGAAACTTGGTACGTGGATTGACCTTATGACGAAGAATAGAAAATTGGTAAAATTTTTGACAATGGACGTGGCACCGCCCACTTTTAAAATAAGGTAATTTAAAAGTTTTGCAAACTGTAATTTGGCAGTTCATGATGAAATTTGGCAGAAACGTTACTCATATAACTATTTGTGTGTAAAACAAAAATTAGCAAAATCGGATGGCGAACACGCCGACTTTAAAAAAAAAAAAATTTTAATCAAACTCTAACAAAAAATTTGATATCTTTACAGTATATAAGTAAATTATGCCAACATTCAACTCCAGTAATGATATGGTGTAACAAAATAATAAAATAAAAGAAAATTTCATAATGGGCGTGGTTCTGTCCTTTTTCACGCAAAATATAACTTTAGAAAAAATTTGTAAAATGGGTGTGACGCCTACCTTATTAAGTAGAAGAAAATGAAAAAGTTCTACAAGGCGAAATCAACAGCCCTCGAAATCTTGGCAGGAATACTGTTCGTGGTATTACATATATAAATAAATTAGCGGTACCTAACAGATGATGTTCTGGGTCACCCTGGTCCACACTTTAGTCGCTATCTCGAAAACGCCTTCACATATACAACTAAGGGCCACTCCCTTTTAGAACCCACATTAATACCTTTAATTTGATACCCATAACGTACAAAACATTCTAGAGTCACCCCTGGTCCACCTTTATGGTGATATCTCAAAAAGGCGTTCACTTATAGAAGTAAGGCTCACTCCCTTTTAAAATACTCATTAACATCTTTCATTTGATGCCCATATCGTACAAACACATTCTAAAGTCACCCCTGGTCCATCTTTATGGTGATACCTCAAAAAGGCTTCCACTTATAGAACTAAGGCTCACTCCCTTTTAAAATACTCATTAACGCCTTTCATTTGATACCCATATCGTACAACACAAATTCTAGAGTCACCCTGGTCCACCTTTATGGCGATATCCCGAAATGGCGTCATCTATAGAGCTATTGGACAACTCACGCTGAGTATATAATATTCGGTTACGCCCAAACTTAGGCACACTGACTTGTTTTTTGTTTAATTAGCTGAACAAATTTTTTGTTCTACCCAAACAACAAATTAAACGTACATACATATGTATCTATTGATATTCTAGCGAAATGAAGTGACGCATTTTGCTATACTTTTTTAAAACAAAATTTGTTTGTTTTTGTATGTATGGGCGACTCCCAAAAAAGGTCCATCATGAACCGAAAATCAAAAGTGGTCAGACTTTATTTCTGTCACTTGGGTTTAAAGGTCAAATATCTGTACGATGTGGAAATCAAATAGTTTATTCTTTCTCCTCATCATGGACAGAGAAACATGGTTTCAAAGAAAAGCTTCATCGGTTTTGCAAATTTGGATGTTTTACTAACAAAATATAAAATTCTTTCTTTACATTGTTGTGCTGTTAAACCCAGATATATATTTTTGCTTTTAAAAAAATTTTGTGTAGACTTTTATTTAGCATTAAAAAAACTTTGAAAAACGGAGGATTTATAAATTGATCATGCCTCTATCCTTATTATTTTGCTAGTAGGCAAACGTCGACTTGAAACTAAAAAAGCTTTCAGATGTTAAATAGGTCTGTTTTCTAAAATTTTTCCGGAAAGTTGGGGTAACATTTTTTATTGGTGTTTAAAATTTGTCAAGTCCATTAACTCTCTTCCATTAATTGATCCATATAACCTTATTTCTGTTTTTTCAACGAACAAAACTTATATGTGTCAGAAAGGGGGCATTTTGTGCAGCAGAGAATAATCTGTTAATTGATTCTTAGGGATGTTAGAGAAATCTTACAAAATATGACGAAAATTTTAATTGTTATTCTCTTTTTTAATTTATTTATACAAAGGATTATCTAAAATCTAATCTAATCATAAATCTGTTTTTATTTTAACAAGATATGAATTTTTAAGGATAATATAGGTTTTATTGGTGTATTCAACAATTTCATATGAAGACACAAAAGAAGGTAGTAAAAATTAGGTTGCATTTTTCTTGTGAATCTTATCTGCTTGAAAAAATATATAAAAATTTGTCGACTAGAAATGGATAAATGGGAATATCTTATCCAAATTTCAATTGATTTATTATATTAGTGAATTTTTGAACGCAATATTAAATATGGCCCCTTTAAAGTTTTGATTTATTTTGTATTTCTATTTCTTCTATAAAACTAACATTTAATGACCTAAAAATTTATAGAAGAATAAGTAAAGGGAAAGCTGTACGTCTTCGCTTATGAAACGGGGGTTATGGGCCCTTAGCCCGGACTTTGGGGCGTACTCGAAATTTTAGGTATGCAGATTTTGTTTACTCTTCTAGACCTAAAACTTGATGTCTCGCAAAGAATATATTTTCAATGTCATTTTGTGTGTCACGCCCGTAATTTTTCGCATTTAAAAAAGATATTTCAGATTTCGAAAATATACATTGGCAGTGGGTCTTTATTTCACCTTCTGTCTCTCATTTAAGGAATGTAAAATATTGCCTTAGCTCCTTTAAGTGTTCAATACTTTCGCAAGCATTAAAAAATTACTTCTATTCGTTGTCGCGTTGGAATCTCATCATATATGGTCATATAAATCTACTTACATATTTGAGGTACCCACAATTGTTGCTTCAAATAGTGTAATATCCACTCAGTCCGCAGCTCATGTTCTCTCTAATGCTGGTTGAAACTCTTGCGAATTTTGCGCCCGTTACCAAGGACTTGCCCATATGTATTTGCAAAGTTAAATTGCGTTATTAAGTTGACATGTGAACATACAAAGGGAACAAACACTTCATTAGCCTTATATAGTCAAGCTGGTAATATTCCGTCGTATATTGCTCCAAAACCAGAGTTCGGAGCAGTGCAGCAAATTTTCAGCAACAACACTTAAAACTCAAGATCCTGCATTAAGTATTAATGAGACGTTAATTTTTTATGGATTTAACCGTCTGTTCATCTTTCACATACTCGTAAAACTAGCCATTAACCACGGGTGAGTCTGCATGAAGAAAATACAATATGAAACTATTGCGATATATGTACCAATATATGATCTTTGAAGCAATACCGATACTGTCCAGAAAATAATATTTGAATAGTTCCAAAGCATTGCATGCCATTCTACACATACCGCCTGCAAGGCTTACGGCCGCGTGGCAGCTTGAGTGCAGTCCTTATGGCCACAGCAGTATAGCGCCGTCTAATATCGGGCAAAAGGAATATATGGTCCCGTGCCTGAGCTTCGAAAGAGGAATTGGGGCCACAATTGTGCTGGAGGGTTGGTGCCGACGTGCAGAAATGGCAGAATATGCTATACACGTGTATACAGATGGTTCCAAATTAATGCAAAGGGTTGGGTCTGCTGTTTACTGTGTCGAACCAGAAATAAGTAGATCCTACAGGCTGCCAGATTACTGCAGCGTTTTTCAAGCGGAAATTATAGCAGTGAAAGTTCTGGAAGCGCGCTTAAGCTGCAGTCGCATTTATTTATATATATACTAGCGGACGCGGCAGACGTTGTTCTGCTCTAAATTTGGTTTATCTGCATACATTTTAGTAAGCTTTTTCCATCTAACTCTTCCCTTCCTCCTCAACACTTTTTCCTAATCCTTTTATTCACTCCTCCCTCCGTCTTTTTCGCGTCATCTATCTCCATCTTCGTCTCAGTCTATCTTTTTCTCAGTCTCCTTCTCTCTTTTCTCTTCTCTCTTCTCTCAATTTCTTCTTATTCTTCTTCATCCCTTATTTTCATTCCCAGAGGGTGGTACGTATTTTGTTCCAGTCCCACTCCGAGTCTCAGTCCCAGTCCTAGTCCTGATCCCAGTCCCAGTGCGTCTCTGTTCTACTTCCTGGAAAAAAGGATCGTAAATACTAATATAGGCAAATTCATATACCAAATTTCAGGCAAATCGAATAGGCCGTATGTAAATATGTACGTGGGTATTATTAATTAATGTCTTTATTTCAGCTTCGCATGCGTATTTATCAGTTTTGCCAGGTTGATGCGACTAAATCGAATATCACTATGAAAATTACTTTAAAGCACTCATTCACTCAAAAGATTTCATTTGATATCCATATTGTATAAACACTGTCTACGCGTTCACGGGCCCACGTTTTGACCCATATCTCGAGACTCTGTGCGTCGATCGCAACCAAACCTATGTAATAACCACCACGTGATGTACACGCAAATTATGTGAAAGTTCGAAGAAAATCGACCGACGCATCTCTTCAAACACCGGCGACCAACTAACACACATTGTAGTCTTTCTTTTTATACCGGCTGTACTTGTACACAGTGTATTATACCTTTGATTGGATAACGGTTCTTAGTGCGGATACAAAAGAATCGAGATAGATATAAACTTCCATATATCAAAATCATCAGTATTGAAAAAAAATTTGATGAGCCATGTCCCTTCGTCCTTCTGCCGTTAACACGATAGCTCCAGTAAATATTGAGATATCTTCACCAAATTTCGTACACGAGCTTATCTGGACCCAGAATAGATTGGTATTGAAAATGAGCGAAATCGGATAATAACCGCACCCACTTTTTATATATATAACATTTTGGAAAACACAAAAAACCTGATTATTTAGTAAATAATACACTTGGAATGTTGAAATTTGACGTGTGGACTGATAAACAATTTTTTAAATGGGCGTGCCACCGCCCACTTGTGATAAAATCAATTTTACAAATATTATTAATCATAAATCAAAAATCGTTAAACCAATCGTAACAAAATTCAGTATAGAGGTTGCCTTTACTATAAGGAATGCTTTGAAGAAACATTAACGAAATCGGTTAAGGACTACGCCCACTTTTATATATAAGAGTTTTAAAAGGGTCGTAGACGAAAATAATAAGCTTTAGCTTAGCGAAAAAGAGCTTTGTATCAATAGCATTTTACTTTTTAAATTGAATTATTACATCAAATTGGAAAACACTAAAATTTTTGAAAATGGGTGTGACACCGACCCTTTTATGACTAGGCAATTTTGTATGTTTCGGGAGCCATAACCCGAAGAAAAATTAACGGATCGTAATAAAATTGGGTACACAGATTTTCTATATAGCAGGAAATATTTCTAGTAAAACTGGACGGGATCGGTTAAAGACCACGGCAACTTAGATATGAAACAAATTTAAAAGGGTCGTAGACTAGATAACATTATATCTTGTAGCAAAAAATAGTTTTGAATCAATGATATTTCATTTATCAAGTTTTATTGTAAGAGGAAATGGGGAGACATTTTTTTTTTTTTTTAACGGGCGGTGCCACGTTTTATGTGGAAAAGTTATTTATCTGAAATTAAATGTGCAATTGAAGCTCACGCTGAGCAAATAATATTCGGTTACGCCCAAACTTAGACACATTTATTTCTTTTTTCTTAATTAGCTGAACAAACATATTTTGTTCTATCAAACTAACAAATTAAACGTACATACATATCTATTGATATTCTAGCGAAATGAAATTACGTATTTTGCTATGCTTTGTTAAAACAAAATTTGTTTGTTTGTGTATGTATGGGCGACTCCCAAAAAAGGTCCATCGCGAACCGAAAATCAAAAGTGGACAGACTTTACTTCTATCACTTGGGATTAAAGGTCAAATATGTGTATGATGTGGAATTCAAATAATTTATTCTTTCTCCTCATCATGGACAGAGAAACATAATTTCAAAAAAGGCTTCATCGGTTTTGAAAATTTGGATGTTTTACTAACAAAATATAAAATCCTTTCTTTAGATTGTTGCGCTGTTAAACCCAGATCTATATTTTTGCTTTCCGATAGATTATGGCGTCTGGCCAGACGAGAAGGCTTTATTTTCGTGAATAACTTTACTTCTACTTACCCGATCATGAAAAGCTTTAGTGACTTTTTAAGTTTAGAGGCGGTCTTTAAATTAATTCCGAAATCGATATTTTTATACTCAGTTGAGCAGAGCTCACAGAGTATATTAAGTTTGATTGGATAACGGTTGGTTGTACATATATAAAGGAATCGAGATAGATATAGACTTCCATATATCAAAATAATCAGGATCGAAAAAAAATTTGATTGAGCCATGTCCGTCCGTCCGTCCGTCCGTCCGTCCGTCCGTCCGTTAACACTATAACTTGAGTAAATTTTGAGGTATCTTGATGAAATTTGGTATGTAGGTTCCTGAGCACTCATCTCAGATCGCTATTTAAAATGAACGATATCGGACTATAACCACGCCCACGTTTTCGATATCGAAAATTTCGAAAAACCGAAAAAATGCGATAATTCATTGCCAAAGGCGGTTAAAGCGATGAAACTTGGTAGATGGGTTGACGTTATGACGCAGAATAGAAAACTAGTAAGATTTTGGACAATGGGCGTGGCACCGTTCACTTTTACAAGAAGGTAATTTAAAAGTTTTGCAAGCTGTAATTTGGCAGTCGTTAAAGATATCATGATGAAATTTGGCAGGAACGTTACTACTATTACTATATATGTGCTAAATAAAAATTTGCAAAATTGGATGAAGAACACGCCCACTTTTTAAAAAAATTTTTTTTTAAATTCAAATTTTAACAAAAAAGTTAATATCTTTACTGTATATAAGTAAATTAAGTCAAAATTCAACTCCAGTAATGACATGATGCAACAAAATCCAAAAATAAAAGAAAATTTCAAAATGGGCGTGGCTCCGCCCATTTTCATTTAGTTTGTCTAGAATACTTTTAATGCCATAAGTCGAACAAAAATTTAGCAATCCTTCTCAAATTTGGTGGGAGCATAGATTCTGTGACGGTAACTGTTCTCTGTGAAAATGGGCGAAATCGGTGGAAGCCACGCCCAGTTTTTATACACAGTCCACCGTCTGTCCTTCCGCTCCGCCGTTAACGCAATAACTTGAGCAAAAACCGATATATCTTTACTAAACTTAGCCCACGTACTTATCTGAACTCACTTTATCTTGGTATAAAAAATGGCCGAAATCCGACCATAACCACGCCCACTTTATCGATATCGAAAATTACGAAAAATAAAAAAATGCCATAATTCTGTACCAACTACGAAAAAGGGGTGAAACATGGTAACTGGATTGGTTTATTGACGCAAAATATAACTTTGGAAAAAACTTTGTAAAATGGGTGTGACACCTACCATATTAAGTAGAAGAAAATGAAAAAGTTCTACAAGGCGAAATCAACAGCCCTTGGAATCTTGACTATTAGTGGTATTGCATATATAAATAAATTAGCAGTACCCGACAGATGATTTTCTGGATCACCTGGTCCACATTTTGGTCGATATCGCGAGAACGCCTTCACATATACATCTAAGGGCCACTCGCTTTTAAAACCCTCATTAATACTTTTAATTTGATATCCATATCGTACAAACACATTCTAGAATCACCCTGGTCCACCCTAATGGCGATATCTCGAAAAACCGTCCACCTATAGACCTAATGCCCACTCCCTCTTAAAATGCTCAGTAACACTTTTCGTTTGATACCCATATCGTACAAACATTCTAGAGTCACCCCTGGCCCACCCTAATGGCGATATCTCGAAAAGGCGACCACCTATATACCTAATGTTCACTCCCTCTTAAAATGCTCAGTAACACCTTTCGTTTGATACCCACATCGTACAAACATTCTAGAGTCACCCCTGGCCCACCCTAATGGCGATATCTCGAAAAGGCGTCCACCTATAGACCTAATGCCCACTCCCTCTTAAAATGCTCAGTAACACCTTTCGTTTGATACCCATATCGTACAAACATTCTAGAGTCACCCCTGGCCCACCCTAATGGCGATATCTCGAAAAGGCGTCCACATATAGACCTAATGCCCACTCCCTCTTAAAATGCTCAGTAACACCTTTCGTTTGATACCCATATCGTACAAACATTGTAGAGTCACCCTTGGTTCACCTTTATGGCGATATCTCGAAAAGGCGCCCACCTATAGAACTAAGGATTACTCCCTTTTAAAATACTCATTACCACCTTTCATTTGATACCCATATCGTACAAACACATTCTAGAGTCACCCTGGCCCACCCTAATGGCGATATCTCGAAAAGGCGTCCACCTATAGACCTAATGCCCACTCCCTCTTAAAATGCTCAGTAACACCTTTCGTTTGATACCCATATCGTACAAACATTCTAGAGTCACACCTGGCCCACCCTAATGGCGATATCTCGAAAAGGCGTCCACCTATAGACCTAATGCCCACTCCCTCTTAAAATGCTCAGTAACACCTTTCGTTTGATATCCATATCGTACAAACATTCTAGAGTCACCCTTGGTCCACGTTTATGGCGATATCTCGAAAAGGCGTCCACCTATAGAACTAAGGATTACTCCCTTTTAAAATACTCATTACCACCTTTCATTTGATACCCATATCGTACAAAAACATTCTAGAGTCACCCCTTTCCCACCCTAATGGCGATATCTCGAAAAGGCGTCCACCTATAGACCTAATGCCCACTCCTTCTTAAAATGCTCAGTAACACCTTTCGTTTGATACCCATATCGTACAAACATTCTAGAGTCACCCCTGGCTCACCCTAATGGCGATATCTCGAAAAGGCGTCCACCTATAGACCGAATGCCCACTCCATCTTAAAATGATCAGTAACACCTTTCGTTTGAAACCCATATCGTACAAACACATTCTAGAGTCAGCCCTGGCCCACCCTAATGACGATACCTCGAAAAGGCGTCCACCTATAGACCTCATGCCCACTTCCTCTTAAAATGCTCAGTAGCACCTTTCGTTTGATACCCGTATCGTACAAACATTCTAGAGTCACCATTGGTCCACCTTTATGGTGATATCTCGAAAAGGTGTCCACCTATAGAACTAAGGATTACTCCCTTTTAAAATACTCATTACCATCTTTCATTTGATACCCATATCATACAAACACATTCTAGAGTCACCCCTGGCCCACCCTAATGGCGACATTTCGAAAAGGCGTGCACCTATACACCTAATGCCCACTCCCTCTTAAAATGCTCAGTAACACCTTTCATTTGATTCCCATATCGTACAACTAGAGACACCCCTGGTCCACCTTTATGGCGATATCTCGAAACGGCGTCCACCTATGGAACTACGGATCACTGCTTTTAAAAATATTCATTAACAGCTTTCATTTGATACCCATATCGTACAAACATATTCTAGAGTCACCCCTGGTCCACCTTTATGGCGATTTCTCGAAAAGGCGTTTACCTATAGAACTAAAGCCCATTCCCTTTTAAAATACTCATTATCACCTTTCATTTGATACCCATATCGTACAAACACATTCTAGAGTCAGCCCTGGTCCACCTTTATGGCGATATCCCTAAATGGCGTCCATCCATAGAACTATGGCCTACTCTCTCTTAAAATACTCTTTAATACCTTCCATTTGATACACATGTCATACAACCACATTCCAGGGTTACCCTAGGTTCTTTTTACAACATGGTGATTTTCCCTTACTTTGTCTCCATAACTCTCAACTGAGTATGTAATGTTCGGTTACACCCGAACTTAGCCTTCCTTACTTGTTTTATTTTCCATTAACTCTCTTCCTTTAGTTGATGCATATAATGGCAAATAACTTTATTTCTGATTAGCCAACGAAAAAAACTTATATGTGTCAGAAAGAGGGCATTTTGCACCTTCAGCAGTGTATAAAATGTTTATTGATTCTTGGAGATGTTAGAGAAATGTTACAAAATATGACGAAAATTAGAATTGTTGTATCTCTTTTTTAATTTATTTATATAAGGGATTATATGAGGAAAATCTAAAATCTGTCTTTATTTTAACAATATATGAATTTTAAAGAATAATATAGGTTTTATTGGTGTATTCAACAATTTCATATGAAGACGCAAAAGGAAGCAGTACAACCTAGCTTGCATTTTTGTTGTGAATCTTATCTGCTTGAAAAAAAATGATATACAAATTTGTCGACTAGAAATGGTTAAAAGGGAATATCTTATCCAAATTTCAATGGATTTATTATATTCGTGAGCTTTTGAACGCAAAATTATATATGGCCCCTTTAAAGTTTTGATATATTTTGTACTTTTTTCTATTTCTTCTATAAAACTAACATTTAATGACCTAAAAATTTAATATTGGGTCTTTATTTCACCTTCTGTCTCTCGTTTAGAGAACGTAAAACCTCCCCTTAACTTCTTTAAGTTTTGCATACTTTCACAAGCATTAAAAAATTTTTTCTATTCCTTATCAGTCCGCTGCTCATGTTCTCTTTTATGCAGGTTGAAATTCGTGCGAATTCGCGTCCGTTACCAAGCACTTGCCCATATCTATTTGCAAAGTTGAATTGCGTTATTAAGTTGACATGTGAACAAGCAAAGGGAACAAACACTTCATTAGTCTTTTATAGTCAAGCTGGTAATATTCCGTCGTATACTGCTCCAAAACCAGAGTGCGGAGCAATGTACTAAATTTTCAGCAACAACACTTACAACTCAAGATCTTGCCTTAAGTATTAATAAGACGTTAATTTGTTATGAATTTAAACGTCTGTTCATCTTTCGCATACTCGTAAATCTAGCCAATACCCGCGGGTAAATCCGCACGAAGAAAATACAATATGAAACTATTGCGATATATGTACCAATATATGATCTTTAAAGCAGTACCGAGATTGTCCAGAAAATAATATTTGAATAGTCCCAAAGCATTGCATGCCATTGTGCACACCCCGCCTGCAGACCTAACGGCTAAAACCACCGCGTTAGCAACGGCAGCAAGGCTTACGGCCGCGTGGCAGCTTGAGTGCAGTCCTTATGGCCACAACAGTATAGCGCCGTCTAATATCGGGCAAAAGGAATATATGGTCCCGTGCCTGAGCTTCGAAAGAGGAATTGGGGCCACAATTGTGCTGGAGGGTTGGTGCCGACGTGCAGAAATGGCAGAATATGCTATACACATGTATACAGATGGTTCCAAATTAATCGAAAGAGTTGGGTCTGCTGTTTACTGTGTCGACCCAGAAATAAGTAGATCCTACAGGCTGCCAGATTACTGCAGCGTTTTTCAAGCCGAAATTATTGCAGTGAAAATTCTGGAAGCGTGCTTAAGCTGCAGTCGCGTCTATTTATACATATATTGATAGTTTGGCTGCGATTAAGGCAATAATCTCACAAAATACTTCATCAAGAAGTGTTCTGGAGTGCAAAGAAGTATTAGAAAAACTTCGCTCAGGCCGGACCATAAATCTTTACTGGGTTCCCGGTCATAAAGGTATAGAAAAACAATTAAGGAAGGTTAAGTTCGGGTGTAACCGAACATTACATACTCAGTTGAGAGCTATGGTGACAACATAATGGAAAATAACCATGTAGGAAAATGAACCGAGGGAAACCCTGGAATGTGTATCAAATGAAAGGCATTAAAGAGTATTTTATGAGGGAGTGGGCCATAGTTCTATATGTGGACGCCATTTAGGGATATAGCCATAAAGGTGGATCAGGGTTGACTCTAGAATGCGTTTGTACGATATGGGTATCAAATGAAAGGTATTACTGAGCATTTTAAGAGGGAGTGGGCATTAGGTCTATAGGTGGATGCCTTTTCGAGATATCGCCATTAGGGTGGGCCAGGGGTGGCTCTAGAATCTTTGTACGATATGGGTATCAAACGAAAAGTGTTACTGAGCATTTTAAGAGGGAGTGGGCATTAGGTCTATAGGTGGACGTCTTTTCGAAATATCGCCATTAGGGTGGGCCAGGGGTGACTCTAGAATGTGTTTGTACGATATGGGTATCAAATGAAAGGTGGTAATGAGTATTTTAAAAGGGAGTAATCCTTAGTTCTATAGGTGGACGCCTTTTCGAGATATCGCCATAAAGGTGGACCAAGGGTGACTCTAGAATGTTTGTACGATATGGGTATCAAACGAAAGGTGTTACTGAGCATTTTAAGAGGGAGTGGGCATGAGGTCTATAGGTGGACGCCTTTTCGAGATATCGCCATTAGGGTGGGCCTGGGGTGACTCTAGAATTTTTGTACGATATGGGTATCAAACGAAAAGTGTTACTGAGCATTTTAAGAGGGAGTGAGCATTAGGTCTATAGGTGGACGCCTTTTCGAAATATGGCCATTAGGGTGGGTCAGGGGTGTCTCTAGAATGTGTTTGTACGATATGGGTATCAAATGAAAGGTGGTAATGAGTATTTTAAAAGGGAGTAATCCTTAGTTCCATAGGTGGACGCCGTTTCGAGATATCGCCACAAAGGTGGACCAGGGGTGACCCTAGAATTTGTTTGTACAATATGGGTATCAAACGAATGGTGTTAATGAGTATTTTAAAAGGGAGTAATCCTTAGTTCCATAGGTGGACGCTGTTTCGAGATATCGCCACAAAGGTGGACCAGGGGTGACCCTAGAATTTGTTTGTACAATATGGGCATCAAACGAATGGTGTTAAGGAGTATTTTAAAAGGGAGTAATCCTTAGTTCCATAGGTGGACGCCGTTTCGAGATATCGCCATAAAGGTGGACCAGGGGTGGCCCTAGAATTTGTTTGTACAATATGGGCATCAAACGAATGGTGTTAATGAGTATTTTAAAAGGGAGTAATCCTTAGTTCCATACGTGGACGCCGTTTCGAGATATCGCCATAAAGGTGGACCAGGGGTGACCCTAGAATGTGTTTGTACGATATGGGTATCAAATGAAAGGTGTTAATGAGTATTTTAAAAGGGAGTAATCCTTAGTTCCATAGGTGGACGCCGTTTCGAGATATCGCCATAAGGGTGGAACAGGGGTGACCCTAGAATTTGTTTGTACAATATGGGTATCAAATGAAAGGTGTTAATGAGTCATTTTAAAAGGGAGTGGGCCTTAGTTCTATAGCTGGATGCCGTTTCGAAATATCGCCATAAAGGTGGACCAGGGGTGACTCTAGAATGTGTTTGTACGATATGGGTATCAAATTAAAGGTATTAATGAGGGTTTTAAAAGGGAGTGGTGGTTATTGTATAGGTGGTCGCATTTTCGAGATATCGCCATAAAGGTGGACCAGGGGTGACTCTAGACTTTGTTTGTACGATATGGGTATCAAATTAAAGGTGTTAATGAGTATTTTAAAAGGGAGTGGGCCTTAGTTCTATAGGTGGACGCCTTTTCGAGGTATCGCAATAAAGGTGGACCAGGGGTGACTCTAGACTTTGTTTGTAAGATATGGGTATCAAATGAAAGGTGTTAATGAGTATTTTAAAAGGGAGTGGGCCTTAGTTCTATAGGTGGACGCCTTTTCGAGGTATCGCAATAAAGGTGGACCAGGGGTGACTCTAGACTTTGTTTGTAAGATATGGGTATCAAATGAAAGGTGTTAATGAGTCATTTTAAAAGGGAGTGGGCCTTCGTTCTATAGGTGTTCGCCTTTTCGAGATATCACCATAAAGGTGGACCAAGGGTGACTCTAGAATGAGTTTGTACAATATGGGTATCAAATTAAAGGTATTAATGAGAGTTGGTTTTTGATAGGATTTTTCAGTTTGGTCATTAAAACAAACTTCTGGTAACACTACGGGCTTATTCAGTCAGTGAGGTCCTCATGGATCGGCCAGTTCAACCTAACCTAACCTGTTAATATCCAAGAAAATATTGAGGGATATTCTTGGTATTCCAGGGCAGTTTTGGAGTGCTTCCTGTCGTCCACACATTTAAGCACAGACAAATGCCAGGTTGAAGCACAGACAAATGCCATGTTGAAGAAACGTGGAATATCAAAACGTTTCTCAGATGGCTATAAAAGGACCATCTATTTTTAGTTGCATGTTTTTTTCGCGAATAGGTGGAACTGTTTGCAAATAAATTCGACTTGTTAAGTGTTTCCCGCAGCTTAATGTATATTTTTTGTTTAAAATCAGATACAGGATATCGCTAATGACCAGTACGAATCCATTAGGTGATATTTGGTCGGGAGGTTGAGTTTTCCACTGTTAGACAAAAGAACAGACCAGGTGACCCAGAACATCATCTGTTGGATACCGCTAATTTATTTATATATGTAATACCTGCCAAGATTTCAAGGGTTTTTTATTTCGCACTGCAGAACTTTTTCATTTTCTTCTATTTAATATGGTAGGTGTCACACTTAATATGGTAGGTGTCACAACCATTTTACAAAGTTTTTTCTAAAGTTATATTTCGCCTCAATAAACCAATCCAATTACCATGTTTCATCCCTTTTTTCGTATTTGGTATAGAATTATGAAATTTTTTTCATTTTTCGTAATTTTCGATATCGAAAAAGTGGGCGTGGTCATAGTCGGATTTCATTAATTTTTTATACCAAGATAAAGTGAGTTCAGGTAAGTACGTGAACTAAGTTCAGTAGAGATATGTCGATTTTTGCTCAAATTATCGTGTTAACGGCCGAGCGGAAGGACAGACGGACGACTGTGTATAAAAACTGGGCGTGGCTTCAACCGATTTCGGCCATTTTCATAGAAAACAGTTAACGTAATAAAATATATGCTTCTACTAAATTTCCAAAGGATTGGTAAATTTTTGTTCGACTTATGGCATTAAAAGTATCCTAGACAAATTAAATAAAAAAGGGCGGAGCCACACCCATTTTGAAATTTTATTTTATTTTTGTATTTTGTTGCACCATATCATTACTGGAGTTGAATGGTGACATAATTTACTTATATACAGTAAAGATATTAAATTTTTTGTTAAAATTTTACTTTAAAAAAAAATTTTTTTTAAAGTGGGCGCGGTCCTTCTCCGATTTTGCTAATTTTTATTAAGCGTACATGTAGTAATAGGAGTAACGTTCCTGCCAAATTTCATCATGATATCTTCAACGACTGCCAAATTACAGCTTGCAAAGTTTTAAATTACCTTCTTTTAAAAGTGGGCGGTGCCACGCCCATTGTCCAAAATTTTACTAATTTTCTATTCTGCGTCATAAGCTCAACTCATCTACCGAGTGTCGTCGCTTTATCGGTCTTTTGTAATGAATTGTCGCACTTTTTCAGTTTTTCGAAATTTTCGATATCGAAAAAGTTGGCGTGGTTATGGTCCGATTTCGTTCATTTTAAATAGCGATCTGAGATGAGTGCTCAGGAACCTACGTACCAAATTTCATCAAGATACCTCAAAATTTACTCAAGTTATCGTGTTAACGGACGGACGGACATGGCTCAATCAAATTTTTTTTCGATCCTGATGATTTTGATATATGGAAGTCTATATCTATCTCGATTCCTTTATACCTGTACAACCAACTGTTATCCAATCAAAGTTAATATACTCTGTGCGCTCTGCTCAACTGAGTATAAAAATGCTGTGTTGTGTATTATTCCATAAAGACAACTGCCACATACTTTATCTACAAACTAAATACTAAATCTCTTATACTGTTTTCACACAGACGCGGCCAACAGAGTTGCATTGTGCTTTTGACTTCATTAAGCATTCGATTAGCTACTAACGAAATAATTATAAATACGAATTTTGTAGGGAATATTGAGCTCAATAAGCGTCTTAATGTAGAAAACTGCCTTTATTATTCAATAAGCCGTCTGTGTGAAAATAGTATTAATCGTTGTCAAGAGAGTAAAGACTTGGGTGTAATTTTTGACTCCAAACTCTCTTTTTCTAGTCACATTGTCTTCATTGTTTCAAAATTTGTTGCAATGGTTGGGTTAAGTAGACGTAAGACCAGTGACTTCAAGGACCCTATGACGTTGAAGGCACTTTATATATCCTTGGTCAGAAGTGGTCTTGAATATTGCTCAATAATATGGAATCCTTTCTATGAATATAACTCCTATAAAAATGAGAAAGTTCAACAAATGTTTACAAAAATTGCTTTACGACGGCCTCCCATCATATACCAGCAGGCACAAATTGCTTGGGGGCCTCTTCACTACGTTGAAAAGGCAGCAACGTGAAGTCATTCTGATTTGATTCTTATTTATAAACATACTAGCCTTTACCCGCGGCCCCGTCCGCAAGGAGAAAATTAAATATATGGGATATTCACGTTAGCCTGCTTATCAAGTTATCTGTTTAAAAAGATGTTTCTGTCCAATACATTTTATTTTTGTAATTGAGTAAAAAAAGAACTAAATGAGCTGATAACCTGGATCCCCAAATGATCCCGAAATTATCCAGAAAAATCCACGAAATGACCCCGACGCTATCGCGGACAGATCCCGAAAACCATTTAGAAATGCCACGGAAGGGTCTCCAAAAGTTCCCGGAATAGTCCCAAAAAACCCGAAATGAAAACGACACGATTCTAGACTTAACCAGAGAACCACAAAGAAATGATGCCTGAAGGGTACCAAAATGATCCCGAAATAGTCCCGAAAAAGTTTCGAAATGATCCTGACGGGCTCCCGGACGGTTCTCAAAAACCATCCAGAAAATATCCAGGAAGGGTCCTTAGGGGATCCACGACGGATCGCGAAAACCATACAGAAATGATTCCGGAAGGGTCCCAAAATGATGCCGTATTAGTCCCGAAAAAGTCCTGAAATGACCCCGACGGGATCCCAGACGGATTCCGAAAACTATCCAGAAATGATTCCGGAAAGGTCCTCAAATGATCCCCTAATAGTCCCGAAATGACCCTGGCGGGATCTCGAACGGACTCCTAAATGACCCTGACGGGATCCCGGACAGATCTCGAAATCCATCCAGAAATGATCTTGGAAACCCAAAATAATCCCGAAACAATATCTGAAAAGTCCAGAAATTACCCCGACGGGATCCCTCACGGATCCCAAAAACTATCCAGAAATGATGCTGGAATGTCCTCAAAAGATCCCCTAATAGTCCCGAAATGACCGAAAACCATCCAGAAATTATGCCGGAAGGGACCCCAAATGATCCCGAATACCATACAGAAATGATGCCGGAAAATACCCCAAATGATCCCCAAATAGTCCCAAAAAAGTTCCGAAATGACCCGGAAGGGATCCCGGACGGGTCCCGAAAACCATCCAGAAATTATGCCGAAAGGGTCCCTAATGATCCGATACCAGTCGATAAAAAGTCCCGAAATAACCCCGACGGGATGCCGGACGGATCCTCAAAATCATATAGAAATGATGCCGGAAGATACCCCAAATGATCCCGAAATAGTGCCGAAATGACCCTGGCAGGATCCCGTACGGATCCCGAAAACCATCCAGAAATGATGCCGAAAGGCTCCCCTAATTATCCCGTATTAGTCCCGAAAAAGTCCCGAAATGACCCCGACGGGATTCCTGACGGATCCCGAAAGCATCCAGAAATAATGCCGAAAAGGTCCCCAAATCATCCCGTATTAGTCAAGAAAAAGTCCTGAATTGACCCCGTCGGGATCCCGGATGGATCTCGAAAACTATCCAGAAATGATGCCGGAAGGTATCCCGAAATGACCCTGACGGGATCCCGGACGGATCCCTAAAACCATCTAGAAATGGTGCCGGAAGGTACCTCAAATGATCCCGAAATAGTACCGAAATGACCCCGACGGGATCCCGGACGGATCCCGAAAACCACACAGAAATGATGCCGAAAAGGTCCCCAAATCATCCCGTATTAGTCAAGAAAAAGTCCTCAATTGACCCCGTCAGGATCCCGGATGGATCCCGAAAACTATCCAGAAATGATGCCGGAAGGTATCCCGAAATAGTCCCGAAATGACCCTGACGGGATCCCGGACGGATCCCTAAAACCATACAGAAATGATGCCGAAAAGGTCCCCAAATGATCCCGTATAAGTCGAGAAAAAGTCCCGAAATGACCAAGACGGGATCCCGGACGGTTCCCGAAAACCATCCAGAAATGATGCCGAAAGCGTCCGCAAATGATCCCGTATTAGTCGAGAAAAAGTCCCGAAATGACCCCGACGGGATCCCGGACGGATCCCGAAAACCATCTAGAAATGATGCCGGAAGGTACCTCAAATGATCCCGAAATAGTACCGAAATGACCCCGACGGGATCCCGGACGGATCCCGAAAACCATACAGAAATGATGCCGAAAAGGTCCCCAAATGATCCCGTATAAGTCGAGAAAAAGTCCCGAAATGACCAAGACGGGATCCCGGACGGTTCCCGAAAACCATCCAGAAATGATGCCGAAAGCGTCCGCAAATGATCCTGTATTAGTCGAGAAAAAGTCCCGAAATGACCCCGACGGGATCCCGGACGGATCCCGAAAACCATCTAGAAATGATGCCGGAAGGTACCCCAAATGATCCCGAAATAGTCCCGAAATGACCCCGACGGGATCCCGGACGGATCCCGAAAACCATCCAGAAATGATGCCGAAAGCGTCCCCAAATGATCCCGTATTAGTCGAGAAAAAGTCCCGAAATGACCCCGACGGGTTCCGGACGGATCCCAAAAACCATCGAGAAATGATGCCGAAAGGGTCCCCAAATGATCCCGTATTAGTCGAGAAAGGGCCCCGAAATGACCCTGACGGGATCCGGACGGAACCCGAAAACCATCCAGAAATGATGCCGAAAGGGTCCTCAAATGATCCCGTATCAGTCGAGAAAAAGTCCAGAAATGACCCCGACGGGATCCCTGATGGATCCCCAAAACCATCTAGAAATGATGCCGCAAGGTACCTCAAAGGAACCCGTATTAGTCGAGAAAAAGTCCCAAAATGACCCTGAAGGGATCCCGAACGGATCCCGAAAACCACACAGAAATGATGCCGAAAAGGTCCCCAAATGATCCCGTATTAGTCGAGAAAAAGTCCCGAAATGACCCCGACGGGATCCCGGACGGATCCCGAAAACCATTTAGAAATGATGCCGAAAGGGTCCCCAAATGATCCCGTATTAGTCGAGAAAGGGCCCCGAAATGACCCTGACGGGATCCGGACGGAACCCGAAAACCATCCAGAAATGATGCCGAAAGGGTCCTCAAATGATCCCGTATCAGTCGAGAAAAAGTCCAGAAATGACCCCGACGGGACCCGGACGGATCCCGAAAACCATCCAGAAATGATGCCGAAAGGCTCCCCAAATGATCCCGTCTTAGTCGAGAAAAAGTTCCGAAATGACCCCGACGGGATCCCGGACGGATCCCGAAAACCGTCCAGAAATGATGCCGAAAGGGTCCCCAAATGATCGCGAAATAGTCCCGAAATGATCCCGGAATAGTCCCGAAAATGTCCCAAAATAATCCCGACGGAATCCCGGACGGATCCCGAAAACTATACACAAATGATCCCGGAAGGGTCCCAAAATAATCCCGGAATAGTCCCGAAAAAGTCCAGAAATGACCCCGGCGTGATGGCGGACGGATCCCGAAAACCATCCAGAAATGATCCCTGAAGGGTCACGAGATGACCCAAACGGGATTACAAATAGGGTGAAGATAATTATAAAACCATGTTAATAAGGCAACAGGCGCGTTGGAGCGAATGAAGGGTTACAAAGAAACATACAGGTAAAGCTAATAAAAGCGTGCTAATAAAAGCAATTGAAGGAGGGCGGATGGCGGGAGGAGGAGAGTACCACTGATCGTTTTTCCAAAATTGTTTAGATCTCGATCTGTATGAGCCAGATACCAAAAATTATTGATTTTAGGACAAAATTTACATTGAGTTATAACAATTTATAGATTTTGCACGAGAGGGGAAAGGGGGGGAGGTGTATCACTGCTCACTTTGTCAGCCCTCGACTTATTTCACCCATTGAGTTTGTAATATTAGTGAAGGTCAGTATACGTAAAGTTATAATGTGTAAAAATTGTTAAAAAGTAATTATTCGAAGGGGTCGTGGGACCCCCTTTCCATGTTCGAAAAAAATTTCGCCAGTAGCCTATTATCTCTGTCCCAAATTTCATCAAAATCCGTTAAGCCGTTTTGGCGTGATTCAGTCGCAAAGACAAAAAAATATAATAATTAAATTATAACTGTTCCTAGGGGGCGGAGACCACGCCCCTTTTAAAAAATATATAGCTAGTAGATCCTTCTAGACTATTGGCTATACGCATGCCAAATTTCATACAAATCCGTCCAGCCGTTCTTGCGTGATTGAGTCACAAAGACAAACGTCTGGACAAACATCCAAACATCCAAACCTCCAAACATCCAAACATCCAAACATCTAAACATCCAAACATCCAAACTTTGCCATTTATAATATACTAGCCTTTACCCGCGGCCCCGTCCGCAAGGAAAATTTTAAATATATGGGCTATTCGCGTTAGCCTGCTTATTATCTGTTTAAAATTTTGTTTTCTGTCTAATGCATTTTATTTTTGTAATTGAGTAAAAAAAAGAACTAAATGAGCTGATAACCTGATAGGATCCCAAATGATCCCGAAATTATCCAGAAAAAGCTACGAAATGACCCCAACGCTATCGCGGACGGATCCCGAAAACCATCCAGAAATGCCCCGAAAGGGTCTCCAAAAGTTCCCCGAATAGTCCCAAAAAAAACCGAAATGAGAGCGACACGATTCTAGACGTATCCAGAGAACCACACAGAAATGATAACTGAAGGTGTTCCAAAATGATCCCGAAAAGGTTCCGAAATGACCCTGACGGGCTCCCGGGCGGATCTCAAAAACCATCCAGAAAATATCCAGGAAGGGTCCCTAAATTACTCCGGCGTAATCCCGGACCGATCCCGAAAACCATCCAGAAATGATCCCGGAAAGGTCTCGATATGACCCTTACGGGATTACAAATAAGGTGAAGCTAATTATAAAACCATGTTAATAAGGCAGCAGGCGCATTGGAGCGAATAAAAAGTTAGATAGAAACATACAGGTAAAGCTAATAAAAGCGTGCTAATAAAAACAATTGATGGAGGGCGGATGGCGGGAGTAGAGGAGAGGACCACTGATCGTTCCTCCAAAATTGTCTAGATCTCGTTCTGTATGTACCAGATACCAAAAACTATTGATTTAGGAGAAAATTTAGATTGAGTTATAACAATTTATGGATTTTACACCAGAGGGGTTGATAAAGGGGGGCTTACTTTGTAAGCCCTCGACTTATTTGACCCCTTGAGTCTGTGATATTGGTGAAGGCCAGTATACGTAAAGTTATAATGTGTAAAAATTATGAAAAATAATTTCTCGAAGGGGTCGTGGGACCCCCACCCCTCTTTCCATGTTCGAAAAAAATTTCGCTAGTAGACTAATGTCTGTGTCCCAAATTTCATCAAAATCCATGTAGCCATTCTGGCGTGATTCAGTCGCAAAGACGAAAAAATATAATAATTAAATTATAACTGTTTCTAGGGGGCGAGGACCACGCCCCTTTTGAAAAATATATAGCTAGTAGATCCTTCTAGACTATTGGCTATATGTGTGCAAAATTTCATCCAAATCGGTCCAGCCGTTCTTGCGTTATTGAGTCACAAAGACAAACGTCTGGACAAACATCCAAACATCCAAACATCTTAACATCCAAACTTTCCCATTTATAATATACTAGCCTTTACCCGCGGCCCCGTCCGCAAGGAGAAAATAAAATATATGTGCTATTCACGTTAGCCTGCTTATCAAGTTATCTGTTTAAAAATTATTTTTGTCTAATGTATTTTATATTTGTAATTTAGTAAAAAAAATAACTAAATGAGAAGATAAGCTGAAAGGCACGCTTTCATGAATAGTACAATACAGTTTTTTCGAAATAGAAAAATACATTTTGTTTTTAACTTAAATTAACTGATATGAAAGGGGTGAAAGAATTACTACTCATAGAACAAAGGAGTGAAACTACAATTAGCTAAAACCAAAGAGAACTTTTTAGATGAAAATAGAGTTGCTTTTTCGGGTATTTGTCGGTTAAAATATTACAAAAAGGGTAATTATAGTTATAACAGTTCCTTACACGATTATAGAACGAAAAAGCTGTGTTAGATTGAAGATAAATCATACCCAATTTTAATTACGAATAATTAGCAGCAAATCCACGGCCATAAAAGCTCATAATTTAAAAAGGCATGTGTGCTGAACTACCGGTTGCGAAGAGACCTAAAATGATCCCGGAAGGGTCCCAAGATGATACTAAAATTCCAGGAGAGATCCCGAAAATTATCCAGAAATTAACCAGGAGGGGTCCCAAAATGATTCAGAAATAGTCCCGAAGAAGTCCCGAAATTACCCTTATGGGTTCCCGTACTGATCCCCAAAACCATCCAGAAATGATACCGAAAGGCTCGCCAAATCATCCCGTATTAGTCCCGAAACAGGAGTGGCCCCGAGGGGATTCCTAACGGATCCCGAAAACTATCCAGAAATGATGCCGGAAAGGTCCTCAAATAATCCCCTAATAGTACCGAAATGACCCCTACGGGATCCCGAACGCATCCCGAAAACCATGTAGAAATGATGCAGAAAAATACCCCAAATGATCCCGAAAAAGTCCAGAAATGACCCCGACGGGATCCCGAAAACCATCTAGAAATGATGCCGGAAGGTACCCCAAATGATCCGGAAAAAGTCCTAAAATGACCCCGACGGGTCCCGTACGAATCTCGAAAACCATCCAGAAACGATGCTGGAAAGGACCCCAAATCATCCCCTAATAGTCACGAAATTGCCCTGCTGGGATCCCGAACGAATCCCGAAAACCATCCAGAAATTATGCTGAAAGGGTCTTCAAATGATCCCGAGTTAGTCGAGAAAAAGTCCCGAAATGACCCCGACGGAATCCCGGACGCATCCCGAAAACCATGTAGAAATGATACAGAAAAATACCCCAAATGATCCCGAAAAAGTCCCGAAATGACCCCGACGGGATCCCGAAAACCATCTAGAAATGATGCCGGAAGGTACCCCAAATGATCCGGAAAAAGTCCTAAAATGACCCCGACGGGTCCCGTACGAATCTCGAAAACCATCCAGAAATGATGCCGGAAGGGACCCCAAATGATCCCGAAAAAGTTGCGAAATGACCCCGACGGGATCCCGGACGGATACCGAAAAGCATCCAGATAGGATGCCAGAAAGGTCCTCAAATGATCCCCTAATAGTCCCGAAATGACCCCGACGGATTCCGAAAATCACCCAGAAATGATGCCGAAATGGTTAATAAATTATCCCGTATTATTCGAGAAAAAGTCCCGAAATTACCCCGACGGGATAACGGACGGATCCCAAAAACCATGTATAAATGATGCCGGAAGGTGCACCAAATGATCCCGAGATAGTCCCGAAATTACCCCAACGGGATCCCGGAGGGATCGCTAAAACCATCCAGAAATGATGCCGGAAGGGCCCCAAATGATCTCGAAGAAGTCCTGAAACTACCCCGACGGTATCCCCAAAACCCCCCAGAAATAACGCCGGAAGGGACCCCAAAAAATCCCAAAAACTCCCGAATTCACCCAGACGGGATCCCGGACGGATCCCGAAAGCCATCCAGAAATGATGCCGGAAGAGACCCCAAAAAATCCCGAAAAAGTCCCGAAATGACCCATACGGGATCCTGGACGGATACCGAAAACCATCTAGAAATGATGCCGGTAGGTACCCCAAAATGATCCCGAAATAGTCCCAAAATGACCCCGTAGGGATCCCGGACGGATTCCTAAAACCATCCAGAAATGACGCCCTGAAATTACCCCGACGGTATCCCGAAAACCATCCAAAAATGATGCCGGAAGGGTCCCCATTTGAGCCCGTATCAGTCGAGAAAAAGTCCCGAAGTGACCCCGACGGGATCCAGAAATTATGTTGGTAGGTACCCCAAACTGATCCTGAAATAGTCCCAAAATGACCACGTAGGGATCCCGAACGGTACCCAAAACTATCCAGAAATGATGCCGGAAAGGTCTTCAAATGATCTCCTAATAGTCTCGAAATCACCCTGACGGAATCCCGGACGGATCCCGAAAACCATTCAGAAATTATGCCGAAAGGTTCCCCAAATTATCCCGTATTAGTCGAGAAAAAGTCCCGAAATGACCCCGACGGAATCCCGGACGAATCCCTAAAACAATCCAGAAATGATGCCGAAAGGGTTCCCAAATGATCCCGTATTAGTCGAAAAAACGTCCCGAAATGACCCCGACGGGATCCCGGACGAATCCCGAAAGCCATCCAGAAATGATGCCGGAAGAGACCCCAAAAAATCCCGAAAAAGTCCCGAAATGACCCCGACGGGATCCTGGACGGATTCCGAAAACCATCTAGAAATTATGCCGGAAGGGTCCCCAAATGATCCCGATATAAAACAGAAAAAGTCACGAAACGACCCCTAGAGGATCCCCAAATGATCCCGTTTTAGTCCCGAAAAGGTTGCGAAATAACCCCGACGGGATCCGGACAAATCCCGAAAACCATCCAGAAATGATGCCGGAAGTGATCCCAAATGATTCCGAAAAAGTCCCACATTGAATCCGACGGGATCCGGAACGGATACCGAAAATCACCCAGAAGTGATGCCGGAAAGGTCCTCAAATGATCACCTAATAGTCCCGAAATGACCCTTAAGAGGTCCTGGACGGATCCCGTAAACCATCCAGAAATGATCCCGATATAGTCCCGAAATGACCCTGACGGGATCTCGAACGCATCCCTAAATGACCCTGACTGGATCCCGGACAGATCCCGAAATCCATCCAGAAATGATCTCGGGAAGGACCCCAAATGATCCCGAAAAAGTCCCGCAATGTTTCCGACGGGATCCTGAACGGATACCGAAAACCATTCAGAAGTGATGCCGGAAAGGTCCTCAAATGATCACCTAATACCAAAATGACCCTGACGACATCCCATACTGATTCCGGAATCCATCCAGAAATGATCTTGGGAAGGTCCCAAAATGATCCCGAAATAGTCTCAGAAAAGTCAAGAAATTACCCTGACGGGTTCCCGGACGAATCCTGAAAGCCATCCTTAAATGATCCCGAAAAAGTCCCGAAATGAACCTGACGGGACCCCGAAACGATCCCGAAAATTATCCAGAAATGATGCCGGAAAGGCCCTCAATTGATCTCGTAATAGTTCCGAAAAGACCCTGACGGGATGCCGAACCGATCCCGACAACTATCTAGAAATGATGCCGAAAGGGCCCGCAAATGATCCCGTATTAGTCGAGAAAAGGTCCCGAAATGACCCCGACGGGATGCCGGACGGATCCCAAAAACCATCCAGAAATGATGCCGGAAGGGACCCCAAATTATCCCGAAAAAGTCCCGCAATTAGTCCGACGGGATCCTGAACGGATACCGAAAACCATCCAGAAGTGATGCCGGAAAGGTCTTCAAATGATCACCTAATAGTCCCAAAATTACCCTGACTGCATCCCGGACAAATCCCGAAATCCATCCAGAAATGATCTTGGGAAGGTCCCTAAATGATCCCGAAATAGTCTCGGAAAAGTTCAGAAATTACCCTGACAGGTTCCCGGACGAATCCTGAAAGCCATCCTTAAATGATCCCGAAAAAGTCCCGAAATGACCCTGGCGGGATCCCGAAAGGATTCCGAAAACTATCCAGAAATGATGCCGGAGAGGTCCTCAAATGATCCCCTAATAGTCCCGAAATGGACCGTGACGGGATCCCGACAACTATCCAGAAATGATGCCGAAAGGGCCCGCAAATGATCCCGTATTAGTCGCGAAAAAGTCCCGAAATGACCCCGACGGGATTCCGGACGGATCCCGAAAACCATCCAGAAATGATGCCGGGAGAGCCCTCAAATGATCCCGAAAAGGTCCCCAAAAGACCGCGAGGAGATCCCGGACGGATACCGAAAACCATCCAGAAATGATGACGGTAGGTACCCCAAATGATCCCGAAATAGTCCCGAAATGACCCCGTCCGGATCCCGGACGGATCCCGAAATCCATCCAGAAATGATCTTGGGAGGGACCCCAAATGATCCCGAAAAAGTCCCGCAATGATTCCGATGGGATCCTGAACGGATACCGGAAACCATCCAGAAGTGATGCCGGTAAGGTCCTCAAATGATCACCTAATAGTCCCAAAATGACCCTGACGGCATCCCGGACTGATCCCGAAATCCGTCCAGAAATGATCTTGGGAAGGTCCCAAAATGATACCGAAATTACCCTGACGGGTTCCCGGACGAATCCTGAACGCCATCCTTAAATGATCCCGAAAAAGTCCCGAAATTACCCTACCGGGACCCCGAAAGCATCACGAAAACTATCCAGAAATGATGCCGGAAAGGTCCTCAAATGATCTCCTAATAGTTCCGAAAAGACCCTGACGGGATCCCGAACGGATCCCGACAACTATCTAGAAATGATGCCGTAAGGGCACGCAAATGATGCCTTGTTAGTCGAGAAAAAGTCCCGAAATGACCCCGTCGGGATGCCGGTAGGTATCCCAAATGATCCCGAAATAATCCCGAAATGACCTCGTCGGCATCCCGGACGGATACTGAAAAGTATCCAGAAATGATGCCGGAAAGGTCCACAAATGATCCCCTAATAGTCCCGAAATTACCCTGATGGGATCCCGGACGGATCCCGAAAACCATCCAGAAATGATGCCGGAAGAGCCCCCAAATGATCCCGAAAAAGTTCCCAAATGACCCCGACGATATCCCGGACGGATCCCGAAAACCATCCAGAAATGATGCCAGAAGAGCCCCCAAATGATCCCGAAAAAGTCCCCAAATGACCCCGACGAGATCCCGCACGGATCCCGAAAACCATCCAGAAATGATGCCGGAAGAGCCCCAAATGATCCCGAAAAAGTCCCCAAATGACCCCGACATACTCCAGAAAAGGTTCCGAAATGGCTCCGAGGGAATCAACGACGGATCGCGAAAACCATACAGAAATTATTCCGGAAGGATCCCAAAATGATCCCGAAATAGTCCGGAAATGACCCAGATGGGATCCCGCACATATCCAGAAATGATCCCGGAAGGGTCCAAAAACTATCCCGGAAAAGTAACAAAAAATTCCGAAATGGCTCCTACGGCATCCCGGACGGATCCAGAAATGATCTCGGAAAGGTCCCCAAATGATCCCAAAATGGTCCCGAAATGACCCTGATGGATCCGGCAAACCATCAAGAAATTATGCCGGAAGGGTCCCCAAATGATCCCGAAATAAAACAGAAAAAGTCACGAAACGACCCCTAGAGGATCCCCAAATGAACCCGTATTAGTTACGAAAAGGTGCCGAAATAACCCTGACGGGATCCCGAAAGGATTCCGAAAACAATACAGAAATGATGCCGGAAAGGTCCTCAAATGATCCCCTAATAGTCCTGAAATGACCGTGACGGGATCCCGACAACTATCCAGAAATGATGCCGAAAGGGTCCGAAAATGATCCCGTATTAGTCGAAAAAAAGTCCCGAAAGGACCACGACGGGATCCCGGACGAATCCCAAAAACCATCCAGAAATGATGCCGGTAGGTATCCCAAATGATCCCGAAATAGTCCCGAAATGACCTCGTCGGCATCCCGGACGGATCCCGAAAATTATCCAGAAATGATGCCGGAAAGGTTCCCAAATGATCCCCTAATAGTCCCGAAATTACCCTAATGGGATCCCGGACGGATCCAGAAAACCATCCAGAAATGATGCCGAAAGGGTTCCCAAATGATCCCGTATTAGTCGCGAAAAAGTCCCGAAATGACCCCGACGGGATCCCGGACGGATCCCGAAAACCATCCAGAAATGATGCCTAAAGGGTTCCCAAATGATCCCGTATTAGTCGCGAAAAAGTACCGAAATGACCCCGACGGGATCCCGGACGGATCCCGAAAACCATCCAGAAATGATGCCGGATGAGCCCCAAAATGATCCCGAAAAAGTCCCCAAATGACCCCGACGAGATCCCGGACGGATTCCGAAAACCATCCAGAAATGATGCCGGAAGAGCCCCCAAATGATCCCGAAAAAGTCCCCAAATGACCCCGACGAGATCCCGGACGGATCCCGAAAACCATCCAGAAATGATGCCGGAAGAGCCCCCAAATGATCCCGAAAAAGTCCCCAAATGACCCCGACGATATCCCGGACGGATCCCGAAAACCATCCAGAAATGATGCCGGAAGAGCCCCAAATGATCCCGAAAAAGTCCCCATATGATCCCGACGAGATCCCGCACGGGTCCCGAAAACCATCCAGAAATGATGCCGGAAGGGTCTTCAAATGATCGCGAAATAGTCCCGAAATGATTCCGGAATAGTCCCGAAAATGTTCCAAAATAACCCCGACGGGATCCCGGACGGATCCGGAAACTATACAGAAATGATCCCGGAAGGGTCCCAAAATGATCCCGAAATAGTCCCGAAAAAGTCCCGAAATTACCCCGGCGTAATCCTGGACCGATCCCGAAAACCATCAATGATCCCGGAAGGGTCTCGATATGACCCTTACGGGATTACAAATAAGGTGAAGCTAATTATAAAACCATGTTAATAAGGCAGCAGGCGCATTGGAGCGAATAAAAAGTTAGATAGAAACATACAGGTAAAGCTAATAAAAGCGTGCTAATAAAAACAATTGATGGAGGGCGGATGGCGGGAGTAGAGGAGAGGACCACTGATCGTTCCTCCAAAATTGTCTAGATCTCGTTCTGTATGTACCAGATACCAAAAGCTATTGATTTAGGAGAAAATTTAGATTGAGTTATAACAATTTATGGATTTTACACCAGAGGGGGAGATAAAGGGGGCCGGGCGGAGGGTGTCACTGCTTACTTTGTAAGCCCTCGACTTATTTGACCCCTTGAGTCTCTGATATTGGTGAAGGCCAGTATACGTAAAGTTATAACGTGTAAAAATTATGAAAAATAATTTCTCGAAGGGGTCGTGGGACCCCCACCCCTCTTTCCATGTTCGAAAAAAATTTCGCTAGTAGACTAATGTCTGTGTCCCAAATTTCATCAAAATCCGTGTAGCCATTCTGGCGTGATTCAGTCGCAAAAACGAAAAAATATAATAATTAAATTATAACTGTTCCTAGGGGGCGGGGACCACGCCCCTTTTGAAAAATATATAGCTAGTAGATCCTTCTAGACTATTGGCTATATGTGTGCAAAATTTCATCCAAATCGGTCCAGCCGTTCTTGCGTTATTGAGTCACAAAGACAAACGTCTGGACAAACATCCAAACATCCAAACATCCAAACATCCAAACATCTTAACATCCAAACTTTCCCATTTATAATATACTAGCCTTTACCCGCGGCCCCGTCCGCAAGGAGAAATTTAAATATATGGGCTCTTCGCATTAGCCTGCTTATCAAGTTATCTGTTTAAAATTTTGTTTTCTGTCTAATGCATTTTATTTTTGAAATTGAGTAAAAAAAAGAACTAAATGAGCTGATAACCTGATAGGATCACAAATGATCCCGAAATTGTCCAGAAAAAGCTACGAAATGACCCCACGCTATAGCGGACGGATCCCGAAAACCATCCAGAAATGCCCCGGAAGGGTCTCCAAAAGTTCCCGGAAAAGTCCCAAAAAAACCCAAAATGACAACGACACGATTCCAGACGTATCCAGAGAACCACACAGAAATAATCCCTGAAGGTGTTCCAAAATGATCCCGAAAAGGTTCCGAAATGACCCTGACGGGCTCCAGGGCGGATCTCAAAAACCATTCCGAAAATATCCAGGAAGGGTCCCTAAATTATCCCGACATACTCCAGAAAAAGTTCCGAAATGGCTCAGAGGGGATCCACGATGGATCGCGAAAACCATACAGAAATGATCTTGGGAGGGTCCCAAAATGATCCCGAAATAGTCTCGGAAAAGTCCAGAAATTACCCTGACAGGATCCCGGACGAATCCTGAAAACCAATCTTAAATGATGCCGAAAAAGTCCCGAAATGACCCTGATGGGACCCGAAAGTATCCCGAAAACTATCCAGAAATGATGCCGGAAAGGTCCTCAAATGATCTCCTAATAGTTCCGAAAATACCCTGACAGGATCCAGAACGGATCCCGACAACTATCCAGAAATGATACCGAAAGGGCCCGCAAATGATCCCGTATTAGTCGACAAAAAGTCCTGAAATGACCCCGACGGGATGCCGGACGAATCCCAAAAACCATCCAGAAATGATGCCGGAAGGGACCCCAAATGATCCCGAAAAAGTCACGCAATTATTCCGACGGGATCCTGAACGGATACCGAAAACCATCCAGAAGTGATGCCGGAAAGGTCCTCAAATGATCACATAATAGTCCCAAAATGACCCTGACCGCATCCCGGACAGATCCCGAAATCCATCCAGAAATGATCTTGGGAAGGTCCCAAAATGATCCCGAAATAGTCTCGGAAAAGTCCAGAAATTACCCTGACGGGTTCCCGGACGAATCCTGAAAGCCATCCTTAAATGATCCCGGAAAAGTCCCGAAATGACCCTGACGGGATCCCGAAAGGATTCCGAAAACTATCCAGAAATGATTCCGGAAGGTCCTCAAATGATCCCCTAATAGTCCCGAAATGACCGTGATAGGATCCCGAACGGATCCCGACAACTATCCAGAAATGATGCCGAAAGGGTCCGCAAATGATCCCGTATTAGTCGAGAAAAAGTCCCGAAATGACACCGACGGGATCCCGGACGAATCCCAAAAACCATTCAGAAATGATGCCGGTAGGTATCCCAAATGATCCCGAAATGACCTCGTCGACATCCCGGACGGATACCGAAAATTATCCAGAAATGATGCCGGAAAGGTCCACAAATGATCCCCTAATAGTCCCGAAATTACCCTGATGGGATCCCGGACGGATCCCAAAAACCATCCAGAAATGATGCCGGAAGAGCCCCCAAATGATCCCGAAAAAGTCCCCAAATGACCCCGACGATATCCCGGACGGATCCCGAAAACCATCCAGAAATGATGCCGGAAGAACCCCTAAATGATCCCGAAAAAGTCCCCAAATGACCCCGACGAGATCCCGCACGGATCCCGAAAACCATCCAGAAATGATGCCGGAAGAGCCCCAAATGATCCCGAAAAAGTCCCCAAATGACCCCGACATACTCCAGAAAAGGTTCCGAAATGGCTCCGAGGGAATCAACGACGGATCGCGAAAACCATACAGAAATGATTCCGGAAGGATCCCAAAATGATCCCGAAATAGTCCGGAAATGACCCAGATGGGATCCCGCACAGATCCAGAAATGATCCCGGAAGGGTCCAAAACTATCCCGGAAAAGTAACAAAAAATCCCGAAATGGCTCCTACGGCATCCCGGTCGAATCCAGAAATGATCTCGGAAGGGTCCCCAAATGATCCCAAAATGGTCCCGAAATGACCCTGATGGATCCGGCAAACCATCAAGAAATTATGCCGGAAGGGTCCCCAAATGATCCCGAAATAAACAGAAAAAGTCACGAAACGACCCCTAGAGGATCCCCAAATGATCCCGTATTAGCCCCAAAAAAGTCCAAAATGACCCTGACGGGATCCCGAAAGGATTCCGAAAACAATACAGAAAGGATGCCGGAAAGGTCCTCAAATGATCCCCTAATAGTCCCGAAATGACCGTGACGGGATCCCGACAACTATCCAGAAATGATGCCGAAAGGGTCCGCAAATGATCCCGTATTAGTCGAAAAAAAGTCCCGAAAGGACCACGACGGGATCCCGACCGAATCCCAAAAACCATCCAGAAATGATGCCGGTAGGTATCCCAAATGATCCCGAAATAGCCCCGAAATGACCTCGTCGGCATCCCGGACGGATCCCGAAAATTATCCAGAAATGATGCCGGAAAGGTTCCCAAATGATCCCCTAATAGTCCCGAAATTACCCTAATGGGATCCCGGACGGATCCCGAAAACCATCCAGAAATGATGCCGAAAGGGTTCCCAAATGATCCCGTATTAGTCGCGAAAAAGTCCCAAAATGACCCCGACGGGATCCCGGACGGATCCCGAAAACCATCCAGAAATGATGCCGAAAGGGTTCCCAAATGATCCCGTATTAGTCGCGAAAAAGTCTGATGGCTGAAGAGCCCCCAAATGATCCCGAAAAAGTCCCCAAATGACCCCGACGATATCCCGGACGGATCCCGAAAACCATCCAGAAATGATGCCGGAAGAGCCCTCAAATGATCCCGAAAAAGTCCCCATATGACCCCGACGAGATCCCGCACGGATCCCGAAAACCATCCAGAAATGATGCCGGAAGGGTCACCAAATGATCGCGAAATAGTCCCGAAATGATTCCGGAATAGTCCCAAAAATGTCCCAAAATAACCCGACGGGATCCCGGACGGATCCCGAAAACTATACAGAAATGATCCCGGAAGGGTCCCAAAATGATCCCGAAATAGTCCCGAAAAAGTCCCGAAATTACCCCGGCGTAATCCCGGACCGATCCCGAAAACCATCCAGAAATGATCCCGGAGGGTCTCGATATGACCCTTACGGGATTACAAATAAGGTGAAGCTAATTATAAAACCATGTTAATAAGGCAGCAGGCGCATTGGAGCGAATAAAAAGTTACATAGAAACATACAGGTAAAGCTAATAAAAGCGTGCTAATAAAAACAATTGATGGAGGGCGGATGGCGGGAGTAGAGGAGAGGACCACTGATCGTTCCTCCAAAATTGTCTAGATCTCGTTCTGTATGTACCAGATACCAAAAACTATTGATTTAGGAGAAAATTTATATTGAGTTATAACAATTTATAGATTTTACACCAGAGGTGGAGATAAAGGGGGGTAGGCGGGCGGAGGGTGTCACTGCTTACTTTGTAAGCCCTCGACTTATTTGACCCCTTGAGTCTGTCATATTGGTGAAGGCCAGTATACGTAAAGTTATAATGTGTAAAAATTATTGAAAAATAATTTGTCGAAGGGGTCGTGGGACCCCCACCCCTCTTTCCATGTTCGAAAAAAATTTCGCTAGTAGACTACTGTCTGTGTCCCAAATTTCATCAAAATCCGTGTAGCCATTCTGGCGTGATTCAGTCGCAAAGACGAAAAAATATAATAATTAAATTATAACTGTTCCTAGGGGGCGGGGACCACGCCCCTTTTCAAAAATATATAGTTAGTAGATCCTTCTAGACTATTGGCTATATGTGTGCAAAATTTCATCCAAATCGGTCCAGCCGTTTTTGCGTGATTGAGTCACAAAGACAAACGTCTGGACAAACATCCAAACATCCAAACATCCAAACATCTTCACATCCAAACTTTGCCATTTATAATATATATTAGATATTAGATTAGATATTAGATTAGATATTAGATTAGATATTAAGTATTGGTAGTGATATGCACATTTATTAACCTGCAATAATTCATGTATATAGGTATGCTCACATTTTATTTGATATTGAGTAAGGAGGGGTGGGCAAGTTATCTCACCTTGGATCAAAAAAAAAAAAAACAAAAAACTATGCAATCCTAAATGCTTGAATTATTCTACCTACACAGATGCCGTAGTTGATATTTTTCTTCGCGCTTCACACTTCCTGTCATACCTAGGTCAGGCACCTACTCAGTTGTATGCTTCCCAAACCGCATAGACCAATAGTATCGTTGCTAGCCCAATCTCTGAGTACTCCCTTTTGAATATCTTTGTGCATCCAGCTTGTTTTCGTCTCTTCTTTCATAAACCGGTTTCCGAGTTCCTTTTGGCTTTTCTCATTTGCCCAAGGTGTGCACATATTTTTTTTATTCGCCGTAAAAACGAGGGCAGTGAAACATTAAATGTTCTGAACTCTCCAATTCGGAGGGACAGTGTGGACAGAAAGGATCCTCCTCTATCCCTCGCTTATGTAGATATTCCTTAAAGCCGCCGTGCCCATTCAATATCTGTGTGAGGTGGTAATTTAGTTCGCGGTGTTTTCGCTCATATCATTCCGCTATATTCCGAATTAGTCTGAAGATCCAGCGCCCTTTCCTCGATTCTTCCCACCGTTCTTGCCAACTAACTATTGTTCGTGACCTTGCGCTTTTCTTATCATCTTCAGATGGTCGGCTGATTCCAATTGCATACAGATCGGCCATTTCACTTGAGAGTAGATCTACAGGGATTTTCCTGGATAAAACATGGACCGCGTGGTCGGACACCGTCCGATATGCACATGCTATTCGTACAGCAGTAATGCGGTAGGCTGCTAGTATAACTTTTTGGTAGACTTTTTGGATTCGTGCCATGCTGGTGCTGGTTATAATATTATAGAGCTGGTTACGTTGGATAGTAGCTGACGGGTGCCTTCGCCTGGGCCTCCGATATTGGGTATTATTCGCCAATATTCGACAATATCATCTGCATAGCCGACAATCTCTGTGCTTCCGGGAAGGTCGATTTGTAGCACGCCGTCATACATGGCATTCCAAAAAGATGGACCTAGAACAAATCCTCAAAAAAAATTACTACTACTACGAAACTGAAGAAATGCATTGTTTATCTTTAACAGCTGTTTCTCGCAATTTCTTTTTTGAGTCATAAGCCACCTTTTCATAGGCCGGATCACTTATATACTTTTAACCATTAAACATTGTAAGCAAACTTCAATTCACTATTCTCTTTAGAAGCCATATATCGCTTACTTGTACTTTATATAGACCTTATATATAGGTATAGGTATAGAAGGAAGTGTGGGTGGTACAAAGGGGCTTAAATAACACCAACAAAGCCATGGTAGGGCGGGTGCATAGCAGTCGCCAAGGCTACAAACAGGCGCTGCATCAGCGGCATGAATGACACAAAGAGGGAGACGGTTAGTCTGGAGTTGTGGCTATTTAGTGTGCAAACCAAGTTTTGTTAGGGTCATAGTCTGAGGAGAAAGGGCTTGGTCAATCGCTAACAATTTTACCCACCCCAGGCTGAAACTCCTGGAAAAAGCGAGTGCACACTTCTTAGCGGTTGGCAGCATCACAAGACATTCTCGTTAAACTGATATCTCAGTTTCGCCAGGCTCAGGTTATCAGGTCATAACACAGCCGTTTCCAAGGACTTGTATTTGCAAAGTTGAATTCCGTTATTAAGTTGACATGTGAACAAATAAAGGGAACACGTAATTAGTCTTATCTGTTTTCAAGCTGGTAATATTCCGTCGAACACTGCTACAGAATCAGAGTGCGGAGCAGTGCACTAAATTTTCAGCAACAACACTTACAACTCAAGATCTTGCCATAAGTTTAATGAGACGTTTATTTGTTATGGATTTAAACGTCTGTTCATCTTTCACAGATTCGCACGAAGAAAATGCAATGTAAAACTAATGCGATATACCAATATATGATCTTAAAAATAGTAGCGGGACTGTCCAGAAAATAATCTTTGAATAGCCCCAAAGCATTGCATGCCATTCTACACATACCGCCTGCATACCTAACGGCCAAAAACTTTGCGATAGCAACGGCAATAAGGCTTAAGGCCTCGGAGCAGCTTGAGTGCAGTCCTTATGTCCACAGAAGTATAGCGCCATCTAATATCGGGCAAACGGAATATATGGTCAAGTGCCTGAGTTTCGAAAGAGGAATTGGGGAAACAATTGTGCCGGAGGGTTGGTTCCGGCAAGTAGAAACGGCAGAATATGCTACACACGCGTATACAGATGCTTCCAAATTAATGGAAAGTGCTGGGTCTGCTGTTTACTGTGTCGAGCCAGAAATAAGTAGATCATACAGGCTGCCAGATTACTGCAACTTTTTTCAAGCAGAAATTATAGCAGAGAAAATTCTGGAAGCTGCTGTTGCATCTATTTATACATATATTGATAGCCTGGCTGCAATTAAGGCAATAATCTTACACAATATTTCATCAATAAGTGTTCTGGAATGCAAAGAAGCATTAGAAGAACTTCGCTCAGGCCGGACAACAAATCTTTACTTCCCCGTCATAAAGGTAAAGAAGGTAATAAAAGGGCTGATGGGTTGGTAAAGGAGGGTGCAACACTCCCCGATAGACGTCCCAATCCGTTTGGGAGAAATCAAAAGAGACAGGAGTTGCATATGATCCATCAAGCAGGAAAGGCGTGGACAAAAGCGCGGAGCTGGAAAATTTCTACGATCATGTGTAAAGCCTACGATATTAGACTCACAAGGTGGCTCATATCTCTGGAGGGAGAAGACTTAAGGCTCACGATGGGCATACTGACTGGACTCTGGCTCCTGTAATCACATGCTTATAAGTTAAGCCTCGTCAGTAACAGCGAATGTAGGAAGTGTGAGCTGCGGAAAGAAACGGTTGAGCACTTTCTATGTTCATGTACTGCGCTCTCCAGGTCAACGCTCCAGCTATTAGGGGCTGCACACATGCCGGATCTTTAGGCTGCAATTAAGCTGGGTCCTAGAAAACTGTAGTATAGACGGATTTATTCTATAACATAAATCTAGGCACCTGATTGGAGTTCTTCCGTTTGGCAACACTATGGGCATATTCAATCTATGTGAGGTATTTATTGACCGGCCAGTTCAACCTAACCTAACCAACAATTGCGAAATGTTCGCAGTCGCGGAAATAACAACACAGTGATAAGTAGAAAGAATGACATGTTGGATATTTTATAAAGGTAAGCTCCAATACTCCCCAGAATTACTTTTTTATCTAAACGATTTTGAAATAGCTCCATTTGCTTTGCACACAGAGTGTAATAATTTTGGTAACATAACTGGCATAAACGAATCGAGGTAAATATATACTTCCATATATCAACATGCTGAGAATGAATAAATAATTGTTTAAAAAAACTAAAAAAAACACGCTTTTATAGCTAACCAAACTAAAAAATAGAAAATAATTTTCAATTAAAAAGAGTTTATATAACAGTAGTTGAAGGTCAAACAATCGTTTAGAGCTAATTCAGATTAAAAAGCGTGGGGTGCATTTGACTACATTTCATATCTTTCCTCTCATAGAGTTGCCAATAGAATGATTGTAACATTCAATATCAAGTACCCCACGCTTTTTACTATGAATTAAATTACTCTGCTGATAACTTAAATTTTATTATAATTTTATTTTGAGGTGATTAACTATAAATGATTGTTGGACCGTCTACTACTGTTATATAAACTCTTTTTAATTGAAAATTATTTTCTATTTTTTAGTTTGGTTATTATTATTTATTTTTAATTTTTTAGTTCAAGTAATTTTAAAAGTTTTAGTCGAGAGTAATGAAACCTCGAAACGCCAGCGGTCCATGGATGAATCCAACCCCACGGCACCGAAAAGGGCCAAGACGCAGGGAGGCTATACGCGGTCTTTCGCCGAAATTGCCAAGGTTCGGCAGATCATTGGCATTATAGACGAGAGCAGCGAAGATGGCAGGATCCCGAAACAACAGTGGAAGTGGATCGAGGCCGCGATCGCTACGGTGGCCATTAAGGTTACGAAAGACAACCCTGGTCCACCGCAATCCTACACCGATGCATGGTGCTTCCAGGGCAATGTCAAGCTAATTGCCTGTGACGACGCCAGGTCGGTAAACGTCTATAGGGCCGTCGTCACGCTGATAGGGGTGTTATATCCGGGCGCGCCTCAAGGTAGTGGAGGAGTTATATCCCCTCACGACCAAGGGCTAAAGCATGGGTTCCAGTGACGCCAACGGACCCAGCTGAGATCCTGGAGCTGCTCCAGGATTCCGACCAAAAGCCGGATGGGCACTGGACGGACTCCAGCGCTGAAACCATAAACTTGCTTATGGATACACACTTCCCAGCAAGCGCGGGCGTGTCTTCAAATATTGTTAGCGGAGGGTCACCTAAATGATCAGCTAATAAGCGAAATCACAGATGCTAAAAGGATTGATTGGGCTTTACAGACTTTCAAGCCCTATAAATCGCCGGGTCCGGATGGAATTTTTCCGGCTCATCTACGGTATACTGCCGAACTTATAAGACCCTGGATAAAAGGGATGTTTATAAGTTGTCTTGGGCTCAATTACGTACCAGCGTCGTGGAGAGAAGTCAACGTGGTCTTTATCCCCAAGACAGGGAAATCCTCCCACTCTAAACCAAATGATTAAAGGCCTATAAGCGTATATTCTTTTCTGCTAAAAGCACTCGAAATACTCCTAGAGGACTACATCAGGAGGAGGATTGAGCCGTCACTTCTTTGGCAAGCTCAACATGCCTATACTAAGGGTAGGTCAACTGACACGGCCTTACATTCACTGGTATTTGTTATCGAAAGGTCACTTGACTTCAAGGAATACACACTGGTGGCATTTCTAGATATAGAGGGTGCCTTCAACAACGTTCTCCCTGAGGCCATCACCTCGGTGCTGGCCGATCTGGGGGTTGACGCGTGCCTGGTGGAGTTTATATACAATCTGCTTACGCGTAGGCAGATAAAAACTGAGCTAGGTAGATGCGTGATACGCAGACCGGTCGGCAGAGGCACTCCGTAGGGCGGCGTTCTCTTTTAGCTACTTTGGGTGGTTACCGTCAACCAACTACTACGCCTCATGGAGGTAGAAGGTCACCAAGTGATCGCGTATGCAGATGACATCTGCGTCACCATGCGGGGGAAATTCCCGCAAACTCTTTGCAACCTAAAGCTGCAGACATTGGTGCGTTATCGGTAACCGTATCGGTAACCATACAACAGTTGATTCGACCAACCTTATGAGAATCAATGCAATCAATTGTTGGTGCCGCTAAGGTCGTAACCATATCGTAGCCAACCAATTGGTTTTTGGTTTACCGTCGTAACGATAAACAGCTGATTACGTTAGGGATACGACTACAGCGATACGACAAACAGCACCAATGACCACAGCTTAATAGAAGGGGCACTATCCAAAATTTCGCATTGGGCCACAGCCACAGGTTTGGAAGTCAACCCGGATTAAACCGAGCTTGTCCTACACCGCCAAGAATTGGGGGTACGTTCTTAGCATTTAGCGATCAAGTCAAGTATTTGGGAGTCATTCTGGATAGGAAGATATGATGGAGTGACCATATAGTGGAGCGATCCAAGAAGGCAGCAGCAGAGCTGCTCACCTGCAAGAGGGCAATTAGCACCTCCTGGGGATTCTCCCCTAAGGTGACCTACTGGAGTTACACAGCCATTGTGGCCCGATTCTTCTTTATGGTGCCTTGGTCTGGTGGCTTGCACTAGCTAAAAGTACCTATCTTAAAATGCTTCAAAAGGTGCAACGGAGTTCGGAGCCCTGCATTACCGGGGCTTCGGCTCCACTCCAGATTCCGTTACATACATACCTGGATACATAGATACATAGATAGATACAGGCCAAGCTAATAAAAGCGTGTTAAAAAGGGCTCCAGTATCCACTTTCGTAGATGTGCCATGCATCCACTTCTATCATTAATAAAGGAATGCGTTTTTCGCATTATGTGCAAGGTTTCAAATCTATGGCCATTTGGGGCGGTCGTAAATTCAATTTAACTTATGTCCGTTAACCTTATGTCACCCCACCATCACATTATTGCATTGTTATCGAGCCTTGATACGTGTGCAAAGTTTCAATCAAACTTATGGCCATTCAAAGTGGTAATAAGGCCAGTTGACCTTATGGTCGTTGACCTTATGTCACCACACCATCACATTAATGCATTGTCATCGAGCCTTGAAACGTGTGCAAAGTTTCAAACAAACTTATGGCCATTCAAAGTAGTAATAAGGCAAATTGACCTTATGGCGGTTGACCTTATGCCACCACACCATCACATTAATGCATTGTCGTTGAGCCTTGATACGTGTACAAAGTTTCAATCAAACTTATGGCCATTCAAAGTGGTAATAAGGCCAATTGACCTTATGTCCGTTGACCTTATGTGACCACACCATCACATTAATGCATTGTCATCGAGCTTTGATACGTGTGCAAAGCTTCAATCAAACTTATGGCCATTCAAAGTGGTAATAAGGCCAATTACCTTATGGCGGTTGACCTTATGCCACCACACCATCACATTAATGCATTGTCGTTGAGCCTTGATACGTGTACAAAGTTTCAATCAAACTTATGGCCATTCAAAGTGGTAATAAGGCCAATTGACCTTATGGCGGTTGACCTTATGTCATCACACCATCACATTAATGCATTGTCATCGGTGCTTGATACGTATGCAAAGTTTCAAATTAATTAGGCTTCTAGAAACCGGTGAAAATTAAGCACAAAGTTTCCGTTACATAGACACAGCCCGAGCTAATAAAAGCGTGTTAAAAAAGGAATAGATTTAGCCATGTCCATCCAACCGTCCTCCCATCTGTCGGTGCACATGATAACTTGAGTAAATATTGAGAATAAAATATTGCAATTTGGTATATGGGTTCCTTGGCTCTTATCTCCTATCGCTATTAAAATTGAGGGAGATCGGATGGTAACCACGCCCACTTTTTACATATATAACATTTTGGAAACCACATAAAACTTTATTATTTATCAATAACTAGCAGACCCGGCAGACGTTGTTCTGCCCTAAATTTGGTTTATCTGCATACATTTTAATAAGCTTTTTCCGTCTAACTCTGCCCTCGCCTCTCTACAATGTTTCCTAATCTTTGTATTCACTCCTCCCTCCTTATTTTTCGCTTCATCTATCTCCATCTTCGTCTCATTCTATCTCTTTCTCAGTCTCTTTCTCTCTTTTCTCTTCTCTCAAGTTTTTCTCATTCTTCTTCATATCTTATTGCCAGTCCCAGAGAGTGGTATGTATTTTGTTCCAGTCCCATTCCGAGTCTCAGTCCCAGTACCACTCCGAGTCTCAGTCTCAGTCCCAGTCCTAACCCCAGTACAGTCCGTCTCTGGTCTACTTCCCGGAAAAAAGCATCGTAAATACTAATATAGGCAAATTTATGTACCAAATTTCAGGCAAATCTAATAGGACGTATGTAAATAGGTATGTGGGTATTATTAATTCATGTCTTTATTTCGGCTCCGCATGCATATTTATCAGTTTTGCCAGGTTGATGCGACTAACTCGAATATCACAATAAAAATTACTTAAAAGCTCTTAGCAACAGCTTTCATTTGATATCCAAAATACACACACTTTCTAGGGGTATTCGGGTCCACCTTTCGGCCTATATCTCGAGGTCCAAGACACCCAGCGGTATAAAAAATTATCTGTAGTAAAGCACACATCAACAGCTTCAATTTGATACCCATAATGTAAAAACGCATCTTAGTCTTACCCTGATCCACTTTTTGGCCTATATCTCGAGACCCTAGTCACCAATAGGTATGAAAACTACCCTGTACTAAAGCACTCATCAACAGCTTCCATTTGATACCCATATTGTACAAACACTTCCTGGAGTTATCCGGGAGACCCTAGTCGCCCGGTATCAAAGTACTCATTCTACAAACCTTCCCCGTAGAAAAATATATATACATACCAATTTTCATAATAATCGGTCCAGTAGTTTTTGAGTTCATCGATGACATACATACAAACATTAATTTTTATATATATAGATTTATCTGGAACGCTAAAATTTGATGTGTGAACTGATATTAAGACTCTTGATTTTTTACGAAAATGGGCGTGGCACCGCCCACTTGTCATAAGATCAATTTTACAAATATTATTAATCATAAATCAAAAACCGTTAAACCTATCATAACAAAATTTTGCAGAGAGGTTGCTTTTACTATAAAGAATGCTTCGAAGAAAAATTAATGAAATCGGTCAAGAACCACACCCATAGCTATATAAACGATTTTTAAACTGGTCGCGGACGAATAAAATAAGCTATATCTTTGCAAAAACGAGCTTTATATCAATGGTGATTTATTTTACTTGCGAAATTATAACAAGAGAATGGAAGAAATTTAAGTTTTTGAAAATGGGCGTGCCGCCGCCCCTTTTATGGCCATAACTCGCATAACTCGAAGAAAAATTAACGGATCGTAATAAGATTGGGTGGACATCCTTTCCTCATAACAGGAAATATTTCTCTAAAAAGACGAGATCGGTCTAGGACCACGCCCATATTTATGCAAAGACAAGGGTCGTAGACTAGAATAATATGCTAAATCTTAGCGAAAAATAGTTTTGTGTCACTGATATTTCACTTACCAAGTTTTATTGAAAAAAGAAATTAGGAGACATCATTTTTAATGAGCGGTGCCACGACCCTATTCCGATCAGACATTACACAACATTTCCATAGCCCAAAAAAAAAAAAAAATAAGACCATCATAACAAAATTCGAAAAATTTTATTTATCTGAAATGAACTGTACAATTCAAACTCACGCTGAGTATATAATATTCGGTTACACCCAAACTTAAGCACACTTACTTCTTTTTCGTTTTTTTTTTTAATTAGCTGAACAAACATATTTTGTTCTATCAAAATAACAAATTAAACGTACATACATACCTATTGATATTCTAACGAAATGAAATTACGCATTTTGCTATGCTTTTTTTAAGACAAAATTTGTTTGTTTATGTATGTATGGGCGAATCCCAAAAAATGTCCATCACGAACCGAAAATCAAAAGTGGTCAGACTTTATTTCTATCACTTTGGATTAAAGGTCAAATATCTGTACGATGTGGAAATCAGATAGTTTATTCTTTCTCCTCATCATGGACAGAGAAACGTGATTTTAAAGAAGCGCTTCATCGGTTTTGCAAATTTGGATGTTTTACTAACAAAATATAACGTCCTTTCTTTATATTGGCGCGCTGTTAAACCAAGATCTATATTTTTGCATTTAATCAAATTTTGTCTAGACTTTTATTTAGCATTACTTACTTAATTGGCGCTTAACCATATAAACAGTTATGGCCGTCCAACAAGGCGCGCCAGTCGACCCTTCTCTCTGCCAACCGGCGCCATTTGGTCACACCAAAGGAGTTTAAATCGTTTTCCACCTTCGTATTTCCAACGGGGTTGGGGTCGCCCTCTACCTCTGCTTCCATAGGCGAGTTCCGATAGAAACACTCTCCGGAGCGTCGTCTTTCATTCGCATAACATGGCCTAGCCAGCGCAGACGCTGCTTTTTAATTCGCTGGACTATGTTGATGTATGCGTATAGCTCGTACAGCTCATCGTTAAATCTTCTTCGGTACTCGCCATCGCCAACGCGTATAGGTCCATAAATCTTTCGAAGAACTTTTCTCTCGAACACTCCCAGAGCTGATGTTGTTGCCAGTGCTGATGCTGGTTTCCGAATAAACGCAGTCTTTTACTATTTTAAAATTATGGGTGCCAACAGTAGCGTGGTTGTCAACGCGCACATGCGCTGACTCTTTGCTCGATGACAGCAGGCACTTCGTTTTGTCCTCGTTCACCATCAAACCCATTTTTACCGCTTCTTTTTCCAGTTAGGAGTAAGCAGAACTAACGGCACGTGTGTTTAGGCCGATGATATCAATTTTTATTTTGCTAGTAAGCAAACGTCGACTTGAAATTAAAAAAAACTTCCAGATGTTAAATAGGTCTGTTTACTGAAATTTTTCCGGGAAGTCAGCGTAACATTTTTTGTTGGTGTCTAAAATTTGTCAAGTCGATTACCTCTCTTCCATTAGTTGATCCATATAACCTTATTTCTTTTTAGCCAACGAACAAAACTTATATGTGTCAGAAACAGGGCATTTCGCGCTTTCAGCAGTGTATAAACTGTTAATTGATTCTGGGAGATGTTAGAGAAATATTACAAAATATGACGAAAATTATAATTGTTGTATCTCTTTTTTAATTCATTTATACAAAGGATTATCTGAGAAATCTAAAATCTGCTTTTATTTTAACAATATATGAATTTTTAAGAATAATGTAGGCTTTATTGGTGTATTCAACAATTTCATATGAAGACGCAAAAGGAAGCAGTACAAATTAGCTTGCATTTTTCTTATGAATCTTATCTGCTTGAAAAAATATATAAATATTATTTGTCGACTAGAAAAGGTTAAATGGGAATATCTTATCCAAATTTCAATTGATTTATTATATTAGTGAGTTTTTGAACGCAAAATTATATATGGCCCCTTTAAAGTTTTGATTTATTTTATACTTTTGTTCTATTTCTTCTATAAAACTAATATTTAATGACCTAAAATTTATCGAAGAATAAAGAGAGGGAAAGCTATACATCCCCGCTTATGAAAAGGGGGTATTGGGCCTTAGCCCGAACTTTGAGGGGTTATTCGAAATTCCAGGTATGGCGATTTTGTTTACTCTACTAGACCTAAAACTTGATGTCTCGCAAAGAATATATTATATATATATTATAATATTTAATATGTAGCGCCCGTAAGTTTACGCGTTTTAAAAAGATATTTCAGATTTCGAAAACATACGGGCATTGGGTCTTTATTTCACCTTCTGCCTCTTATTTAGAGAATGTAAAATCTCCCCTTAGCTTCTTTAAGTTTTGCATACTTTCACAAGCATTAAAAAACTGTTTCTATTCCTTGTCAGTCCGCTGATCATGTTCACTTTTATGCAGGTTGAAATTCGTGCGAATTGGCGTCCGTTACCAATGATTGCCCATATGTATTTGCAAAGTTGAATTGCGTTATTAAGTTGACATGTGAACAAACAAAGGGAACAAACACTTCATTAGTCTTTTATAGTCAAGCTGGTAATATTCCGTCGTATACTGCTCCAAAACCAGAGTGCGGAGCAATGTACTAAATTTTCAGCAGCAACACTTACAACTCAAGATCTTGCCTTAAGTATTACTGAGACGTGAATTTTTTATGGATTTAACCGTCTGTTTATCTTTCACATACTCGTAAAACTAGCCAATACCCGCGGGTGAGTCCGCACAAAGAAAATACAATATGAAACTGTTGCGATATATATATCAATATATGATATTGAAAACAATACCCAGACTGTCCAGAAAATAATATTTGAATAGTCCCAAAGCATTGCATGCCATTCCACACATCTCGCCTGCAGACCTAACTGCCAGAAACATCCGTTAGCAATGGCAGCAAGGCTTAAGGCCTCGGAGCAGCTTGAGTGCAGGCCTTATGGCCATAGCAGTATAGCGCCAACTAATAACGGGCAAAAGGAATATATGGTCCCGTGCCTGAGCTTTGAAAGAGGTATTGGGGCCACAATTGTGCCGGAGGGTTTGTGCCGGCGTGCTGAAATGGCAGAATATGCTACACACGCGTATACAGATGCTTCCAAATTAATCGAAATCTATCTCTCTCAGTCTCCTTCTCTATTTTCTTTCCTCTCTTCTCTCAATTTCTTCTTATTCTTCTTCATCCCTTATTTTCAGTCCCAGAGGGTGGTATGTATTTTGTTCCAGTCCCACTCCGAGTCTCAGTCCCAGTCCTAGTCCTGATCCCAGTCCCAGTGCGTCTCTGTTCTACTTCCTGGAAAAAAGGATCGTAAATATTAATATCGGCAAATTTATATACCAAATTTCAGGTCATTCGAATAGGGCGCATGTAAATAGGTATGTGGGTATTATTAATTAATGTCTTTATTTCAGCTTCGCATGCGTATTTATCAGTTTTGCCAGGTTGATGCGACTAAATCGAATATCACAAAGAAAATTACTTTAAAGCTCTCATCAACAGCTTTCCTTTGATATTCCATATTCTATAAACACATTCTAGGGGTACCCGGGTCCACGTTTTGGCTTATATCTCGATAGGCTGTGCGTCGATCGCAACCAAACCTACGTAGTAACCACCGCGTGATGTATACGCAAATTATTTGAAAGTTCGAAGAAAATCGACCGACGCATCTCTTCAAACACCGGCGACCAACTAACACACATTTTAGCATTTCTTTTGTTACCCGCTGTACTTGTACACAGGGTAATATAACTTTGATTGGATAACGGTTGGTTGTTCAGGTATAAAGGAATCGAGATAGATATAGGCTTCCATATATCAAAATCATCAGTATCGAAAACAAATTTGATTGAGCCACGTCCGTCCGTCCGTCCGTCTGCCCGTTAACACGATAATATGAGTAAATATTAAGATATCTTCGCCAAATTTGGTACACGAGCTTATCCGGACCCAGAATAGATTGGTATTGAAAATGAGCGAAATCGGACGATAACTACGCCCACTTCTTACATATATATAATATTTTGGAAAACACAAAAAAACTGATTATTTAGTAAATAATACACTTGGAATGTTGAAATTTGACGTGTGGACTGATAAAAAATTTTTTAAATGGGCGTGCCACCGCCCACTTGTGATAAAATCAATTTTACAAATATTATTAATCATAAATCAAAAATCGTTAAACCTATCGTAACAAAATTCGGCATAGAGGTTGCCTTTGCTATAAGGAATGCTTTGAAGAAAAATTAACGAAATCGGTTAAGGACTACGCCCACGTTTATATAAAAGATTTTTAAAAGGGCCGTAGACGAAAATAATAAGTTATAGCTTAGCGAAAAACAGCTTTGTTTCAATAGAATTAGAAAACACTAAAATTTTTGGAAATGGGTGTGGCACCGCCCCTTTTATGTCTAAGCAATTTTCTATGTTTCGGGAGCCATAACTCCAAGAAAAATTAACGGATCATAATAAAATTGGGTACAAAAATTTTCCCAATAGCAGGAAATATTTCTAGTAAAAATGGAAAGGATCGGTGAAATACCACGGCAACTTAGATATAAAACAAGTTTAAAAGGGTCGTAGACTAGATAACAAGCTATAACTTAGCAAAAAATAGTTTTGAATCAATGATATTTCACTTGTCAAATTTTATTGTAAGAGGAAATGCGGAGACATTTTTTTTAAACGGGCGTTGCCACGCGTTATGTAGAAAAGTAATTTATCTGAAATGAAATGTTCAATTGAAGCTCACGCTGAGCAAATAATGTTCGGTTACACCCGAACTTATACACACTAACTTGTTTTTTGCTTTTTGTTTAATTAGCTGAACAAACATATTTTGTTCTATCAAACTAACAAATTAAACGTACATACATATCTATTGATATTCTAGCGAAATGAAGTGACGCATTTTGCTATACTTTTTTAAAACAAAATTTGTTTGTTTGTGTATGTATGGGCGAATCCCAAAAAAGGTCCATCACGAACCGAAAATCAAAAGTGGTCATACTTTATTTCTATCACTTTGAATTAAAGGTCAAATATCTGTACGATGTGGAAATCAAATAGTTTATTCTTTCCCCTCATCGTAGACAGAGAAACATGATTTCAAAGAAAGGCTTCATCGGTTTTGCAAATTTTGATGTATTATTAACAAAATATGACGTACTTTCGTTATATTGTCGCGCTGTTAAACCCAAATCCATATTTTTGCTCTTAATAAAATTTTGTGTATACTTTTATTTAGCATTAAAAACTTTGAAAACCCGAGGATTTATAAATTGATCATGCCTATATCCTTATTGTTTTGCTAGTAAGCAAACGTCGACTTGAAGTTGAAAAAGCTTTCAGATGTTAAATAGGTCTGTTTACTAACATTTTTCCGGAAAGTTCTGGTAACATTTTTTATTGGTGTCTAAAATGTGTCAAGTCTCAAGTCCATTAACTCTCATCCATATATTGGCCAATAACCTTATTTCTTTTTAGCCAACGAACAAAACTTATATGTGTCAGAAAGAGGGCATTTTGCGCTTTCAGTAGAGTATAAACTATTAATTGATTCTTTGGGATTTTAGAGAAATCTTACAAAATATGACGAAAATTTGAATTGTTGTATCTCTTTTTTAATTTATTTATACAAAGGATTATCTGAGAAATCTAAAATCTGCTTTTATTGGTGTATTCAACAATTTCATATGAAGACACAAAAGAAGCAGTACAACCTAGCTTGCATTTTTGTTGTGAATCTTATCTGCTTGAAAAAAAATGATATACAAATTTGTCGACTAGAAATGGTTAAATGGGAATATCTTATCCAAATTTCAATGGATTTATTATATTCGTGAGCTTTTGAACGCAAAATTATATATGGCCCCTTTAAAGTTTTGATATATTTTGTACTTTTTTTCTATTTCTTCTATAAAACTAACATTTAATGACCTAAAAATTTATCGAAAAATAAACAGAGGGAAAGCTATACGTCCCCGCTTGTGAAACGGGGGTTTTGGGTCCCGTCCCTAACCCGGCCTTTAAGGGCGTGTTCGAACTTCCAGGTATACAGATTTTGTTTATTCTACTAGACCTAAAACTTGATGTCCCGCAAAGAATATATTTTCAAGGTCATTCAGTATGTCGCGCCAGTAACCTTACGCGTTTTTTTAATATATTTCAGATTTCGAAAACATACGGGCATTTGGTCTTTATTTCACCTTCTGTCTCTCGTTTAGAGAACGTAAAACCTCCCCTTAGCTTCTTTAAGTTTTGCATACTTTCACAAGCATTAAAAAATTTTTTCTATTCCTTATCAGTCTTTATGCAGGTTGAAATTCGTGCGAATTCGCGTCCGCTACCAAGCACTTCCCCATATCTATTTGCAAAGTTGAATTGCGTTATTAAGTTGACATGTGAACAAGCAAAGGGAACAAACACTTCATTAGTCTTTTATAGTCAAGCTGGTAATATTCCGTCGTATACTGCTCCAAAACCAGAGTGCGGAGCAATGTACTAAATTTTCAGCAACAACACTTACAACTCAAGATCTTGCCTTAAGTATTAATGAGACGTTAATTTGTTATGAATTTAAGCGTCTGTTCATCTTTCGCATACTCGAAAATCTAGCCAATACCCGCGGGTAAGTCCGCACGAAGAAAATACAATATGAAACTATTGCGATATATGTACCAATATATGATCTTTAAAGCAGTACCGAGATTGTCCAAAAAATAATATTTGAATAGTCCCAAAGCATTGCATGCCATTGTGCACACCCCGCCTGCAGACCTAACGGCTAAAACCACCGCGTTAGAAACGGCAGCAAGGCTTACGGCCTCGGGGCAACTTGAGTGCAGTCCGGCCTTATGGCCACAGAAGTATAGCGCCATCCAATATCTTGCAAACGATATATATGGTCCCGTGCTTGAGCTTGAGGTATCAAATGCATTTTAAGAGGGAATGGGCATTAGGTCTATAGGTGGATGCCTTTTCGAGATATCGCCATTAGGGTGGGCCAGGGGTGACTCTAGAATCTTTGTACGATATGGGTATCACACGAAAACTGTTACTGAGCATTTTAAGAGGGAGTGGGCATTAGGTCTATAGGTGGACGCCTTTTCGAAATATCGCCATTAAGGTGGGCCAGGGGTGACTCGAGAATGGGTTTGTACGATATGGGTATCAAATGAAAGGTGGTAATGAGTATTTTGAAAGGGAGTAATCCTTAATTCTATAGGTGGACGCCTTTTCGAGATATCGCCATAAAGGTGGACCAAGGGTGACTCTAGAATGTTTGTACGATATGGGTATCAAACGAAAGGTGTTACTGAGCATTTTAAGAGGGAGTGGGCATGAGGTCTATAGGTGGACGCCTTTTCGAGATATCGCCATTAGGGTGGGCCAGGGGTGACTCTAGAATGTTTGTACGATATAGGTATCAAACGAAAAGTGTTACTGAGCATTTTAAGAGGGAGTGGGCATTAGGTCTATAGGTGGACGCCTTTTCGAAATATGGCCATTAGGGTGGGCCAGGGGTGACTCTAGAATGTGTTTGTACGATATGGGTATCAAACGAAAAGTGTTACTGAGCATTTTAAGAGGGAGTGGGCATTAGGTCTATAGGTGGACGCCTTTTCGAAATATCGCCATTAAGGTGGGCCAGGGGTGACTCTAGAATGTGTTTGTACGATATGGGTATCAAATGAAAGGTGGTAATGAGTATTTTAAAAGGGAGTAATCCTTAGTTCCATAGGTGGACACCGTTTCGAGATATCGCCACAAAGGTGGACCAGGGGTGACTCTAGAATTCGTGTATGCAATATGGGTATCAAACGAAAGGAGTTAATGAGTATTTTAAAAGGGAGTGGGCCTTAGTTCTATAGGTAGACACCTTTTCGAGGTATCGCAATAAAGGTGGCCCAGGGGTGACTCTAGAGTTTGTTTGTACGACATGGGTATCAAATGAAAGGTGTTAATGAGTCATTTTAAAAGGGAGTGGGCCTTAGTTCTATAGCTGGATGCCGTTTCGAAATATCTCCATAAAGGTGGACCAGGGGTGACTCTAGAATGTGTTTGTACGATATGGGTATCAAATTAAAGGTATTAATGAGGGTTTTAAAAGGGAGTGGTGGTTGTTGTATAGGTGGTCGCATTTTCGAGATATCGCCATAAAGGTGGACCAGGGGTGACCCTCGAATTTGTTTGTACAATATGGGTATCAAAAGAAAGGTGTTAATGAGTATTTTAAAAGGGAGTAATCCTTAGTTCCATAGCTGGACGCCGTTTCGAGATATCGCCATAAAGGTGGGCCAGGGGTGACTCTAGAATTCCTTTGTGCAATATGGGTATCAAACGAAAGGAGTTAATGAGTATTTTAAAAGGGAGTGGGCCTTAGTTCTATAGGTGGAAACCTTTTCGAGGTATCGCAATAAAGGTGGACCAGGGGTGACTCTAGACTTTGTTTGTATGATATGGGTATCGAATGAAAGGTGTTAATGAGTCATTTTAAAAGAGAGTGGCCTTCGTTCTATAGGTCTTCGCCTTTTCGAGATATCACCATAAAGGTTGACCAGGGGTGACTTTAGAATATGTTTGTACGATATGGGTATCAAATGAAAGGCGTTAATGAGTATTTTAAAAGGGCGTGGCGCTTAGTTCTATAAGTGGACGCCTTTTCGAGATATCGCCATAAAGGTGGACCAGGGGTGACTCTAGAATGAGTTTGTACAATATGGGTATCAAATTAAAGGTATTAATGAGAGTTGGTTTTTGATAGGGTTTTTCAGTTTGGTCATTAAAACAAACTTCTGGTAACACTACGGACTTATTCAGTCAGTGAGGTCCTCATGGACCGGCCAGTTCAACCTAACCTAACCTGTTAATATCCAAGAAAATATTGAGGGCATATTCTTGGTATTCCAGGGCACACATTTAAGCACAGACAAATGCCATGTTGAAGAAACGTGGTAATATCAAAACGTTTCTCAGATGGCTATAAAAGGACCATCTATTTTTAGTTGCATGTTTTTTTCGCGAATAGGTGGAACTGTTTGCGAATAAATTCGACCTGATAAGTGTTTTCTGCAGCTTAATGTATATTTATACTCAGTTGAGCAGAGCTCACAGAGTATATTAAGTTTGATTGGATAACGGTTGGTTGTACATATATAAAGGAATCGAGATAGATATAGACTTCCATATATCAAAATAATCAGGATCGAAAAAAAATTTGATTGAGCCATGTCCGTCCGTCCGTCCGTCCGTCAGTCCGTCCGTTAACACGATAACTTGAGTAAATTTTGAGGTATCTTGATGAAATTTGGTATGTAGGTTCCTGAGCACTCATCTCAGATTGCTATTTAAAATGAACGATATCGGACTATAACAACGCCCACTTTTTCGATATCGAAAATTTCGAAAAACCGAAAAAGTGCGATAACTCTTTACAAAAGACCGATAAAGCGACGAAACTTGGTAGATGAGTTGAACTTATGACGCAAAATAGAAAATTAGTAAAATCTTGGACAATGGGCGTGGCACCGCCCACTTTTAAAAGAAGGTAATTTAAAACTTTTTCAAGCTGTAATTTGGCAGTCGTTGAAGATATCATGATGAAATTTGGCAGGAACGTTACTCTTATTACAATATGTACGCTTAATAAAAATTAGCAAAATCGGAGAAGGACGACGCCCACTTTTAAAAAAAACTTTTTTTTTAAAGTAAAATTTTAACAAAAAATGTAATATCTTTACAGTATATAAGTAAATTATGTCAAGATTCAACTCCAGTAATTATATGGTGCAACAAAATACAAAAATAAAAGAAAATTTTAAAATGGGCGTGGCTCCGCCCTTTTTCATTTAATTTGTCTAGGATACTTTTAACGCCATAAGTCGAACAAAAATTAACCAATCCTTTTGAAATTTGGTAGGAGCATAGATGTTTTCTGTGAAAATGGGCGAAATCGGTTGATGTCACGCCCAGTTTTTATACACAGTCGTCCGTTTGTCCTTCCGCATGGCCGTTAACACGATAACTTGAGCAAAAATCGATATATCTTTACTAAACTCAGTTCACGTACTTATCTGAACTCACTTTATCTTGGCATGAAAAATGAACGAATCCGACTATGACCACGCCCACTTTTTCGATATCGAAAATTACGAAAAATGAAAAAAATGCCATAATTCTATACCAAATACGAAAAAAGGGATGAAATAGGGTAAGGTAATTGGATTGCTTTATTGACGCGAAATATAGCTTTAGAAAAAACTTTATAAAATGGTTGTGACACCTACCATATTAAGTAGAAGAAAATGAAAAAGTTCTGCAGGGCGAAATAAAAAACCCTTAAAATCTTGGCAGGTATTACATATATAAATAAATTAGCGGTATCCAACAGATGATGTTCTGGGTCACCCTGGTCCACATTTTGGTCGATATCTGGAAAACGCCTTCACATATACAGCTACCACCACTCCCTTTTAAAACTCTCATTAATACCTTTAATTTGATACCCATATCGTACAAACTTATTCTAGAGTCACCCCTGGTCCACATTTATGGCGATATTTCGAAAAGGCGAACACCTATAGAACGAAGGCCCACTTCCTTTTAAAAATACTCATTAACACCTTTCATTTGATATCCATATCGTACAAACAAAGTCTAGAGTCACCCCTGGTCCAGAAAGGCCCACTCCCTCTTAAAATACTCATTAACTCCTTTCGTTTGATACCCATATTGCACAAACGAATTCTAGAGTCAACCCTGGCCCACCTTTATGGCGATATCTCGAAACGGCGTCCACCTATGGAACTAAGGATTACTCCCTTTTAAAATACTCATTAACACCTTTCATTTGATACCCATATCGTACAAACGCATTCTAGAGTCACATCTGGTCCATCTTTATGGCGATATCTCGAAAAGGCGTCCACCTATAGAACTAAGGCCCACTCCCTCTTAAAATACTCATTAACTCCTTTCGTTTGATACCCATATTGCACAAACGAATTCTAGAGTCACCCCTGGTCCACCTTTATGGCGATATCTCGAAAAGGGGTCCACCTATAGAACTAAGCCCCACGCCCTTTTAAAATAATCATTAACACCTTTCATTTGATACCCATATCATACAAACAAATTCTAAAGTCACCCCTGGTCCACCTTTATGGTGATATCTCGAAAAGGCGAACACCTATAAAACGAAGGCCCACTCCCTTTTAAAAATACTCATTAACATCTTTCATTTGATACCCATATCGTACAAACAAAGTCTAGAGTCACCCCTGGTCCACCTTTATTGCGATACCTCGAAAATGCGTCCACCTATAGAATTAAGGCCCACTCCCTCTTAAAATACTCTTTAACTCCTTTCGTTTGATACCCATATTGCACAAACGAATTCTAGAGTCACCCCTGGTCCACCTTTATGGCGATATCTCGAAAAGGGGTCCACCTATAGAACTAAGCCCCACGCCCTTTTAAAATAATCATTAACACCTTTCATTTGATACCCATATCATACAAACAAATTCTAAAGTCACCCCTGGTCCACCTTTATGGCGATATCTCGAAAAGGCGAACACCTATAAAACGAAGGCCCACTCCCTTTTAAAATGCTCATTAATACCTTTCATTTGATACCCATATCGTACAAACGCATTCTAGAGTCACCCCTGGTCCATCTTTACGGCGATATCTCGAAAATGCGTCCACCTATAGAATTAAGGCCCACTCCCTCTTAAAATACTCTTTAACTCCTTTCGTTTGATACCCATATTGCACAAACGAATTCTAGAGTCATCCCTGGTCCACCTTTATGGCGATATCTCGAAAAGGGGTCCACCTATAGAACTAAGCCCCACGCCCTTTTAAAATAATCATTAACACCTTTCATTTGATACCCATATCATACAAACAAATTCTAAAGTCACCCCTGGTCCACCTTTATGGCGATATCTCGAAAAGGCGAACACCTATAAAACGAAGGCCCACTCCCTTTTAAAATTCTCATTAATACCTTTCATTTGATACCCATATCGTACAAACGCATTCTAGAGTCAACCCTGATCCACCTTTATGGCTATATCCCTAAATGGCGTCCACCTATAGAACTATGGCCCACTCCCTCATAAAATACTCTTTAATGCCTTTCATTTGATACACATGTCATACAAACACATTCCAGGGTTTCCCTCGGTTCATTTTCCTACATGGTTATTTTCCCTTATGTTGTCACCATAGCTCTCAACTGAGTATGTAATGTTGGGTTACACCCGAAATTAACCTTCCTTACTTGTTTTTGTTTAAAATCAGATACAGGATATCGCTAATGACCAGTCCGAATCCATTAGGTGATATTTGGTCGGGGAGGTTGAGTTTTCCACTGTTAGACAAAAGAACAGACCAGGTGACCCAGAACATCATCTGTTGGATACCGCTAATTTATTTATATATGTAATACCTGCCAAGATTTCAATGGTTTTTCATTTCGCCCTGCAGAACTTTTTCATTTTCTTCTACTTAATATGGTAGGTGTCACACCCATTTTACAAAGTTTTTTCTAAAGTTATATTTCGCGTCAATAAACCAATCGAATTACCATGTGTCATCCCTTTTTTCGTACTTGGTATAGAATTATGGCATTTTTTTCATTTTTCGTAATTTTCGATGTCGAAAAAGTGGGCGTGGTCATAGTTGGATTTCGTTCATTTTTTATACCAAGATAAAGTGAGTTCAGATAAGTACGTGAACTAAGTTCAGTAAAGATATGTCGATTTTTGCTCAAGTTATCGTGTTAACGGCCATGCGGAAGGACAGACGGACGACTGTGTATAAAAACTGGGCGTGGCTTCAACCGATTTCGGCCATTTTCATAGAAAACAGTTAACGTCATAAAATCTATGCCTCTACTAAATTTCAAAAGGATTGGTAAATTTTTGTTCGACCTATGGCATTAAAAGCATCCTAGACAAATTAAATAAAAAAGGGCGGAGCCACACCCATTTTGCAATTTTCTTTTATTTTTGTATTTTGTTGCACCATATCATTACTGGAGTTGAATGGTGACATAATTTACTTATATACATTAAAGATATTAAATTTTTTGTTAAAATTTTACTTAAAAAAAAAATTTTTTTTAGAAGTGGCCGTGGTCCTTCTCCGATTTTGCTAATTTTTCTTAAGCGTACATCTAGTAATAGGAGTAACATTCCTGCCAAATTTCATCATGATATCTTCAACGGCTGCCAAATTACAGCTTGCAAAAGTTTTAAATTACCTTCTTTTAAAAGTGGGCGGTGCCACGCCCATTGTCCAAAATTTTTTTAGTTTTCTATTCTGTGTCATAAGGTCAACCCATCTACCAAGTTTCATCGTTTTAGCTGTCTTTGGTAATGAATTATCGCACTTTTTCAGTTTTTCGAAATTTTCGATATCGAAAAAGTTGGCGTGGTTATGGTCCGATTTCGTTCATTTTAAATAGCAATCTGAGATGAGTGCTCAGGAACCTACATACCAAATTTCATCAAGATACCTCAAAACTTACTCAAGTTATCGTGTTAACGGACGGACGGACGGACATGGCTCAATCAAATTTTTTCGATCCTGATGATTTTGATATATGGAAGTCTATATCTATCTCGATTCCTTTATACCTGTACAACCAACCGTTATCCAATCAAAGTTAATATACTCTGTGCGCTCTGCTCAACTGAGTATAAAAATGCTGTGTTGTGTATTATTCCATAAAGACAACTGCCACATACTTTATCTACAAACTAAATACTAAATCTCTTATACTGTTTTCACACAGACGCGGCCAACAGAGTGGCATTGTGCTTTTGGCTTCATTAGGCATTCGATTAGCTACTAATGAAATAATTATAAATTCGAATTTTGTAGGGAAGATTGAGCTCAATAAGCGTCTTAATGTAGAAAACTGCCTTTATTATTCAATAAGCCGTCTGTGTGAAAATAGTATTAATCGTTGTCAAGAGAGTAAAGACTTGGGTGTAATTTTTGACTCCAAACTCTCTTTTTCTAGTTACATTGTCTTCATTGTTTCAAAATTTGTTGCAATGGTTGGGTTAAGTAGACATAAGACCAGTGACTTCAAGGACCCTATGACGTTGAAGGCACTTTATATATCCTTGGTCAGAAGTGGTCTTGAATATTGCTCAATAATATGGAATCCTTTCTATGAATATAACTCCTATAAAAATGAGAAAGTTCAACAAATGTTTACAAAAATTGCTTTACGACGGCCTCCCATCATATACCAGCAGGCACAAATTGCTTGGGGGCTTCTTCACTACGTTGAAAAGGCAGCAACGTGAAGTCATTCTGATTTGATTCTTATTTATAAACACATACTAAGTATTGGTAGTGATATGCATATTTATTAACCTGCAATAATTCATGTATATAGGTATGCTCACATTTTATTTGATATTGAGTAAGGAGGGGTGGGCAAGTTAACTCACCTTGGATCAAAAAAAAAAAAAAAACAAAAAACGATGCAATCCTAAATGCTTGAATTATTCTACCTACACAGATGCCGTAGTTGATATTTTTCTTCGCGCTTCACACTTCCTGTCATACTTAGGTCAGGCACCTACTCAGTTGTATGCTTCCCAAACCGCATAGACCAATAGTATCGTTGCTAGCCCAATCTCTGAGTACTCCCTTTTGAATATCTTTGTGCATCCAACTTGTTTTCGTCTCTTCTTTCATAAACCGGTTTCCGAGTTCCTTTTGGCTTTTCTCATTTGCCCAAGGTGTGCACATATCTTTTTATTCGCCGTAAAATCGAGGGCAGTGAAACATTACATGTTCTGCGCTCTCCAATTCGGAGGGACAGTGTGGACAGAAAGGATCCTCCTCTATCCCTCGCTTATGTAGATATTCCTTAAAGCCGCCGTGCCCACTCAATATCTGTGTGAGGTGGTAATTTAGTTCGCCGTGTTTTCGCTCATATCATTCCGCTATATTCCGAATTAGTCTGAAGGTCCAGCGCCCTTTCCTCGATTCTTCCCACCGTTCTTGCCAACTAACTATTGTTCGTGACCTTGCGCTTTTCTTAGCATCTTCAGATGGTCGGCTGATTCCAATGCCATACAGATCGGCCATTTCACTTGAGAGTAGATCTACAGGGATTTTCCTGGATAAAACATGGATCGCGTGGTCGGACACCGTCCGATATGCACATGCTATTCGTACAGCAGTAATGCGGTAGGCTGCTAGTAACTTTTTGGTAGACTGTTTGGATTCGTGCCATGCTGGTGCTGCTTATAATATTATAGAGCTGGTTACGTTGGATAGTAGCTGACGGGTGCCTTCGCCTGGGCCGCCGATATTGGGCATTATTCGCCAATATTCGACAATATCATCTGCATAGCCGACAATCTCCGTGCTTCCGGGAAGGTCGATATGTAGCACGCCGTCATACATGGCATTGCAAAGAGAAGGACCTAGAACAAATCCTCATAAAAAATTACTACTACTACGAAAATGAAGAAATGCATTGTTTATCTTTAACAGCTGTTTCTCGCAATTTCTTTTTTGAGTCATAAGCCACATTTTCATAGGCCGGATCACTTATATACTTTTAACCATTAAACATTTAAGCAAACTTCAATTCACTATTCTCTTTAGAAGCCATATATCGCTTACTTGTACTTTATATAGACCTTATATATAGGTATAGGTATAGAAGGAAGTGTGGGTGGTACAAAGGGCCTTAAATAACACCAACAAAGCCATGGTAGGGCGGGTGCATAGCAATCGCCAAGGTTACAAACAGGCGCTGCATCAGCGGGATGAATGACACAAAGAGGGAGACGGTTAGTCTGGAATTGTGGCTATTTAGTGTGCAAACCAAGTTTTGTTAGGGTCATAGTCTGAGGAGAAAGGGCTTGGTCAATCGCTAACAATTTTACCCACCCCAGGCTGAAACTCCTGGAAAAAGCGAGTGCACACTTCTTAGCGGTTGGCAGCATCACAAGACATTCTCGTTAAACTGATATCTCAGTTTCGCCAGGCTCAGGTTATCAGGTCATAACACAGCCGTTTGCAAGGACTTGTCCGTATTTATTTGCAAAGTTGAATTCCATTATTATTATTAAGTTGACATGTGAACAAATAAAGGAAACACTTAATTAGTCTTATTTGTTTCCAAGCTGGTAATATTCCGTCGAACACTGCTACAGAATCAGAGTGCGGAGCAGTGCACTAAATGTTCAGCAACAACACTTACAACTCAAGATCTTGCCATAAGTTTAATGAGACGTTTATTTGTTATGGATTTAAACGTCTTTTCATCTTTCACAGATTCGCACAAAGAAAATGCAATGTAAAACTAATGCGATATACCAATATATGATCTTAAAAACAGTAGCGGGACTGTCCAGAAAATAATCTTTGAATAGCCCCAAAGCATTGCATGCCATTCTACACATACCGCCTGCATACCTAACGGCCAAAAACATTGCGATAGCAACGGCAATAAGGCTTAAGGCCTCGGAGCAGCTTGAGTGCAGTCCTTATGTCCACAGAAGTATAGCGCCATCTAATATCGGGCAAACGGAATATATGGTCAAGTGCCTGAGTTTCGAAAGAGGAATTGGGGAAACAATTGTGCCGGAGGGTTGGTTCCGGCAAGTAGAAACGGCAGAATATGCTACACACGCGTATACAGATGCTTCCAAATTAATGGAAAGTGTTTGGTCTGCTGTTTACTGTGTCGAGCCAGAAATAAGTAGATCATACAGGCTGCCAGATTACTGCAACTTTTTTCAAGCAGAAATTATAGCAGAGAAAATTCTGGAAGCTGCTGTTGCATCTATTTATATATATATTGATAGCCTGGCTTCAATTAAGGCAATAATCTTACACAATATTTCATCAATAAGTGTTCTGGAATGCAAAGAAGCATTAGAAGAACTTCGCTCAGGCCGGACAACAAATCTTTACTTCCCCGTCATAAAGGTAAAGAAGGTAATAAAAGGGCCGATGGGTTGGTAAAAGAGGGTGCAACACTGCCTGATAGACGTCCCAATCCGTTTGGGAGAAATCAAAAGAGACAGGAGTTGCATATGATCCATCAAGCAGGAAAGGCGTGGACAAAAGCGCGGAGCTGGAAAATTTCTACGATCATGTGTAAAGCCTACGATATTAGACTCACAAAGTGGCTCATATCTCTGGAGGGAGAAGACTTAAGGCTCACGATGGGCATACTGACTGGACTCTGGCTCCTGTAATCGCATGCTTATAAGTTAAGCCTCGTCAGTAACAACGAATGTAGGAAGTGTGAGCTGCGGAAAGAAACGGTTGAGCACTTTCTATGTTCATGTACTGCGCTCTCCAGGTCAACGCTCCAGCTATTAGGGGCTGCACAGATGCCGGATCTTGAGGCTGCAATTAAGCTGGGTCCTAGAAAACTGTAGTATAGACGGATTTATTCTATAACATAAATCTAGGCACCTGATTGGAGTTCTTCCGTTTGGCAACACTATGGGCATATTCAATCTATGTGAGGTATTTATTGACCGGCCAGTTCAACCTAACCTAACCAACAATTGCGAAATGTTCGCAGTCGCGGAAATAACAACACAGTGATAAGTAGAAAGAATGACATGTTGGATATATCAACATGCTGAGAATGAATAAATAATTGTTTAAAAAAACTAAAAAAACACGCTTTTATAGCTAACCAAACTAAAAAATAGAAAATAATTTTCAATTAAAAAGAGTTTATATAACAGTAGTTGAAGGTCAAACAATCGTTTAGAGTTAATTCAGATTAAAAAGCGTGGGGTGCATTTGACTACATTTCATATCTTTCCTCTCATAGAGTTGCCAATAGAATGATTGTAACATTCAATATCAAGTACCCCATGCTTTTTACTATGAATTAAATTACTCTGCTAATAACTTAAATTTTATTATAATTTTATTTTGAGGTGATTAACTATAAATGATTGTTGGACCGTCTACTACTGTTATATAAACTCTTTTTAATTGAAAATTATTTTCTATTTTTTAGTTTGGTTATTATTATTTATTTTTAATTTTTTAGTTCAAGTAATTTTAAAAGTTTTAGTCGAGAGTGATGAAACCTCGAAACGCCAGCGGTCCATGGATGAATCCAACCCCACGGCACCGAAAAGGGCCAAGACGCAGGGAGGCTATACGCGGTCTTTCGCCGAAATTGCCAAGGTTCGGCAGATCATTGGCATTATAGATGAGAGCAGCGAAGATGGCAGGATCCCGAAACAACAGTGGAAGTGGATCGAGGCCGCGATCGCTACGGTGGCCATTAAGGTTAAGAAAGACAACCCTGGTCCACCGCAATCCTACACCGATGCATGGTGCTTCCAGGGCAATGTCAAGCTAATTGCCTGTGACGACGCCAGGTCGGTAAACCTCTATAGGGCCGTCGTCACGCTGATAGGGTTGGTATATCCGGGCGCGCCTCAAGGTAGTGGAGGAGAGTGATATCCCCTCACGACCAAGGGCTAGAGCATGGGTTCCAGTGACGCCAACGGACCCAGCTGAGATCCTGGAGCTGCTCCAGGATTCCGACCAAAAGCCGGATGGGCACTGGACGGACTCCAGCGCTGAAACCATAAGCTTGCTTATGGATACACACTTCCCAGCAAGCGCGGGCGTGTCTTCAAATATTGTTAGCGGAGGGTCACCTAAATGATCAGCTAATAAGCGAAATTACAGATGCTAAAAGGATTGATTGGGCTTTACAGACCTTCAAGCCCTATAAATCGCCGGGTCCGGATGGAATTTTTCCGGATCATCTACGGTATACTGCCGAACTTATAAGACCCTGGATAAAAGGGATGTTTATAGGTTGTCTTGGGCTCAATTACGTACCAGCGTCGTGGAGAGAAGTCAACGTGGTCTTTATCCCCAAGGCAGGGAAAACCTCCCACTCTAAACCAAATGATTACAGGCGTATATTCTTTTCTGCTAAAAGCACTCGAAAGACTCCTAGAGGACTACATCAGGAGGAGGATTGAGCCGTCACTTCTTTGGCAAGCTCAACATGCCTATACTAAGGGTAGGTCAACTGACACGGCCTTGCATTCACTGGTATTTGTTATCGAACGGTCACTTGACTTCAAGGAATACACACTGGTGGCATTTCTAGATATAGCGGGTGCCTTCAACAACGTTCTCCCTGAGGCCATCACCTCGGTGCTGGCCCATCTGGGGGTTGACGCGTGCCTGGTGGAGTTTATATACAATCTGCTTACGCGTAGGCAGATAAAAACTGAGCTAGGTAGATGCGTGATACGCAGACCGGTCGGCAGAGGCACTCCGTAGGGCGGCGTTCTCTCTTAGCTACTTTGGGTGGTTACCGTCAACCAACTACTACGCCTCATGGAGGTGGAAGGTCACCAAGTGATCGCGTATGCAGATGAGATCTGCGTCACCATGCGGGGGAAATTCCCGCAAACTCTTTGCAACCTAAAGCTGCAGACATTGGTGCGTTATCGGTAACCGTATCGGTAACCATACAACAGTTGATTCGACCAACCTTATGAGAATCAATGCAATCAATTGTTGGTGCCGCTAAGGTCGTAACCGTATCGTAGCCAACCAATTAGTTTTTGGTTTACCGTCGTAACGATAAACAGCTGATTACGTTAGGGATACGACTACAGCGATACGACAAACAGCACCAATGACTACAGCTTAATAGAAGGGGCACTATCCAAAATTTCGCACTGGGCCACAGCCACAGGTTTGGAAGTCAACCCGGATTAAACCGAGCTTGTCCTCTTCACGAGGAGGTACAAAGTACCAAGTCTTACACCGCCAAGAATTGGGGGTACGTTCTTAGCATTTAGCGATCAAGTCAAGTATTTGGGAGTCATTCTGGATAGGAAGATATGATGGAGTGACCATATAGTGGAGCGATCCAAGAAGGCAGAAGCAGAGCTGCTCACCTGCAAGAGGGCAATTAGCACCTCCTGGGGATTCTCCCCTAAGGTGACCTACTGGAGTTACACAGCCATTGTGGCCCGAGTCTTCTTTATGGTGCCTTGGTCTGGTGGCCTGCACTAGCTAAAAGTACCTATCTTAAAATGCTTCAAAAGGTGCAACGGAGTTCGGAGCCCTGCATTACCGGGGCTTCGGCTTCACTCCAGATTCCGTTACATACATACCTGGATACATAGATACATAGATAGATACAGGCCAAGCTAATAAAAGCGTGTTAAAAAGGGCTCCAGTATGCACTTTCGTAGATGTGCCATGCATCCACTTCTATCATTAATAAAGGAATGCGTTTTTCGCATTATGTGCAAGGTTTCAAATCTATGGCCATTTGGGGCGGTCGTAAATTCAATTTAACTTATGTCCGTTAACCTTATGTCACTCCACCATCACATTATTGCATTGTTATCGAGCTTTGATACGTGTGCAAAGTTTCAATCAAACTTATGGCCATTCAAAGCGGTAATAAGGCCAGTTGACCTTATGGTCGTTGACCTTATGTCACCACACCATCACATTAATGCATTGGCATCGAGCCTTGATACGTGTGCAAAGGATCAATTAAACTCATGGCCATTCAAAGTGGTAATAAGGCCAATTGACCTTATGTCCGTTGACCTTATGTGACCACACCATCACATTAATGCATTGTCATCGAGCCTTGGTACGTGTGCAAAGGATCAATTAAACTCATGGCCATTCAAAGTGGTAATAAGGCCAATTGACCTTATGTCCGTTGACCTTATGTGACCACACCATCACATTAATGCATTGTCATCGAGCCTTGGTACGTGTGCAAAGGATCAATTAAACTCATGGCCATTCAAAGTGGTAATAAGGCCAATTGACCTTATGTCCGTTGACCTTATGTGACCACACCATCACATTAATGCATTGTCGTTGAGCCTTGATACGTGTGCAAAGTTTCAATCAAACTTATGGTCATTCAAAGTGGTAATAAGGCCAATTGACCTTATGGCGGTTGACATTATGTCACCACACCATCACATTAATGAATTTTCATCGGTCCTTGATACGTATGCAAAGTTTCAAATTAATTAGGCTTCTAGAAACCGGTGAAAATTGAGCACAAAGTTTCCGTTACATAGACACAGCCCGAGCTAATAAAAGTGTGTTAAAAAAGGAATAGATTTAGCCATGTCCATCCAACCGTCCTCCCATCTGTCGGTGAGTAAATATTGAGAATAAAATATTGCAATTTGGTATATCGGTTCCTTGGCTCTTATCTCCCATCGCTACTAAAATTGAGGGAGATCGGATGGTAACCACGCCCACTTTTTACATATATAACATTTTGGAAACCAAATAAAACCTGATTATTTATCAATAACTAGCAGATTCGGCAGACGTTGTTCTGCCCTAAATTTGGTTTATCTGCATACATTTTAATACGCTTTTTCCGTCTAACTCTGCCCTCGCCCCTCTACACTGTTTCCTAATCCGTGTATTCTCTCCTCCCTCCTTATTTTTCGCTTCATCTATCTCCATCTTCGTCTCATTCTATCTCTTTCTCAGTCTCCTTCTCTCTTTTCTCTTCTCTCAAGTTCTTCTCATTCTTCTTCATATCTCATTGCCAGTCCCAGAGGGTGGTATGTATTTTGTTCCAGTCCCATTCCGAGCCTCAGTCCCAGTCCCACTCCGAGCCTCAGTCTCAGTCCCAGTCCTAACCCCAGTCCCAGTCCGTTTCTGGTCTACTTCCCGGAAAACAGCATCGTAAATACTAATATAGGCAAATTTATGTACCAAATTTCAGGCAAATCGAATAGGACGTATGTAAATAGGTATGTGGGTATTATTAATTCATGTCTTTATTTCGGCTCCGCATGCATATTTATCAGTTTTTCCAGGTTGATGCGACTAACTCGAATATCACAATAAAAATTACTTAAAAGCTCTTAGCAACAGCTTTCATTTGATATCCAAAATACACACACTTTCTAGGTGTATCCGGGTCCACCTTTCGGCCTATATCTCGAGGTCCAAGACACCCAGAGGTATAAAAAATTATCTGTAGTAAAGCACACATTAACAGCTTCAATTTGATACCCATAATGTAAAAACGAATTCTAGTGTTACCCTGATCCACGTTTTGGCCTATATCCCGAGACCATAGTCACCAATAGGTATGAAAACTACCCTGTATTGAAGGACTCATCAACAGCTTTCATTTGAGATCCATATTCTATAAATGCATTCTAGGGGTGCCCGGGTCCACGTTTTGGCCTATATCTCGAGACCCTAGTCACCAATAGGTATGAAAACTACCCTGTACTAAAGCACTCATCAACAGCTTCCATTTGATAACCATATTGTACAAACACTTCCTGGAGTTATCCGGGTCCATGTTTTGGCCTATATCTCGAGACCCTAGTCGCCCGGTATCAAAGTACTCATTCTACAAACCTTCCCCGTGGAAAAATACATATATTTACCAATTTTCATAATAATCGGTCCAGTAGTTTTTGAGTTCATCGATGACATACATACAAACATTCATTTTTATATATATAGATTTATCTAGAACGCTAAAATTTGATGTGTAAACTGATATTAAGACTCTTGATTTTTTACGAAAATGGGCGTGGCACCGCCCACTTGTCATAAGATCAATTTTACAAATATTTTTAATCATAAATTAAAAACCGTTAAACCTATCATAACAAAATTTTGCAGAGAGATTGCTTTTACTATAAAGAATGCTTCGAAGAAAAATTAACAAAATCGGTCAAGAACCACACCCATAGCTATATAAACGATTTTTAAACTGGTCGTGGACGAATAAGATAAGCTATATCTTTGCAAAAACGAGCTTTATATCAATGGTGATTTATTTTACTTGCGAAATTATAACAAGAGAATGGAAGAAATTTAAGTTTTTGAAAATGGGCGTGGCGCCGCCCCTTTTATGGCCATAACTCGCATAACTCGATGAAAAATTAACGGATCGTAATAAGATTGGGTGGACATACTTTCCTTATAGCAGGAAATATTTCTCTAAAATGACGAGATCGGTCTAGGACCACGCCCATATTTATGCAAAAGACAAGGGTCGTAGACTAAAATAATATGCTAAATCTTAGCGAAAAATTGATATTTCACTTACCAAGTTTTATTGAAAAAAAAATTAGGAGACATCCTTTTTAATGAGCGGTGCCACGCCCCTATCCCGATCAGACATTACACAACATTTCCATAGCCCACAAAAAAAAAATAAGACCATCATAACAAAATTCGAAAAATTTAATTTATCTGAAAGAACTGTACAATTCAAACTCACGCTGAGTATATAATATTCGGTTACACCCAAACTTAAGCACACTTACTTCTTTTTCGTTTTTTTTTTTAATTAGCTGAACAAACATATTTTGTTCTATCAAAATAACAAATTAAACGTACATACATACCTATTGATATTCTAACGAAATGAAATTACGCATTTTGCTATGCTTTTTTTAAGACAAAATTTGTTTGTTTATGTATGTATGGGCGAATCCCAAAAAATGTCCATCACGAACCGAAAATCAAAAGTGGTCAGACTTTATTTCTATCACTTTGGATTAAAGGTCAAATATCTGTACGATGTGGAAATCAGATAGTTTATTCTTTCTCCTCATCATGGACAGAGAAACGTGATTTTAAAGAAGCGCTTCATCGGTTTTGCAAATTTGGATGTTTTACTAACAAAATATAACGTCCTTTCTTTATATTGGCGCGCTGTTAAACCAAGATCTATATTTAATCAAATTTTGTCTAGACTTTTATTTAGCATTACTTACTTAATTGGCGCTTAATCATATAAACAGTTATGGCCGTCCAACAAGGCGCGCCAGTCGACCCTTCTCTCTGCAAACCGGCGCCATTTGGTCACACCAAAGGAGTTTAAATCGTTTTCCACCTTCGTATTTCCAACGTGGTGGCGGTCGCCCTCTACCTCTGCTTCCATAGACGGGTTCCGATAGAAACACTCTCCGGCGTCATCTTTCATTCGCATAACATGGCCTAGCCAGCGCAGACGCTGCTTTTTAATTCGCTGGACTATGTTGATGTATGCGTATAGCTCGAACAGCTCATCGTTAAATCTTCTTCGGTACTCGCCATCGCCAACGCGTATAGGTCCATAAATCTTTCGAAGAACTTTTCTCTCGAACACTCCCAGAGCCGCTTCATCGGCTGTTGTCATGGTCCATGCTTCTGCACCATATAGCAGGACGGGAACAGGAGGAATTAACTTTTCAATTGCCTACCTAGTCCAAAGTAGTAGTTATTGGCAAGAGTGATTCTTCGCAGGATTTCAGAGCTGATGTTGTTGCTAGTGTTGATGCTGGTTTCCGAATAAACGCAGTCTTTTACTATTTTGAAATTATGGGTGCCAACAGTAGCGTGGTTGCCAACGCGCATATGCGCTGACTCTTTGCTCGATGACAGCAGGTACTAAGCAGAACTAACGGCGCGGGTGTTTAGGCCGATGATATCAATTTTTATTTTGCTAGTAAGCAAACGTCGACTTGAAATTAAAAAAACTTCCAGATGTTAAATAGGTCTGTTTACTGAAATATTTCCGGAAAGTCAGCGTAACATTTTTTGTTGGTGTCTAAAATTTGTCAAGTCGATTACCTCTCTTCCATTAGTTGATCCATATAACCTTATTTCTTTTTAGCCAACGAACAAAACTTATATGTGTCAGAAACAGGGCATTTCGCGCTTTCAGCCGTGTATAAACTGTTAATTGATTCTTGGGGATGTTAGAGAAATATTACAAAATATAACGACAATTAGAATTGTTGTATCTCTTTTTTAATTCATTTATACAAAGGATTATCTGAGAAATCTAAAATCTGCTTTTATTTTAACAATATATGAATTTTTAAGAATAATGTAGGCTTTATTGGTGTATTCAACAATTTCATATGAAGACGCAAAAGGAAGCAGTACAAATTAGCTTGCATTTTTCTTATGAATCTTATCTGCTTGAAAAAATATATAAATATTATTTGTCGACTAGAAAAGGTTAAATGGGAATATCTTATCCAAATTTCAATTGATTTATTATATTAGTGAGTTTTTGAACGCAAAATTATATATGGCCCCTTTAAAGTTTTGATTTATTTTATACTTTTGTTCTATTTCTTCTATAAAACTAATATTTAATGACCTAAAATTTATCGAAGAATAAAGAGAGGGAAAGCTATACATCCCCGCTTATGAAAAGGGGGTCTTGGGCCTTAGCCCGAACTTTGAGGGGTTATTCGAAATTCCAGGTATGGCGATTTTGTTTACTCTACTAGACCTAAAACTTGATGTCTCGCAAAGAATATATTATATATATATTATAATATTTAATATGTAGCGCCCGTAAGTTTACGCGTTTTAAAAAGATATTTCAGATTTCGAAAACATACGGGCATTGGGTCTTTATTTCACCTTCTGCCTCTTATTTAGAGAATGTAAAATCTCCCCTTAGCTTCTTTAAGTTTTGCATACTTTCACAAGCATTAAAAAACTGTTTCTATTCCTTGTCAGTCCGCTGATCATGTTCACTTTTATGCAGGTTGAAATTCGTGCGAATTGGCGTCCGTTACCAATGATTGCCCATATGTATTTGCAAAGTTGAATTGCGTTATTAAGTTGACATGTGAACAAACAAAGGGAACAAACACTTCATTAGTCTTTTATAGTCAAGCTGGTAATATTCCGTCGTATACTGCTCCAAAACCAGAGTGCGGAGCAATGTACTAAATTTTCAGCAGCAACACTTACAACTCAAGATCTTGCCTTAAGTATTACTGAGACGTGAATTTTTTATGGATTTAACCGTCTGTTTATCTTTCACATACTCGTAAAACTAGCCAATACCCGCGGGTGAGTCCGCACAAAGAAAATACAATATGAAACTGTTGCGATATATATATCAATATATGATATTGAAAACAATACCCAGACTGTCCAGAAAATAATATTTGAATAGTCCCAAAGCATTGCATGCCATTCCACACATCTCGCCTGCAGACCTAACTGCCAGAAACATCCGTTAGCAATGGCAGCAAGGCTTAAGGCCTCGGAGCAGCTTGAGTGCAGGCCTTATGGCCATAGCAGTATAGCGCCAACTAATAACGGGCAAAAGGAATATATGGTCCCGTGCCTGAGCTTTGAAAGAGGTATTGGGGCCACAATTGTGCCGGAGGGTTTGTGCCGGCGTGCTGAAATGGCAGAATATGCTACACACGCGTATACAGATGCTTCCAAATTAATCGAAATCTATCTCTCTCAGTCTCCTTCTCTATTTTCTTTCCTCTCTTCTCTCAATTTCTTCTTATTCTTCTTCATCCCTTATTTTCAGTCCCAGAGGGTGGTATGTATTTTGTTCCAGTCCCACTCCGAGTCTCAGTCCCAGTCCTAGTCCTGATCCCAGTCCCAGTGCGTCTCTGTTCTACTTCCTGGAAAAAAGGATCGTAAATATTAATATCGGCAAATTTATATACCAAATTTCAGGTCACTCGAATAGGGCGCATGTAAATAGGTATGTGGGTATTATTAATTAATATCTTTATTTCAGCTTCGAATGCGTATTTATCAGTTTTGCCAGGTTGATGCGACTAAATCGAATATCACAAAGAAAATTACTTTAAAGCACACATCAAAAGCTTTCATTTGATATTCCATATTCTATAAACACATTCTAGGGGTACCCGGGTCCACGTTTTGGCTTATATCTCGATAGCCTGTGCGTCGATCGCAACTAAACCTATGTAATAACCACCGCGTGATCTATACGCAAATTATTTGAAAGTTTGAAGAAAATCGACCGACGCATCTCTTCAAACACCGGCGACCAACTAACACACATTTTAGCATTTCTTTTTATACCCGCTGTACTTGTACACAGGGTATTATAACTTTGATTGGATAACGGTTGGTTGTTCAGGTATAAAGGAATCGAGATAGATATAGGCTTCCATATATCAAAATCATCAGTATCGAAAAAAAATTTGATTGAGCCACGTCCGTCCGTCTGTCCGTTAACACGATAACATGAGTAAATATTGAGATATCTTCACCAAATATGGTACACGAGCTTATCCGGACCCAGAATAGATTGGTATTGAAAATGAGCGAAATCGGATGATAACCACGCCTACTTCTTATATATATAATATTTTGGAAAACACAAAAAAACTGATTATTTAGTAAATAATACACTTAGAATGTTGAAATTTGACGTGTGGACTGATATTGAGACTCTTGATAAAAGATTTTTTAAATGGGCGTGGCACCGCCCACTTGTGATAAAATCAATTTTACAAATATTATTAATCATAAATCAAAAATCGTTAAACCTATCGTAACAAAATTCGGCATAGAGGTTGCATTTGCTATAAGGAATGCTTTGAAGAAAAATTAACGAAATCGGTTAAGGACTACGCCCACGTTTATATAAAAGATTTTTAAAAGGGCCGTAGACGAAAATAATAAGTTATAGCTTAGCGAAAAACAGCTATGTTTCAATAGAATTTTACTTTCTAAATTGAATTATAACATTAAATTATAAAACACTAAAATTTTTGAAAATGGGTGTGGCACCCCCCCCCCCCCCTCCCCCTTTAATTTCTATGTTTCGGGAGCCATAACTCCAAGAAAAATTAACGGATCATAATAAAATTGGGTACACAAATTTTCCCAATAGCAGGAAATATTTCTAGTAAAAATGGAAAGGATCGGTGAAATACCTCGGCAACTTAGATATAAAACAAGTTTAAAAGGGTCGTAGACTAGATAACAAGCTATAACTTAGCAAAAAATAGTTTTGAATCAATGATATTTCACTTGTCAAGTTTTATTGTAAGAGGAAATGCGGAGACATTTTTTTTAAACGGGCGGTGCCACGCGTTATGTAGAAAAGTAATTTATCTGAAATGAAATGTTCAATTGAAGCTCACGCTGAGCAAATAATGTTCGATTACACCCGAACTTATACACACTAACTTGTTTTTTGCTTTTTGTTTAATTAGCTGAACAAACATATTTTGTTCTATCAAACTAACAAATTAAACGTACATACATACCTTTTGATATTCTAACGAAATGAAATTACGCATTTTGCTATGCTTTTTTTAAGACAAAATTTGTTTGTTTATGTATGTATGGGCGAATCCCAAAAAAGGTCCATCACGAACCGAAAATCAAAAGTGGTCAAACTTTATTTCTATCACTTTGGATTAAAGGTCAAATATCTGTACGATGTGGAAATCAAATAGTTTATTCTTTCCCCTCATCGTAGACAGAGAAACATGATTTCAAAGAAAGGCTTCATCGGTTTTGCAAATATTGATGTTTTATTAACAAAATATGACGTACTTTCTTTATATTTTCGCGCTGTTAAACCCAAATCCATATTTTTGCTCTTAATAAAATTTTGTGTATACTTTTATTTAGCATTAAAAACTTTGAAAAACGGAGGATTTATAAATTGATCATGCCTATATCCCTATTATTTTGCTAGTAAGCAAACGTCGACTTGTAGTTGAAAAAGCTTTCAGATGTTAAATAGGTCTGTTTACTAACATTTTTCCGGAAAGTTCTGGTAACATTTTTTATTGGTGTCCAAAATGTGTCAAGTCTCAAGTCGAATAACATTATTTCTGTTTTGCCAACGAACAAGATTTATATGTGTCAGAAAGGGGGCATTTTGTGCAGCAGAGTATAAACTGTTAATTGATTCTTGGGGATGTTAGAGAAATCTTACAAAATATGACGAAAATTTGAATTGTTGTATCTCTTTTTTAATTTATTTATACAAAGGATTATCTGAGAAATCTAAAATCTGCTTTTATTTTAACAATATATGAATTTTTAAGAATAATGTTGGCTTTATTGGTGTATTCAACAATTTCATATGAAGACGCAAAAGGGAGCAGTACAAATTAGCTTGCATTTTTCTTGTGAATCTTATCTGCTTGAAAAAAATATATACAAATTTGTCGACGCAGATTTTGTTTACTCTACTAGACCTAAAACGTAATGCCTCGCAAAGAATATATTTTCAATGTCATTAGTGTGTCGCGCCCGTAATTTTACGCATTTAAAAAAGATATTTCAGATTTCGAAAATATACGGGCATTGGGTCTTTATTTCAC